>NC_067398.1:148899303-149206594 GCF_016432865.1 Antechinus flavipes | reverse complement strand
TTTCACTTGTATTCAATTCTTCTTGACACCTTTTGGGACTTTCTTGGGAAAGATAATGATGTGATTTGCCATTTCCTTCTCCAGCTCTTTTCATAGATGAGAAAACTGAGGCAAACAGAAAACACAGTCACAGAACTAATAAGTTCCTGAGTCTAAATTTGAACTCAGGTGCTCCTGGACCCAGGCTAACACTCTATCCACTATGCACATAACTGCCCCTCTGATTCTAATGACATTACTCTTTCCACTATACCAGATTGGTATTATTTTAAAGAATAGGAGCCTGAGTCACACAGGGACAGAATAACAGAAGGATTTGGACTAAATGAGATTGCTTTAAAATTTCAACATTATAGAATTTTTATTTTGTAATGTTATTTTGCTATGGTTTAACCTTATAACTACCTCCCAGTGATTTTGGAGACAATATATTCTTTGTGATCTTGGATGTTAATACTTCTTATGAGGGAAGAAAAGAAAATTTAATGAAAGGATATTGTTCCTTAAGGAATAAAAATGTAAACACTCTTGTTGTGTGCATGTACACAGTTTGCAACTGTAAAGAAATTAAGATTGATTTTTCACCCATGGCTTATGGGAATGTAAAACCATTACCTAGTCACATAACACACATACTCACACATAACACACATGAATTTGCCCACAGGCATATCTGACTATACATATAATTAGTTTCAATCTCCACCAGGTGTAAAGATCACACCTTTCATGATTGGGTTTTATTTTTTTTAATCCTCCCAGCATTTGGTAGTATCCACATGCCCTTCACACAGCAAACACTTACAAAATGCTTATTCACTCACTATTGATTTACCAAACATGTAAAATGACAACCACAAGTCTGAAAATTAGATATTCATGCCTGTGGTTGCTCTGTTTATTTGAGTCTCTGACTTGGCCCAGAAAAAGTCATTTTAAACTATCAGAAATGATAGGCTCTCTCACAGAGGTATGTTTGGTGTCAGACACAAAGTGCTTTTATTGGAACAAAATTTTCCTTCTCCTAGGAACTCTCCTTTAGTTCAGCATTGGTTCTTTAAGACAATTTCTCAAAGTTATTCCAACATTAAAATTTTGTTCAATGTAGATTTACAAATATAGGTAATGATTTGGAATTAAAAAGCTAGCATCTTCATGTTAACAGACTGTCTTGATACCAGTTGATTGTTTTTCTTATTCAGAGATAGCATAAATACATTGTCACAACAATGGGTAATAATTACCTTCTGAAGTAGGCTCCAGGTGCTGGAGTTTAAGCCCAGTGTCTAATCTCTGAGGTTTTGAATAAAGGAATAAATAGCAAAGGACACAGACGCTGATGACAAAGGCAAGTAAAACAAGAGCAGCAATTCCCAGTCCAATCAAAGCACCTATGCTGAGAGAAGAGAGAAAATAAACTGATTACATGTACTGGATTGGAACACACAGAAAACATCTGGTCTGAATGAGGACTAATTGTCATCTTATCATATGATATCACACCATATCACATTACATTACATATATACACACACACACACACACACACACACACACATATATACACACACACACACACATATATATATATATATATATATACACACATATATATATATATATATTATATTATATTATATTAACATATCTAGGAACATGATTTTCTCCCCAGGAGATAAACACAGGAGAATGCAAGTTCCCAGAAAGCAGAACCTGTTTCTCCTTATGTTCTTTGTATCCCTACTGCCTAACACTGTATTTGCATGTGCTTAACTGATTTCCATAATCCTGAAATTTCTATAATGACTGGTTTAATGGACTTCATAAACATAAGTCCCCAGGATTATATTCCCCACAGCCAATCATTTGTTTCAAAAATCAAAAGAGGAAGACAAAAAAAATTAAATTAAAAAGATATTAGAAAAAGTATAGTTAGAGAAGGAGTTCCTGCCCTTACAACCCCACCCCAAGAGGTATGATTTAATTGGTGTGGAAGACTCCCAGAGAAAAATGTCCTCAAGCAGTACCGAATGGCACTGCTGAAAAAGTCCAATATTTGCAATGGGAGAAATCTGAGTTCAGATTCTAGCTCCACTGATTGCATAACTGTGTAATTGGCTCAAAAAGTTATTTGTCAATGTGATGACCACGCTAGCACCCAGGATACCCCAGAATCAGCCGGAGTCAGGATAATTAAAAGTCCTTAGTTTTTATTCTTGGTCTTTAGACGCAGGATTGAACAGGATGGAAGCAGAATTTTCTATCTGCCTTCTTCCACATCACCACAAAAAGTGACTCTGGCTAGTCTTACTCCACCCCCTAGTCCCTCCTATAATCCTCTGTATACACCAATCATTGAGCCATCATGGGTAGTGGGAAGGCCCATTTTCCAAGCACATGCCCATAGAGTATTGTCCAATCAGTAATTAGCCCTAAGTGTTTGAACCGACCTCAGTGCAATGACTCAAGAATTTCAATCCTGTACATGCCAAGTCTCAGGCTCTTCTTCTATAGAATGAAGAGGGGGAGGTGTTGTCTGAATGTTTCCTGAGGTCTCTTGCAATTCTAGATTTATGTTATTTTTTTTCCTTAGAAAATAACTTGGGACCCTAAGAGTTTAAGAAACATGCACAGATTCACAGTTAGTTGTGTCAGAGGTAGGATTTGAACACAGATCTCAAAGTTAGCACCTCTCTAGTGATTGTGTCAAGTAGTCACAGTGAAGCAAAATAAATAGGAAAATGTTTGTTTTTTTGGTGAAGATGAAGTGCTTCCTGATTACATGGAGGTAAATATTAACATGAGGATTTCATTTTGGAGGTAAAATAAGCAAGATAATGCTAGGCATGGTACAATGGGAAGATAGCTTATTTGGAATCCAAGGATTTTTGTTACAAGTCCAATTTTTCTGCTCACTACATGTGTGATCTCAGGCAAGTCATTTAGCCCAGAGCTTTGTAAATTTTTCTATTTACTTCCCCTTCTCACCTGAGAAATTTTTACATAACCTCAGGGATATAGGCATATAAAACAGGTATACAAATCAAGCATTTACTGATAATAACTCATAATTTCATGATTCAAACTTTCAGTTGTGTGAATCACAGTTTAAGAAGCTTTGATTTAACCTCTATGATGTGTATATATATATAAATATATATATATATATATATATATATATATATATATATATATATATATACATACACACATATTTATTTAAAGTGAAGAGGTTAAATTGATCATAGTCTCTAAGATCCATTTCAAGTAAAAATTTATAACCTTATGGTCTTAAAAAGCAGAACACCTATTCTACAAAGATAATTTCTAACTGTGACCACACCAGACACTGAAAATACTATTATTATGAAGGAAGAAGAGAAAGAAAAAAGACCTGAATAAAGGAAAGAGGGAATTGAATTTATTTAGCCTAATCTCTCATATCTGGTTTAGAAAGACATAATATGCCCCCTGGAATCAGGACTAGAAGAATTTTCTCTCAAAAGATCACTCATCTAGAACTTTAAAAGTGCACACACACATATATACATACATACATATACAGTTTGTTACTGTTTATAGTTTGTGGTTGCTGTTCAGTCATTTCAATTCAGTCATGTTTGAATCTTTGTGATCTCATTTAGGGTTTTCTTGACAAAGATACTGGAGTAGTTAACCATTTCTTTTTCCAGCTCATTTTACAGATGAGGAAACTGAGGCAAATAAAGTTAAGTGACAGGCCATGGGTGACACAACTAATAGATGTCTGAAGCTGGTTTTGAACTCAGGAAGATGAGTCTTCCTGACTTTAGGCTGGGTACTCCATGCACTATAGTGCCACTTAGCTGCCCAGTTTACTGTATACTATATTATAACAACATACTACAGTTAGCAAAGATGCCATGGTAGCAGATTTCAATCATCAGCCATTTGAAAAATAATACCTGCCTCAGTAGGGAGAAAGAATAATTCATTGGGAAGAGCACTGGCTCTAGAATATGGAAGACTTGAATTAAGATCTCACCTCTGGTTCTTTCCAGCTGCTTAACTTTGGATAAGTCACTATCTCCCTGCATTCCTCATTTGTAAACTCAAATAGTTGGACTAGATGGATCCTGAAGTCTCTTTCAGATCTAGATATAGGGTCATGAACTTAGGTTTTCGTATTTTAAGTTCTTTTATCTTTTAAGAAAATTGAATTGGAAGAAAAAATATTTTAAAGAGAAAAATGGACATACATATGATGGCTTTCTTCTTTAAGTTCCTCTTGAGTAGGGATTGCTTCATTCACTGCATTTGGGACAATAGGTGGTAAAATGAATAGAGCAGTAAGCCTGGAATCAAGACCACCTGAATTCAAATCTGGTCTCAGATGACTAGCTCTTGTGTGATCTTGATAAGTTATTTAGCCAGTTTGCCTCAGCTTCCTCACCTCTAAGATGGAGATAATAATAGCACTGACCTTTCAGGTTTGTTGTGAGTACCAAATCATATAATAACTTGTAAGGTACTTAGCACAGTGCATTGCACTTAGTATGTACTATATAAATATTAGCTCTTATTGTTATAATCCGTAGCATCTAGGTCTGTGCCTGATATATGGTAAGCACTTAATAAATGTTTACTGACTGATTGATTACTCGATCCAACACTAAGAATATTCCTGATGATTGGCTGATGACTGATCCCAAAGTAGCAACTTTGCACTAAAAATGAATGATAAAATGCCCACAATTTTCTTACTGTGGCTGTGTTAGGCTACTGGATCCTAGTAGGCCATAGAAGTATTTGTTGCTTTCCAGAAAGCCATCTGGCTCAGATTCCTTTGTCTATTATGCTTTATCTTAGATTTCAATCAATTCTAAATCTATCTGAGGGAGTGGCTCATTTCATTTTCAGTATAAATATTTTTTTCCTAAGATTGGTTCTTCAAGTCACAGTAGTATTTAATACTACTCTTTTATTTAGGAGCACTTCCAGGCAGATTTATGCTCCCAGAAGTTCTGCAATTAGATGTTATCTCCAAAGGTCAAAAAGATCTGTGATCCTAGATGGCAAGTTGCTTTGGATAGTGCCCAATCCAGCATACACAGACAATGAAATGATACCTGATGAATGCATAGTCTTGATCAGATAGACTAAATACTGAGGAAAGCTACTTAAAAATGAGAACTGGATCATGGAAAAAAGTATTTATTTTTTAAAACTTATTAGTACCTTCAAAAGGTACATTAGGCATTCTGAAAGAATTATTTCTTTCTATATTTGATTATGAACTTTGCCTAGCATAAAGATCTTAAAAATATCCCATTTTTTCTGATGCCACAGTTTTTCTTCCTAACATTACCCTCTTGTTATTCTGTTCAATGACAGGTATGAAGTCATTATCTTTATGGGATTCTGATAAGCTACCAGGGCACCTAGATGGTGAATAAAGTAAAGTAATACCTGAGTTCAGGTCTGACATCAGATATAGTTTAGCCTGTTTGCTTGAGTTTCCTCATCTGTAAAATGAGCAGAAAAAGGAAATAGCAAACCACTCCAGTATTTCCACCAAGAAAACCCCAAATGGGTTTACAAAGAATCAGACATGACTGAAACAACTAAACATTAATGATGGGCTACCAAGAATGACTATATAAATTTCCTAAGATAGTCAATTTAACAGTCATTTACTGAATTTCTACCCCCATGCTCAGCACTGGGCAATAAGTTTTATTTCTAGATGAAAATTATGATCAAAAAGTAGTTATTAAGTGCCTATTTTATGCCAGGCGCAGAAGATACTAACAAAGAATGAAACAATTCCTACTTGCAGTGAGCCTGCACTCTTATTGGAGAAAAACAAGCACATGTAAAAATATATACATCATAAACATAAAGTGAACAAATGAAAATGTATGCAAAGTAGTTAAATAAAAAGATAATTTGGCAGAGAGGACACTAATGTTAGAAGGGACAAGGAAGGCTTTATGTGGAAGAAGATGCATGATCTGCATCTTAATGAAAGAGTATATTTAAGGGACCGGGAACAGGCCATGCAAAGGCAAGAAGATAGGAGATAAGACTAAATAATATAGCAGTGCCATGTCCCATCTCCCTTTCTCTTATTATGAAGGAGGTTCTATCTGGAGTCATGCAAGGACAATCTGAGGTGAAGACATTATTTATAGAACTTCAGTGAGCTAGCCTACCTCACATCCTCACTTGCCAAAAGGAAAGACAAGATCAAATCCAAAAGGAACCTTGCACCCCTTATTCCACTGGAGGAGAAAAATGAAACACAGAGAGATTGAGTGTTTTCTCCAGGATCATATAGGACAGCAGAGCCAAGAATTAAACCCAAGTTTTTGTTTTTTTTTTTTACCCTGAATGCATCACTTCTTTCACTGTACCATCTTATAGGGACAGTCCAAATGCAGATCACTCCTGGAATAATTTTCCCAATTCTTACTTCATAATGGCATGAAAACTCCAGGTTTACTAACTACAGTTTATAGACAGATAAATTTTTCTAAAGAAACCAAAGGTGACAGAAAAATTCTGGTAGACAGATATTAGGGAGCTATTCATTTGCTTCCACATTTCATAATGAATCATTTCTGTGTGTCATTTGGGAGCTTCTTAGAGACTCCAGTGGCCAAAATAAAAATAAGTCTGTTACATTCAATGTAGGGACAAGAAACTTTCTATATGAAACTTTGCCACCTTTACTCAGAGGCCTTATCACATCAGATCTCATCTAAGTGGCATGTTGCCTGTTCTATCAGGCAAAGCACAACTGTTCTGAAGAAATCCCTTTTATTTAAGCCTATATCATCATGCTGTATGCCTTATTGCCAAAACAGCAGTACCTTATAAATTTGAACTTAATCAGTGAATAATCCTTTCTTGAAATGATCAAAAATATTAAATATAAAAATAGTTTAATTATTGATAGAAACAACATTTATCCATTTACTATGGATTTGAGTGGTGCTGTCTTCTAAATCATGTAAGGTAGTTGAGATTGGGGACTCACCCAGGTTGAGACAGACAATCTAAGGGGATACAAAGAATGTTTTTCTTTCCCACAAATCCATTTTCCCAACCAAATAAATTGTCATATATCACTAAATGTAAAAGCTCTTTAAAGAAGAAAGAAGCATTTATAAATAAAAGTGATGAACATATTTCAGTTGTATTTATTTCATTGGGAAAGGGAAAGAAGCAAAATTTTGCCTGAGGTGAGATTGTTTGTCCACAATAAGTGGCAAATTATGTAAGATCTAAAACAAAATTGGAAAATAGGATGAAGTAGCAACATACTTTCTGCATAATATTATCTACTTTATTATATTAATGAAGCTGTCTAAAAGATTAAACAATAGTCCACTCTATTGAACTCATCTAAGAGAAGGTATCAAAAGAGATGAAAAAAAAAGGGTAGAAAAGAGGGAAGGATAAGAATGGAAGGAAGGGAGAAAAGAGAGAGGGAAAAAAAGAAGGAAGAAAAGGGAAAGACAGAATGGTGGAAAGAAGGAAAAAAAGGAGGGAGAAAAGGCATAAAGAATGAGCAAAAGACCGAAGATAGAAAAAAGATAGTTCTTTTAAAGAAGGGAAATAAAACAGCAAATCAATTTGTAGCATTAATCAACAAATAACTTATTAGTGCCTCACCACCTTTTCCATTTTTATATATCAATTGATTCTGCCCTACAATAAATATTATTCTGAATCCTGTGGGTGAAGAGAGTAATTTGAGTTATCATTTTATCCCTACTTTCCAGTGATTAGAAGCAAACCTGGAAAGGGGAGCCTCTACAAAAGATGCACACTCTGAATGTGGGGGAGTGAGCCTATTCTTGTACCGTGAATATTCCCAATTTTAAAAAGGCACACTGACTCTCTATCAGGGCAAATACTCATCTCTTTCCTTCTCTACAATGCAGGATAACCTCAAAAACTGAACTTTCTACTTGGTCCAAGTCCTGGGATAATAAAGAAAGAAAATAATTCTTCCCTAGCTCAATAAGGGAATACTAAGAAGGAGTTAGTCTCTAAGTCTTATTAGGCAACAGGAGGATGCAGATAGGAAAGGGATTGAGAAAGTGGAGAATATGAGGAAGGGAAGGAGAGAGGAAGGGGAAAAGGAAGAAAATGAGTGTGGGAATGGGGTAGGAAGGGATAAAGATCGGGGGGAAGATCAGTGTACAAACAGAGAACAGAATGAAAATGGAAATAGGGATGCTGTTGGGATGGAAATGATGACAGGGCTTGATTGTGAAACTGAGGATAGGATCTTATGCTCTGAGACCCAACACTAAGATTTCCAAGGCTATCTGGTGTGCACATTAAAACAATCTACTTCTTTCCGTTAGCTTCCACAGGTGGCTGTGTCTCCTAGCTTTGGAGCTAGGGAAAAGGAGCGGAGGGATGAATGTCTGAATGAAGGGTGCTGCAAATTGTGCTACAGTCGGGATATCCCAGTCACTTCCAGCCTTTCTCTGCCCTCTCCCTCAGTGCCCACGTCCTCACCTGAGGCTCCACATGTAGCTGTACTTGTAGGGGAAATAGCTGCCCGGCTCGCTGCAGCAGTACTTGAGGTCGGCAAAACCGCAGCAGTACAAAAGAGTGGCCCCCTCTCCATGTCGGGGGCACTGGAAGGTCTCCACGAAGGTGTGATTGAGGCTGTAGTAGCCCGAGCAGACTTGGCTGGCCTCCATCATCTCCACTGCAAGCAGGGATACAATGGGATCCGGACACTGGGCTTTGTACCTTTAAAACCTGCGCCCAGCCCCACCTCAGCCTTTGCTCCTGCTCTCTTCCTCCCAATCCCTCCACCCCTCTGGATCCGAGATCGCCTCTTCTGTTTAGGGTTTTAGTAGTTTACGCGTCTGGTCTCCTTCCTGCCCCTACTGCTCCTTCTGCTGCCTCTCTCCACATGGAGCTTAATTCTGGCGTCTCTCTCTGGCTCCTGGACCGTTTTTTGTTTTTGTTTTTGTTTTGTTTTGTTTTAATCTGCTGGCCTCTATGCCTGTTACCATGCCCCTCATCCTTGAAACTCTCTCTCTGTCTTGCTATTTCTCTCCTCCCTGCTATGTCCTTCTCTTACCTATTTTATTTTCCAAAATGATCTTTCCCTTTAAAAAAAAAAAAAAAAAAGAGGGAGAGAGGATAAAAGAAGGCACCAAGAGACAGAAATTGGGATTCTAGAAAAGGCCTTGCAATCTAAACATATAGGACAAAGTTACTAATAAGAATTTTAGACTGATGAAAATCTAAGAACAATAGGGTTGGAATTCTTTCCATTTATTTTTAGACACATGGTATAAAAAAAGTCAAGCAGTCCATTAAAATTAAGTACATAACAAACACTTTAAAATATGTTTTACTTCCATATGATGGAGAGACAATGAAGAAAGAAAAGGACAGGAAGTAAGGAAAATGGGGAATGAGAATCAAAAATAATTGGCATTCACATTATATATATTTGTATATAAAAGCTTAATATCATAATTATTAATATTCTATGTTTATATACATACACAAATCTCTCTATAGCTCTGTCTTCATATTAAAACTATTTGAGACATCCTATATAGTACTGAAACATTTTTGAAGCTCTTTACATACATTATCTCATTTGATCCTCACAATAATCTTAATTGGCATTACTTTTATTTTCCATTTCTCCTTCTACAGAGAAAAGATAGAAAAAGAGAGAAAGAGAAAGAATTAGGGAGACAGAGAAAGACAGAGAAAAAACAGAAGTGATGCACAGAAAGACAGAGAGACAGAAACAGAGAGGTGGTGACAGAGATAGACACAGAAAGATACAGAGACAGAGACGTATACAGAGAGACAGAGACACACATACAGAGAGACAGAGACATAGACACAGAGAGAGACAGAGACAGAGAGACAGAGAATCAGAGACAGAAAGAAAAACTTAGGTAGCAAGATAGCAAGTTCCCAAAGTAGAACATGAATACATGTCTTCTTGCTCCCAAATTCAGTGCTCTATTTCCTACACACTGGTATCTAAAAAGTAGAATGACAGGAAGAGAGAGATAGACTGAGAAGAGAAAGGAGAGACAGAGAAGGAAAAACATAAAAAGGAGTCCAAGTAGATCTTATTCTTCAAATTTTTCCTTGGGCCTGTCTCTGACATATAAGAAGGGAATCGTATCCTGATTATCTCTGGCAAAAGATGGAAGTGTGCCTATAACACAGAACAACCAGAATAGGAACTTTCCTTCGATAATTTTATTTCATAGGATGACATATTGAGGGGCCATTTAATTCAACTTTTTGATTTTACAGATGAAATAGAGAAGCTAAATGACTTTATTAAGATAACTATGGCAGAACTGGAATTCAAACTCAGGACCTATGACTTCTATTCCACTTTTCATTTCATTGTAACATGCTGCCTTTCTTATATCCCTTTGCTCCTACCCATATTCTAACAAAAAACTTTGACCTCTGTTATTTCCTATTAATTATTTATCTTTTATATAGCTTTCTTTGCATATATTTGTTTACATGTTATCTCTTTATTAGAATGTAAGCTTCTGGAGGGCAGGAATTACTTTTTGACTCTTTTTGTATCCTGAGTGCTTAGCACAGTGCCTGGCACATAGTAGGGACTTAATAAATATTTAATGATTAATTGACCACAGGAATTCTACTACTCTCTGTCTCAGTCACCATTACCAATAGTAGAGTAGATAAGATGACTATAAATCTCAGATGTCCTTTCTTCTTAAGACAATCTGTCTAATTTGTACAAGAGTTGGCCAATCACCCAGTATCTCTCCCAAATATCTCCTAAATCCCCAGACTTCTAAATCACCCTATCTATGCCAGTCCAAAGGGTAGTGATTGGGGAAAGAAGAATAATTTCTGAAAATCAGCCATGTTCTTTTGTCATACCCTACTATTGACTTAGGCTTCAGATGTCTACTCTATTCTTGTCATTTCCTATTCAAAAGACTTCGGTGATTTCTTATTACTTCCTAGAAGCAAGTTTAAGATGACCTAGTAGAAACTATTCAGTTTGCTTCCTGATACAGAAGGTAATGAATGACATGAGTGTAATTAACAGAATTCTTTAAGAACAAATTTTAAGTTAGAGATTACCTATCTCTCTTCCATTTATTTATGATCCTATGATATATGACCCCCACCTTCCACAGCTAGGTCCAAAATAATAGCCAGCACAATGATGAAAGATATTGAAGGCTAAAAACATTTAAGGCTTAAAGAAAACCAATCATTATTTAGTCCCAGGCCTAGATTTGTGTCCTTTTACTTCACTGTTTCTCTATCCAAAACCACTTTCTAGATATCCTAAATAGTTGGAATCTTCCTACATGGCCACGTCCCTCATCTCTTGTCCTCCACTTTTGGAATATAGAGTAAGCTCTCAACTACAAGGATCATTAGGCACTAGAATGTCATTTCCATCTTAGACCACATGTATCTATTTTCTGAGTCTTGGTTACATTATAACATTTACTAGTGTGTCACATTTTAAACATGGATTATATCAACCTGATATACCTTACTGGTTTCCCACAAGTAGGACAGGAAAACATTTTTTTTCAAAAACATGAGCTAAGGTCTATTGGTTCAAGTTCAATAAATCTTGGTGAAGTAGAGTGAAGAATACAAAGTTTAATAAGACTTGATCTCTGATTTCATGGGGCTTCAATTATAGTAGAGGGAGATATCCACCAGATGGTGCTATATGGTAAACTTTGTGGATTGAAGTGAAAAAAATCAAAGGATAAGTACTTTGCTTTCTTTTTCACCCTCTTCCTTCAGAGTTATGGGGTGTGCCTGCTTTTTTAAGATGACATCTTCCTCTATCTACTACATGATCTGAGGAAAATGACTGTATTTGACTTCATGACTCCCCCTGAAGCTGGAAGCCTCACTGAGATGCCTGGCATTCTCTTCCACTTAAATCTTCCACATATGACTAATAGCTTAAGATATCTGTTTTTACTGTTGAGGAGCTCATAAGAGTTATTAATAAAATCAAAACTATTGATGATATCTAATTCAGTTTAGCCCCAAATCAGGGAGTACCCAGAACTTACAGAACTCTGCTGGTCACACCCATGTATTAGATAACTGATTGACTCATGATATAGTTTGTGGAGAGTAGTTTAAATTTGATGTTAGGAACTAATAAAGAGCCACTGAAGGCTTTGGAGTAGTGAAATAATTTGATTTAAAATTTTAAAAGTAGAAATCTATAGCCCAAGTTAACAGTAGTGTAAAACAAGAAAGAGTTCCTAATTGGTCTCTTGGAATAATTCTCTGTAGAGTGATTTAGATGATCCCACATAATTGCATCCAGAGAGATTCCTTGGAACTTGAGAAGTAATTTGGGAAACATTGAGTTCCAGCATTTTGGATTGCTGTCTTATTTAGTTTTTTGTATGAAAAGCTAGTCATTAGCTTGCTCAATTTTGAATCCCCCTGCATGCTATTTAAAAATATATTTAGTTGATTTCTTTTTGTTACATTTTAAGTTCTGAACTGTTTCCCTCCTTTCATTTCCACACTACACTAGAGAAGGCCACCATTTAATTCAGATTTATAAATATAAGTAAAGCCATCCTATGTTTACTTCTATTTATCAGTTCTTTCTAGAGGTGAGTAGCATCCTTCACAAGTCTTTTGTAGTTGATTTAAGTATTCATTGTGCTCAGAAAAAACTCAAATTTTCACAATTATTCTTCAAACAATATTGTTATTACTACCAACAACATTCTCTTGGTTCTGCTCACTTTGTTTTTCATTATTTCATGCACATTTCCCCATTTTTCTAAGATCAGCTTGCTCACCAGGAAAACATTGTATACAGTAACAATAGTGAGTGTATAGTCAACTTTGATAGACTGTTCTTCTCAGCAATACAATGCTGTAAGGTAATTCCAAAAGACTATGATGAAAAATGTTATCCACATCCAAGAACTATGGAGTCTAAATGTAGGTTGAAACATACTATTTTCATTTTTTTGGTCATTTTTTCTTTCTCGTAATTTTTCTCTTTTGTTCTGATTCTTTTTCAGAACATGACTAATGTGGAAATACAATTAGTATGATAGTAGATGTTTAACCTATATAAGAAGGAAAAAGGGGGCAGAGAGAGGGAGAAAGGATGGAAATCAAGATATAAAAATAAATGTTGAAAATAATTTTTAAAAAGAAAAATAAATAAATATTAAAGTTAAAATTTAAAAAAACATAAAATAAACCTGCTCATCATTTCTTACAATGTAGTAGTATTCCATCACAATATAACACAACTTGTTCAGCCACTCTTCAGTTGATGGGCATTCCCTAAATTTCCACTTAGGAAAAGTGGAGCTGCTATAAATATTTTAGAATATATAGGTTTTTTTTCCTTTTTACCTGATCATAGAAATAGACTTAATAGTGGTATTGCTGGATCAAAAAGTATTCATAATTTAATAACTCTTTAGGCATAATTCCAGATAGCTCTCCAGAATGGTTTGAATCAATTCACAATTCTACCAATAGTATATTAATGTATGCTTCTAATTAACAGAAGTCAGTCCCAGAGCATTTATCATAATTTATGAGACCAAATCAGGAATTAGAGAGAGATTCTAAACCATATTTGCAAATACCTGCCATTTGCAGGCATAAGAGATGGGGAGCATGCAGTCCTTTATTTCCTCATACCTAGACTATTGCAATAGATTGTTGGTCGGTTTTCTTGCTGCAAGCCATGTTTTTTCCCAGTCCATCATCCATTCAGCTGTCAAAGTGATCTTCCTAAACTGCAGATCTAACCATATTAGACCTTCTTCCCACTTTATCCTACTTGTCCAGAGTTGTTTGTATTTGTCCCCCCATTAGATTGTAAATTTCTCCAGAGAAAGGAGTTGTCTTTTTCTTTTTTTATATTCCCAGTACTTGGCATACTACCTTGTACATTGTACACTTTTTAAAAAATAAATTTTTA
Organism: Antechinus flavipes; assembly: GCF_016432865.1. Taxonomy (NCBI): domain Eukaryota; kingdom Metazoa; phylum Chordata; class Mammalia; order Dasyuromorphia; family Dasyuridae; genus Antechinus; species Antechinus flavipes. Next base: position 149,192,604 of record NC_067398.1, on the reverse strand, counting down.
AAAGTATTTTTAATGTTTTAAAAAAATTAATAAAAATTTGGCTGACAAAATCTTTTAATCTTCCTAACTTCCCACTACTCTCCTATTTTCCCATGCTTACAAATTTGATGTCATCTTTGACTCCTCACACTCATATATCCAAACCTTCATCAAATTCTATCATTTCTACATTTACAGTATCTCTCACATATGTCTCTTTGTCACTTGCACAGTCACTAACCTAGGTCAAATCTTCATCTCTTGCCTGGACTATTGCAATAGTCTTTTAATTGGTCTTTCTGTCTCAAGGCCCTCCCCACTCCAGTCCAAGTTCCATTGAACTGCCAAAATGACTTTCCTATAGTAAAGATCTGACCATGTCACTCCTCTATTTAATGGCTCCCATGGCTCCATTATCTCTAGGATCAAATAAACATTTCTCTTTGGTATTTAGATCTCTTAACAACTTGGGCCTCCTCTTACCTTTTCAGTCTTATTAAATTTTGCTCTCTTCCACATACTACATCCAACTACATCTACTAATTGTTCCTTACACAGGATACTTCATTTTACATCACAGTGCCGTTACACTAATTGAATCCCATGCCTATAATGGTCTGTCTCCTCCCCTCTTCATCTCAATTTTTTTCAAGACTTAATCAAATCTTATTTTCTGCAGGAAGTTCCCACACTCAGACACTAATGCCTTCCCCTTTGAGATCACCTCTCTCTCTGTCTCTCTCTGTGTGTCTCTCTCTCTGACCCTCTCTCCCTCTCTTTATATTTATTTATCTTTTATTTTCCTAGTTATTTATATGCAGTCTCTTCTGTTAGAATATTAGTTCCTTGATGGCAGGGATCATGCTTTCACCTTTCATTGTATCTCTAGAGTTTAACACTATAACTGACATATAGTCAATGCATAATAAAAGCCTGTTCAATGATTAATGAAGGGAGCCTGTGGCCTCTGGAGCCAAACCTAACACTCCAAGACTGAACTTTATTCTCTCTCTCTCTCTCTCTCTCTCTCTCTCTCTCTCTCTCTCTCTCTCTCCTTTCCCTCCTTCTCTGCTACTTCTGTGCTTCATTCCTCCCTCCTTCTTTCCTTCAATCTGTCTCTTTTTTTCTGTGTCTATGTCTCTCTGTGTCTCTTTCTGTTTCTATCTCTTTGCCTCTTGATCTCTAATTGTCATTGGCCCAATGCCATCTTTACTGTACTCCATACCTGAACCTACTCTGAACTTCATGTTCAGACTTCTTAGCTCAGAATCCTCCAAAGTCTCTTGTGGGGTGTGTGTGTGTGTGTGTGTGTGTGTATGTGTGTGTGTGTGTGTAGAGGATGGAAGAGTCCTGGAGGGTCTTTAGGAAAGGATGGTCTGAGGTAGAGCCCACACTGTTCTTCAGAAATGAAGTTTCTAGAAGTTAGTATTTCCAGATTCCAGAATCTCCCTCTTCCCACAGAGAAGGTCTAAATACTCACTTATATACAAATATCTATTCATAATGTATAAATGCTTAAGAGAAGTATAAGCAAAGAGTGGTAGGATCAGAGGTAAATTCTTTAAGGTATTTGGACTTGATTTAGGTTCAAAAATAAGGTTAGGAAGATTAGGAGGTGTAGTAGATTAAGGTTAAGATGCAGAGATTAAAAGAATAAAAAGCACAAGACATATCACGAGCAGCATGCAGTGCTGATTGATTGCAATACACTATTTTTAAGGAATAATAAGAGTTACTAATAAATCCAGTTTCTATAATGCTCTAGGGAGTACTCTCCAAACTCACCAGACTCGAATCAGAGTGGCTACAAGTTCCACTCAAGGTTTTAGGGGCACTTTTGAGCAACTGAAACATCTCTAATGCTATAACTTGAGATCTTGTGCCAATACATTCCCTCCATGGAGTATTGGTAACCAATTAATGTTAATTTTTCCTTTTTTCCAAAGGGAAATTTAATTTAATTTGGAGATATAGCAAGAATAAAAATAAAAATACAAACATTTTCCTTCCCCTCAAATACTTTGGGTCACATGGTATTCAGACTCTAGGCTAGCATCAAAATTAAGAATTGTGTAAAGCATTGGCTCCATCAAGTCCACATTCAAATGAAAAGAAACTACCAGATAAGTTTTTGCATTAGCTACTGATGGAAAGTCACTCTTCTACGCATCTTTGGTATCTCTATTGTAAAGGCTTCTGTGTGCTCAACTCTCAGATTTTTCTGGATATCTAGATCCCCCCAGTTGTTTCAGTCTCTTGATCTTTGAATACTCATAAGATCATAGGCTCCAATTTCTTCCCCCTAAAATGGAAGACCAAATGACAGGTCAGTCATAGAATCAAGGTCCATGTTCACTAGGTCCCATATGAGCTTTAAATGGGGAGATAGCCCAAGATCGCTCTCCTTACAGTATGCTCTCTCAGCAAAGACCATCACCAGGTAGAAATAAGCCAAAGAAAAGAGGTCTAAGCAATAAAGGCAAACAGATGCTGAATAAGTCCTTTTGAATGTATCTTCCTGGTATATTTTGCTTCTGGTTTCAATCATAGCCTATCAAAAAGATTTCTGTATATCATATGGGTAGCAGATCAGAACCAATTAAAGAAAATCTGTTCCTTCTATATCTCTCCCAAGCTTCATACTTATTTCTCTATGTTCCTATAGGACACTTCCTTCTGTTCCACTGCCATCTTAATTCATATTATTTCCTTGATCTATTTTTTTATTAAGGCTTTTTATTTACAAAATATATGCAAGGGTAATTTTTCAACATTGATCCTTGCAAAACCTTTTGTTTCAAATTTTCCTCTCCTTCCCTCTCCTCCCCCTCCCCTAGATGGTAGGTAGTCCAATACATGTTAAATATGTTGAAATACATGTTAAACCCAATATACATACATACATATATATATATATATATATATATATATATATATATATACATATATATATATATATATATACACACATATAGTTATCTTGCTGTAAAAGAAAAATCAAATCAATAAGGAAGAAAAAGAAAAAACTGAAAAAGAAAACAAAATGCAAACATAACAACAGAGAGAGTGAGAATGCTATATTGTGTTCCATACTCTGTTCCCATGATTCTCTCACTGGATGTTGATGGTTCTCTTCATCACTGAACAAGTCAAATGATTTGAATCATCTCAATGTTGAAGAGAGCCACATCCATCAGAAGTGATCTTCATATAGTCTTGTTGCTGCTATGTATAAGGATCTCCTGGTTCTGCTCATTTCACTTAGCATGAATTCATGTAAGTCTCTCCAGGCCTCTCTGAAATCATCCTGCTGATCATTTCTTATAGAACAACAATATTCCATAACATTCACATTACCATAATTAATTCAGCCTTTCTCCAATTGATGGGCATCCATTCAGTTTCCAGTTTCTAGCCATTATAAAAAAGGCTGCCACAAACATTTTTTTTTCATGTGTGGGTCCTTTTCCCTCCTTTATGATCCAGTAGAAATCCTGCTGGATCAAAGGGTATGCACAATTTGATAACTTTTTGAGCATAGTTCCAAATTGCTCTCCAGAATGGTTGGATCTGTTCACATTTCCACCAATAATGTATCAGTATCCCAGTTTTCCCACATCCCTTCCAACACTCATCATTATCCTTTCACCCATTCATTCTTTAGGATAAGATTGTTTAGTTTCCAATTACTTTTTATTGTATGTAATTTTTATTGCATCATAATCTGAAAAAAAAATGCATTTACTATTTCTGCCTTTCTGCATTTGACTTTGAGGTCTTTATGTCCTAATGTATGGTCAATTTTTGTATAGGTTCTATGAACTGCCAAGAAGCATTTCTCATTTCTTTCTCCATTCAATTTTCTCCAAAGATCTATCATACCTAACTGTTCTAGTATTCTATTTACCTCTTTAACTTCTTTCTTATTTATTTCGTGGTTTGATTTATCTAGTTCTGAGAGAGCACAGTTGAGATCTCCCACAATTTTGCTGTTTATTTCTTCTTGCATCTCTCTTAATTTCTTCTTTAGGAATTTCCATGCTATACCACTTGGCGCATATGTATGTAGTATTGATATTGCTTCATTATCTATGGTAGCCTTTAACAAGATATAGTTTCCTTCCTTATCTCTTTTAATTAGATCAATTTTTGCTTTTGCTTGATCTGAGATCATGAAGCAGGGTAGCCCTGCTTTTTTACTTCACTTGAAGCATAATAGATTCTGCTCTAGCCTTTTATCTTTACTCTGTATGTATCACTCTACTTTAAATGTGTTTCTTGTAAACAACATATTGTAAGATTTTGGCTTTTAATCCAGTCTGCTATCTGCTTCCGCTTTATGGGAGAATTCACTCCATTTATGTTTATGGTTAAAACTACTAATTCTGTATTTCCTGCCATCTTATTATCCCCAGATTATACTTTTCTTTTTCCTTTTTCCCTTTCCCTCTTCCCCAGTATTTAACTTATGATGAGCACTCCTTGCCACAAGCAGCCCTCCCCTTTTAGAATCCCTCCCTCTTTAGAATCCCCCACTCTTTCTTATACCTTTTCCCTACTATTTCTATTTCCTCTTCTCTTTAGCCTACCCCTTCCTTTTTTGCATTTCTCTTCCCACTTTTCTATAAGGTGAGAGAATATTCTCTGTAAACCAAATATGTCTAATATTTTCTCTTTGAGCCAAATCTGATGAAAGATTCACACAATGTTCACCCCCTTCCCTTCTTTCCCTCAAATATAATTGGTTTCCTTTTACTCTTCATGACATGTAATTTCCCTCATTTCAACTCCACTTTTCCCTTTTTCTTGTACCATCCTCTTTCCTCATCTAATTCCCTTTTTATATTATAACAGTAAAACCAAATTATACATGCACTCTCTATGTATACCCATAACAGAAATATAGTTCTCAAGAGTTCTTTTTACCTTTTTATGCTTCTCTTGAGACCTATATTTGGAAGTCAAATTTTTTGTTTAGCTCTGGTCTTTTCATCAGAAATAAATGGAATTCACTTGTTTCATTGAATGCCATTGAATGAACTGGAAGAAAATACTCAGTTAGCAGGATAGTTTATTCTTGGCTTTATTCTAAATTCCTTTGCCTTTTGGAATATCAGATTCCAGGCCCTTCAATCCTTTAAGGTAGAAGCTGCTAGATCCTGAGTAATCCTTATCGGGACTCTTCAGTATTTGAGGGTTTTTTCTGTCTGCTTGTAATGTTTTTTCCTTGTTCCAATAGTTCTGAAATTTAGTCACACTATTTCTTGGAGTTTTAATTTTGGGGTCTCTTTCAGGATGTTTTTGGTGAATTCTTTCAACTGCTATTTTACCTTTGGATTCTATGACATTAGGGCAGTTCTCTTTAATGACTTCCTGAAAAAAATAGTGTCCAGGCTCTTTCTTTTTCATCATTGATTTAAGGAAATCCAAATCTAGGAGATAATCTCCTAGATCTATTTTCCAGGTCAGTTGTTTTCCTAATTAGGTATTTCACATTTTTTCCTGTTTTTTCTTTCTTTCTTTCTTTCTTTTTGGTTTTGCTTGACTGATTCTTGATGTCTTGAGTCATTCATTTCCATTTGTTCAGTTCTGATTTTTAATGAATTTTTTTTCATTTACTTTTTTTTACTTCTTTTTGTATTTGTCCAATTGAGTTTTTAAATGAGTTGTTTCATTATATGGATTTTTTTTTCCATTTGACAGTTCTGTTTTCCTATGACTTATTTACCTTTTCCATTTCACAAATTCCATTTTTCTGGGAGTTGTTTTCTTTTTCCATTTTTTCAAATCTATCTTTTAATGAGTTATATGCCTTTTCCAAGCCTTCTTTCAGTTTTACTTCCTTTCCCCATTTTTCTTCTAGCTCTCTTTTAAGATCCTTTTTAATTTCTTCTAGGAGAGCCTTATGTGATGAGGAATAGATTATATCACCTGGAGACAATCTGCCTTTAATCTCCTCAAGATTTGAAATCTGTTCTTCTCTTTCACTATAGAAATTTTCTGTGGTTAGAGTTCTCTTTGCTTTCTTACTCATCTTTTTAAAAAAGTTAGGATCTGCTTTTAGAGCAAGACCTGTTTTCCAAGCTTCCTCTACAAGCAGCTACAAAGTGGCCATGGCTGTGCTGGGATCATGCTGACTCAGTCCTAGTCCTAGGTGGGTGTGGCCAGGTCTGGTGAGATTCTGGCAATTAGGGTTCACTATTTACCTTTTGTGTTTATGTTGGATATTTTGTAACTTCTCTGCTGATCCACTGGCTTGCAACCAGGGCAGAGTAGTGGACACTGCTGTAGAATTCCCCCCTATATTCTCCCCGACATGGAGAGTCCAGACCCCATCCTGGGTCTTCACAGTATGTGCTCATTTCCATGTTTAGTCTGCTTGTACTTGGCCACTTCCCTTTGTGTCTGACCAAAACAGACCTTTTGTGATGATCTTCGAAATTATCTTCTGTTGGTAATTTACTGTACTCCCCGTATTTGTGGATTTGTGGATTCTGCCAGTCCAGACCTAATTCAGAAGCTGAATTTGCTAATTAGTTGAGGGTTGTAAGAGAAGATCAGAAAGAAACATATGTCCTCTCTGCCATCTTGGCTCCACCCCATTCTTGGCAAAGTAGAGTGTCATTTTCTTTTCCAGTTCATTGAGGAATTGAGGCAGATAGGGTTAAGTATTGTTCAGAGTCACACAGCTAGTAAATGTCTGAGACTATATTTGAATTCATGAAGATGAATTTTCCTGACTCTAATCTCAGTGCTCTATCCATTTTATTATCTAGTTGCTATAGGATCTATTAGAGAATGAAATACTCTCAAGTCCTTCCAAGGCACTTTCATTATAAGTCACTAGAACTGTCTTAGAAGAAGCATCCCTAAAGGGAATTGCATTAATGACATTGTACACAATCATAAAGATTAGACTTATTTGTCAGTCCTCCATAGTGTTTTAAAGTTTTGAGAGTATTTTTCTCCTAACATTTCAGAAAAGCAGGTATTATAAATATTATTATCTTCATTGTTAAATGAAAATATTGAAGTTGAATAATAAAGGAGATTGCCAGGATTGCATTGCTAGTAAAAGTTAGAGTTGAAATTAATATGAATCCAGGCCTTTCTGATTCCAACTACAATGATTTTTTCACTATATCATGCTGTGTTCCAGGGAATAATGCTAAAAAGATAAGGTAATGACAGACTGGAGAATAAGACTTTTAACATTAGGCTTTTTTTGATTTTGAAGCTTACTTACAAGACTCTATAAAACCCCTTATGAGTATGATAGGAAGAGTTATATCATCAGATTTCTATACTAGGAAGACATCTTGAAGTATTATAAAGGATGGGTTGGAAGGAAAGAGAGTAGAAGTATAAAGATCTATCAAAAAGCTCATGACAATATTTTATATGATATATTCCAGAGTGACAGTAATGGGAACAGATTGGAGAAGATAAAAGTGAGAGGCATTGGGAAGGAGATTTGATAGGTCATTGGAACAGATTGGCTATGAGAGGTAAGGGAGAGGAAAGAGTAATGATCTTCTAGGGTTCTGCACACACAAGATAGAAAATAACAAAAAGTGAAATCAAAATGAGGAGCAGAATACAGTGTGGTAGGCATTGGCAGTACTTGATTTGGAGTCAGAGGAACTAAATTTGAAATCCTACTCTGCTTAACCTTTCCAGGTCTTAATTTCCTCATTTGTAAAATAGGTGGTGTTTGGACTATTAGATGATTTGTAAGGCTCCTGCTCTTTCTAGATCCTATAACTCCAATTTGAGAAATCCTATAATGAATTCAGATGGAAGCAACACAGTCAGATGGAGGTGTCCTGTACAAATCTGGAGAAGCAAGGATCGAGACTGAAAGAGCTGTAGCAGGAAATCTAGACATAGATTTTTAATAATAGGTTTTTAAATTACATTTTATTTTTATTTTGAGTTCCAAATTCTTTCCTTTCCTTTATTTCTCCGCACCCCATAGGGAAGACAATATCCATTAAACATATGAAGTCATGCAAAACATATTTCTTCATTAGTCATGTTCTGGAAAAAAAAAGAAAGAGAAAGAGGAAAAAATATGCTTCAAACTGTACTTTGAGTCCATCAGTTTTCTCTATGGAGTGGGAATAGTATTTTCTATCATGAATTCTTTTAAAATTGTAGTATGTTATTAAATTAATAAGAATTACTAAGACTTTTATAGTTGATTATCTTTATAATATTGCTATTATTGTATATATTGCTCTCCTGGTTCTGTTCACTTTACTTTGCATCAGTTTATCTAAGTTTTCTAAAGTTTTCCCAAAACCACACTCATGATCATATCTTATAGTTCATAAGAATTGCATCACATTTATGTGTCCCAACTTGTTCACCCCTTCTCTAATTAATTGACATAATTTTGTACATATGGATCCTTTTCTTTTTCCTTTTATCTTTTTGAGGGTATAGGAAGTAACAGTTTTTAACCATGAGAATGGATAAAATGGGAAACAGTATAAGTTATAAAAGAAATGCAAAGATAAAACCTTGGGAATACCCAGTTTAAGGATTTGAGTATTATGCCTACATAGTAAATACCTGCATTGATGTTAGTTTACCTTGTAGTTCTTCAAAACCTCTACAATTCTCCAAAATCTCTCTCTCTTTGGCCAAATAAGGATGACAGAAGAGTAGCAATAATTCACATTTCTATAATGATTTAATATTTGCAATTCAATAAAATAATCAATCACTGAACAAATAAGCATTTATTTGACATTTACTCATTTACTATGTGCTCAATCCTATGCTAGGTTTTAGGGATACTTATTCACAGAATGAAGAATCTCTGCCCACAAAAAGATTGTATTCTAAGATGTTAGCCAAAAATTTTGTATGTAACTAATATAGAAATATGTTTAAAATAAGTGTACTTGTATAACCTATTTCAGATTACTTGCTGTCTTAGGGAGGGCAGAGGCAAAGGATGGAGAGAAAAATTTGGAATTCAAAATCTTACAAAAATGAATGTTTAAAACTATTTTTATATGTAATTAGAAAAATAAAATACTATTAGGTGAAAAAATAAATATATATGGAATAAATACAAAGAGTCTAAAGTAGCAAAACAGGCAGTTTGGTATGTAGAGAAATCTGGAAAAGCTTTAGTAGAAAATCGTGCTTGACCTTGTCCTTGAGAAGGAGAGAGGGGTATCATGAGGTAGAAGTCAGGAAGAAAGGAATTCCAGGTATGGAGGGTGACCATAAAGAACAGGAAATGAAGTTTCATATATGCAAAAAAAAAAAAAAAAGACCAGTTTGGCTCGATCACAAGTGTAGGAAGGGAAGTATTAGAAAATGAGACCCTAAAACTAAGTTGTGATCAGATTATTAAGGGCTTTAAGAGCTAACCAGACACATTTTTCCATTATCCTGGAGGCAATAGGGAGTTAATAAAATTTATTGAGTAAAAGATTGGTATGGTCAGTTCTGAGCTTAAGGGAAAAACCTTGTCATCTGTGTGTAGGTGAGATGATGTGGGATAAGACTTGAGACAGAAAACAACAATTAGAAGGGTTTCTTCCAATAATCTAGGCAAGAAATACAATGATCCACGACAATCCCAAAGGATTAGTGATGAAGTACACTTTCTCCCTCAAGAGGAAGAATTGATATTGTTTGAATAGAAACTGAAGCATGATATTTTCACTTTCTTTTATTCTTTTTTTTTATTCAAGTCTTCTTGTACAAAATGACTAATGTGGAACCATAATCTGATTGTTTACCATTTCAAAGGGTGGGGGAGATTTAACAGAAATAAGAAAATTTGAAATGAATGGGTAAATAGGAGAAACCTTCTAAAGTATATTAAGATTTTGAGATGTGTGTTTTCCAACAAAAAGATGGTCAGACAATTTTTAGATATCTCATAAAAGTACAAATAATACCAAATCACAATAGAATAAAATTTAAAGTAACTAAGAAAGAAAAGGATGGCTGCCTTCATAATTTTTCAAAGCAAGCATTTTGTGGTTTACAGTTATGACACCAGATGTATCTATATGTATACATACATATATATGTATGTATATATATGTGTATATATATGTGTATGTATATATATAATATGGCCTAGGTATTTAATATATTATTTATTTGTGTTACTGATAGATAACTAAAATCTAATTTTCTATTCTTTTAGTAGAAAGAGGAAGAATTGGAAAATTTATATACCTGTAAAATGTTGGTTGAATTCATTTTTGTAGAGCTGTCATAAAACAAAATCCTTTGAAATATCAATTAACCTTTTTCGAGTCATATGTGCAAAATACATATACATCAAGCATCCATGATAAGTACAAAGATATAAGGCAAAGTTTTTCCTCCTACAGATATCAAAATATAATTGGGATCATAAAAATAAAATAGCATATATATATATATATATATATATATATATATATTTAATTCAATTAAACATTAGACTTATTAACATCTACTTAATATCAGGGATACTTGTATCCCTTAAATATTAAGATATCAGGGATACTTGTATCCCTTAAATATTAAGGACACTAAGACAAAAATGACACACTATGACTTCAAAGAGTTTATATTCTACATTCTTACATTAAAAGATATAAATATCAGACATTAAATGATAGGTGACAGTTTTAGATAAGTGCTTTAGATAAGCCCCCGAGTTGTAGTTTTTGGTTGGGGTGACCTCGGAGCATAAAACGACCTCCGAATGAAATAACCTAGATTCACCTATCTAAGTGTATTAATACCAATAATTGACCCATCTCTTGATCAATGGAACAAGTTACCCCAGGGATAATTGCACAACCTATTTCAAAAGCAGGAAGATTCAGTTAAAGCCGGGATTATCATTGGAAGGCTTCACAGAGGAGATGGAATGATCTGAACCTTAAAAGATTAAGAACATTCTAGAAAGGCAAGTAGTGTATACCAATTAATAGGACTGGGAAAAAAGAGAAAACGGGTTTGAAGGATGGTGAGAAAAATAATTTGGCTGGGACTGAAGGTTTATGTAGAATATTAGTAGGGAAATACTTCACAAAAGTCTGACTTTGAGCTTTCATTATGGTAAGGAGGTAAATCCAGAATTACAAAAGTTATGCCAGCATAGTACAAGTTCTAATAGTTTTACCAGACTAGAAAAACTTCACATATAGTCCTGGAGACAAAATGATTTAAGAGGTAAAGACTAGTAAATATAACAAAGTATGAAAAGGTTCATTGTGAGTTGACTGGTCATTAGGTAATGAATTCTTTGACTATGGCAACTGTGATAGAATGAGTATCTACTCAAGTTTGTCCTTTTCTCATCTTCCCTAACACTAGATTTTCTCTAAAAGTCCACAAATCCAGAAGTTGATTGGTCTGGGGGAGAGGCAAGACTTGATTTGTGCCTCTTTTGATGCAACTTCTTGATGCTTTGTTCATGTGTCTTCTTGGTTACCCACAGGAATAAAAGTTTTCACTCAAATGGGTTCAATGTCCTTCAGAACTGGTGGATGTCTGAAAACAATGGAGGCAGATCTCCAAACTCAATTCTTTTGACCAGACCGATTTCCATATGGAGATGAGGAAGAACTCATCAGTAGAAGCAAAGTATTACTACTTATCTTTATTATATAAGGGTAGAACAAATCTGCATTTGTTCATTTTTCATTGACTTATGAGTGTTTCATTTAATCTAAACATTGAACCTGAACTAATTTGGTGCTAACATCAGGTTCATCTTTTATAGCAAACCTAGAAACATATGAAAATGCAAAATGGTTTTCAGTTTTAGGTAGTCTTTTGGTTCTATTAAGAAAAAGGCAGTATGATGAAAGAGAGAACAGAAAGCACTAAGAATCATAATCTTTAGACCATCTCAAGGCATTTAACCTGTTGGATGATGAATCCATCAATGATGTTCACATTATACTGGAAAGGAAAGAAATTGGAGATAAGAAGATCATTTAGGAGGTATTATAATTGTCTAAAGGTGAGGAAATAAGAAACTAAAATTTGGTTTAGTTTAAACTAAATGGTTTCCATTCCTAAAGGAAAGAGAGTATAGTTTCAGGAGAAATTTTGAAGGAAGAATGGGCAGGCCTTGGCATACAGTTAGATAGGGATTAGGCATTGAATATTGAAGGGAAATGATAGGTTTTAAGAAATAACAGTTTAGTAATATACAAAATGCCAGAATAATTCAGGTCTTAAAATGGTGTTACCAGGCAAAAATCACAAAAATGATAGAAAAATGGGAATTTTAAAAGGCATCTTCAAATTAAAGGTAACTTATTATTTAGTTGCTTACTAAAGTGTTTTAAGATATGAAAGACATTTACTATTATCAAAAATGTCTGTTACCACCCCCCAAAACGCTGATCCTTCCAAGATTAAAATAAACACTCCTTCAGATTTAAAATAATTAAATGTTAGCATTTTAAGCTACTTGTCGAGAAATTCTGCTGTCAATGGAGTAAAACAAAGATAAGACCATGAATCATATTAAATAACTCAGAAAAAAAGATAATTTTCAAGAGTAAAGGGTTTAAATCTGAAAGGCTGTCAGCTAAGCTCAAGTAATGTTTATTCTGTTAGATTTAGGGAGAAATCCAGCAACATTCTAGACAATTTATCTAGACAATATTAAACCATCTATCTGTCTTTCTCTCTATATCTGTTTCTCTAAGAGTTTTGTCTTCTCTGCCTTTCTTCTCTCTTTGTCTCTGTCTTTGTCTGTCTCTCTATCTCTGTTACTGTGTCTCTGCCTCTGTCTTTGTCTCTGTGTCTCTCTGTGGCTCTCTGTCTCTGTATGTCAATCTCCCTTTCTCTTTTTCTCTCTTCTGCTCTCTGTCTCTGTCTCTCCTTCTCTCTCTTTCTCTCCCTCCCTTACTCCCTAAAATCTGTAAATACTTAAATAAAGTGATCACAGGGCTTCCAGGAAATGACTGACTCAGACTTTCTCTTCCCCTTAACTCTTATTTTAGTTCTTTCCTTCATATAGCAACTACATATTAAGCCAGCATTCTTTGTCAAAATAGTGAATGAGGGGCTGAGAGACATGTCTTTTGGACCCTATTTATTGAATATCCCTTTCACCAATGCAGATCATCATCACATCTACAACTTACAATCTTATAGAATTGCCTAGCAATTGACTATCTAGGGGAGATGTTCACTATTTGAACCTGAGGGTTCAGGTAAACAATAACTTTACTAAGTAAAGATGCAAATAAGGGCATCTTCCCAAGGGGCCTTAAACTGAATTCCATCTTCATCATAGACTTTGGCCTACAATAATTATATAAATTTTGGAAGAATGATTATAACATTCTTATTTTGCGTAAAACATTCCATATACAGTCAGAAAAATATGCCATTTCTAACTGAGGTGGTCAGGAAAGATTTCCTGAAGGAAGCACTTGATTGGGACTTTTAAGGATAAGTAGAGTTGTCTTTGTTAAGACAACATTTATCCTAATCTGAGGATATTAAAAAAAGAAAACAGATGGAAGGAGAGGGTCAAAGAATGATTAAGAAAGACAAAGAAGAAAAGAGAAGGGGAAAAGAAAAAAAAAAGATTGCTAGATCCCTGAAATGACTGTGTTAGTAATTCAGTTGAGATGTGGGTATTGTAGAAAATTAGTAGCATGCCTTGAAGTCCTAATTCAAAAACTTTTCACATTAAGAAATAATTTGTTGGCTTTTATTCTAAGCTTCAAAGCTGATTTTGAACTCAAGGTTTGTTTTCCCTAGAAATGGTGAAGGCTTATGTAATGAAATGACTTAGCTTGTAGAAATTTTTTTTGAAACTTTAGTTGTGATGGTCAATTCACTGAATTATCCAGGGGGAAAGATTGTAACTCTGAAAAACTTGTCTGATTAACAAATTGCTTCCATGAATCTGTCTAAAATTATCACAAACAAAAAAAAAATAGGGAAAAGAAATGAAAATTATAACAATAATAGTTCATATTTCTATAGAACTTTAAAGTTTTATGAAGTTTCACAAATATAATCTCAATTGATCCATACATAAATTACAACCATCTATGATGTAAATGCTGTTATTATCCCTATTTTACAAATGAGGAAATGAAGAACCAGAGGCTAAATGACTTTCCCATAGTTACAGATCTCATGTATATTAGGGACAGGATTTGAACTCAGACCTTCCCAAGTTTGGCCTTTTGATCAAGGCCAAAAATTCATTTACTATGTCTTTTTTATTTCAGGAGAAAAAATAAGTATATTTTCCACTAACATAGACTGCAACTCCTCTATGATTTAGTCTTAGTAAATTATTTTGAGAGTTGCTATAGCTCCCCAACAACAACAAAAAAAAAGATGCCTGGAGGCAAACCTGTTGGTGAGTCTCATATATAGATGTGTGTGTGTGTGTATATACACACACATACATATACATACACATACATATATGTATACTTTATACATATATAGGTATAACTATTTTAAAGTCTTTATAACTGCAAGAGATACAAATAAAGTTAAATCAAACCAAAGTTTTACTGTGCTCCAAACATTGAAACAATAATTTAAAATAATAATAAATAATATTAGAGACAATTCCAAATAGCAATTTAATTTCATATGTGGTCATATAAAACAATACAAGTAATCTGGAGGAAAATATGGACTTGTATAATAAAGGTAAAAAAACCAAGATCAAAACATAACAGTACAAGGGGATATGGTGGAGAAAAGATTAGAGTTGGTATGCTAGGAGAGCTAGGAATCCTAGCTCTGATATAAACTAACTATATGGTCTCAGGCAAGTCATTTAACTGAGACTAGTTTACTCAACTTGTAAAAGCAATGAAGTTATATTTTATACTTTCTATTTCAAATATTTTAAAATAAATAAACACTCTATAAATATTAAAGTGTCAGTAGCATCGTTATCATCAAATTTCATATTTTACAATGCCCTTTCTATCCATTATCATATTTGACACTTAATAACCCTGTGAAGTTGGTATCAGTATCCCCATTTTTCAGATGAGAAAAAAGTTTCAGAGACATTAAATTACTTGACTATGGTCACACAAAGTATTCCTGGTAGGATTTGAACAAATGGGTCTTGATTCTATGTTCAATGCTCTACTGATAAGGATATAAGCACTTATTTTTCTTTAAGAGAAGCTTTTTTAGGGATTATATCCAAATAAATTTAAGAGTAAAAACAAAACAAAAAATTGGTAGGAAAATGTGTTTTAGAATAAAGTTGTACAGAAAAAATAACTATTGTTTAATAGTTTAAACAATAAGTTAAATATATTGTTTAATAAACTAGTTTTTTAATAACTATGGAATAATACATTGGTACCAAAAACAATAAACATGAAAATAATTGCCAAGATATGAAATCACATATTCAACTTAATGAAAAATAACAACTCAAAAAAAATTACATGAAAAAGATAGCTTTTCATAAGTACTGGATATGAAATATAAACAACTTAAAATTATCTTTTCCATCATAATGCAAATAGTATCAGAAAAACAATAAAAGAAAAAAAATTAAAATTAACAAAAACAATCTCATTCACTCTCACTTCATCTGAGTTAGAACAGGGCATGCTTAACTTAAGGCAATATTCATAGTATAAATAAAGGATGGGTAGTTTATCATTTAAAGTTAGTTGTCGGTTATAATTTTTTTTTAACATTTTAAATAGGAAGGAAGAAAGAAGGGAGGGAGGGAGGGAGGAAGAAAAGAAGAAAGACAATAAAGGAGAAAGGAAAGATAGAAGAAAAAGAAGGAAGGAAGAAAAGAAGAAAAATACATAATGCTTTGCTTTTTTTCTTCTTAGAGAAAACTCTGAATTCTAAGATACTCTGTTCTAAGAACTTTAACAGAGGAAGCTGCCTACTCTTAATTCCTAAAGTTTATACCTGAAAATAATTTCTTCCTGGAGCTTGTTACAAGTCAGAACTATCCCACAGGTGGAGCTCTTCCACTGGTGTTATAGCTGATATTTTGAGGGAATTGGTAAATTGTGGGTTTCAGAAATAGAGGGGAATATTAATAGGTCACTTCATTCCTAGAACTTTTTCAAAGAAGCATAGATTTAGAAGTGAAAAGGAACATATTGTTCAACAACCTCATTACACAGATGAGGAAATTGAGGCAGAGAGAATAAATGATTTGCTCAAGATCTTATAAAGGCAATAAATATTAGAGATGAAATGTGAATTTAGGCCCCCTGATTCCAAATCCAGCACCATATCCATGGCACCATGCTGCTTCTCTGGGTAGACTCTAGTGTAATCAGGTTACAAACATTATTGTTCATTTTAATAATAGCATCAGATAGTTGGAAAATAGGTTGAGTTAAGTAAAAAATATGACTTCAATTTAACAATTATTATGAATCTTTGGTATAGGGACTGGTTACAACAACATTGTAAACCCTTTTTTAAAAAATCCAACTTTGTGGTAGTTATCAAGAGAATAATAGTATCTAGGCATACAATCTTTCTGTTGCCCTAGCAAATAGCCTTTTAAGAATTTTAAACTAATTATAAATCAATCCTGACTGGTCTTGCATATAAAAATCATCATAAATTATGGGTGTATTTTTCTACCCATCAAATATGATAATCAAATTCTCATGGTACCAAAATTTTATCACCACAGAAACTGGTGGGCACATTGATTGGTCTTTGTAATCACAAAGCTTCAATAAGAATATCTGTAACGAAAATGATAGCTTACTTCTGGTTATTGAATCCCAGAATCAAAAGGAGAGAACTTGGACACAATCAAGTCTTATTTCTTGGAACTTGACCAAGAATTCTTTCTATCACATCATTAACAGATAGTTGGTCATCTGTTCTTTTTTATCTAAGACTTTTAGGGAAAGAGAAACTACTTCCTTTTGAGGCAACCTATTCAACCTTTAGTATTAAGTGTTTAGAAAATTTTTCTTTGTATGATATTTATCCTTAAAACAAGCTTATATCTCTAACTTCTGTGCATTGTTTTTGCACAATTTGTTTTCTAATTCCTTTTTCACAACATGGATGTTCAAATACTTAGAGACAGCTAAAGGGATTTAAGCAGGCACTTTGGAGCACTTAGAGTTTCGTCAAGCATCAAAGATGCCAGTAATCTTGACTTTTGTCCTGTTCCTGGACTTTGACAACTCTGCTAAAGAATGAGGTTGACCAAGTCAGCTGCCTGACTTAAATCCAATTCATTCAAAAGTTAAGACATCATCCTGGTGATGTCATTTTTCCACTATGAAAAGGAAAGATTAACAACAAAGATAGTTATCATTAACTTCTGTCCCCTCAATTTTCTAATATCTTTCTTTAAACATCCACAGCACCTTTAGCAAACATTGTTTATTGTGGTATTCATTAGTTGGCCAAATAGTATTTACTGAGTGCTTAACATCTGTTAGGTATTGTGCTAAATGCTGAGGGTACAAAGAAAGTGGAGGGAGGGAAACATGAGCCAATTTTTGCTGTCAAGGAATTCACAGTCTAAATATGCAGACAATTATGTGCAAACAGATAGATAAATAGATAGATGGATAGATAGATAGATAGATAGATAGATGATATATGGAAGTAGTCTCAAACAGGTGGTATTAAACTTAAGGAGGATGTGGAAAGACTTTTTCAGAAGGTGGAATATTAATTGAGACTTGTTGGAAACCAGGAAAGTGAGGAAGCAAGGAAGAAAAAGAAGAAAAAGGCACTGGGATAGCCAGGGGAAGTGTTAGGAGTTAGGAGACAGGGCAACAATAGGAAGGGTATGTAGAGAGGTGTAAGGTATAAGAAGACTGAAAATGCAGGTTATGAAGGACTTTGAGAATGAAACAGAGGATTTTATATTTGAATTTGGATTCAAAGGACTTGATTTTTTTTTCTGACTTTGCTACTTTCTGCCTGTGTTAGTTTGGGCAAATCACTTAATTTTTTATGAAGCCAGTTTCCTCAACTATAAAATGAGAGAGTTAAAATAAATAACTTTGAAGAGTCCCCTTGATTCCTAAGCCTATGATCCTATGATTATGTTTTCCTTGGCAATGGCTAAAGTACAAGATTTGTAGTTAGGAAGATCTGGGTTTTAATTCCATTTCAGATACTTAATAACTTAGTGGCTCTGGACAAGTCACATAATGTCTCTAAGTCTCAGTTTCCTCATTTGTAAATGTGAATATAGCACATATTTTAAAAGATTCTTATGGGGACCAAAGATGATGAATTTTATATGCCTTCAAGTGTCGAATAAGTGTGAGCAATCATTATTCTCTAAATTATACTGCCCCAGCAGCACTCCATATTTGGTCTGTCAAAGGTACAGGATGATGGCATTATCCTTTCCATTTTTGAACCCAGAACTTTCTTTCTTTCTTTCTTTCTTTTATTAAAGCTTTTTATTTACAGAGCATATGTTGGAAAAATTGCCAACACTGATCCTTGCATAACCTTTTGTTCCAAAATTTCTCCTCCTTACCCTAGCTGCCAGGTAGTCCAATACATGGTAAATATGTTGAAATATATATTAGATCCAATTTATGTATACATATTTATACAGTTATCTTGTTGCACAAGATAAATCAGGTCAAGAAGGAAGAAAAAGAAAAACTGAGAAAGAAAACAAAATGCAAGCAAATAACAACAGAGAAAGTAAGAACGTTATGTTATGTTCCACACTCTGTTCCCATGGTTCTCTCTCTGGGTGTAGATGGCTCTCTTCATCACTGCACAAGTTGAACTGACCCCAGAACTTTCTTAATGAATCATAAGATTTCACTAGTTTTTTTGAATTGGTACTACTAATTCATATTAGAATAATAGATTTCAAGTTGTAAGGGAACTCATAGATAATCTAGTCTCAGAGTCAGCAAACTACAACCTGTCAGCTTTTTTTTGTATGGCCAATGAGCTAAGAATGGCTTGATTTATGTAAAAACTATTTTTAGTTATTCCAGTCATACAAAAAGAGGTGAAAGGCCATATTTAACCTTTGGGTTATATTTTGCTGATCCCGTCAAAACCCTCATTTTACTGATAAGGAAACAGAGGTCCCAAAAGGTTAATTGACTTGTCCAAAATCACTCAAGTAGTAAATGGCAGAGACAGGCTTTGAACTCATTTCTTCTCATCTCAAATTCTGGACTCAGAACCAGAGTACTGTACCATTTAGACTGATTTGAAAGCTGAGATGCAAATTTGCAATTCACTAAAAGCATGAGACATTTCACACTAATTGTTGTTTAGCCACCCTTCCCCTATGTTATACTTGTGAAATTCATTTTTATTGAAATTGCAAGAATTTACTTTTATTTCTATTCTATTTTAATTTATTAGATTTAGGCCAGTTCATTATTCTAGATTATTGAGATAGGTTTTTTTTTTATCTCCACTCAGATCTCTAATACATTAGTTGTCCTTTCCAACTTTGTGAAATCTTTAGCTTTGACATGCATGCCTTCTATGCTTTCATCTAAGTTATTGTTAAAAATACTAAAGAGTATAGGGCCTATTATAGGTTTCTGGGAAGCTACACCAGGAGCATATCTCCAAAATGATATTGAGCAAGTCAAGTCAAAGCAACAAGCATTTAAAATATATGCTTATGGTAGACTAAAGGATGGCGATGTTAAGAGAAATTTTTTTAAAAAATGATGAAACCTGAGAGGGTATGTAGGCAACAGATAAGGAACAGGAAGAGATTAAAGGGAAATAAGAAAGGAGTATTAAATTAAAGAAAAAAGCTTTGGAAATGAGACAGGCTAGACTAGAAAATGAAAACCTACTTCCAAGAAGCTAGAAAAAAGCTGCAGATTTCTCACTGCCTCAATATATACATACAACTAATATTATATTACAACATATTCTGTATCACATTTTATACTTACAACAGTATAAAAATATATTTTATCTTTCTGTTTAGGAATCAGGGTGGTACATGTAGATCTTTATCTCAGAGACCTAAGAAAAAGAAAATTAATCTATTTGTAAAAATAAATTTTTATGGTAACAAAGAATCAGAATTCAAAGGATTCCTATCTATCGGGAATGGCATGCTACTATCCTTTAAGAAATTACAAGAGAGATTTCAAAAAGACCTAGAAAGATTTATATGAACTGATGCAAAGTGAAGTGAGCAGAACCAAAGGAAACACTGTATACAGTAACAGCAATGTTGTTATAGGATTCAACTGTGAAAGATTCAACTTGGCTACTCTGACCAATATAGTGATTCAAGATAATTTCAAAGGATGCATAATGAAAAATGCTATCCAGGGCAGAGTCACGATAGCAGAGTAAAGCCTGGCAGCTGCTTGAGCTTTCCCTCAAAAACTACATGAAAAAAGCTTCTAAACCCAATCATGGAATGAAACTATTCTCCATCTTAAGGTAGATTGGAAGGACTTCAAAAAAGGTCAGTCTCATTTGGGTGAAAAGGAGTCTTCAGGCTGGCTCAAATGATGTCTGGGAAAACCAGTGAGAGGATCTTAATAAAAGCAGATCAGCAACTAAGACACTGTATCCTAACTCAGTAGCAGAGCAGAAGAACGGGGAAGCCTCCAGCCCTAGTGCAGAATGTAAATTGCCAGCCTCCAAAATCAGATTGTTGCCTGTAGAGACTAAGTAGTGCTACCCACTGCTGTGAGCAAGACAGCAAACACAAGAGGACCCTATGATCAAAGTTAAAGGCTCAGAACTACACAAGAAACTTGGGACAGAACCTCTAGTACCACACAAGTAGAGCTCATTCTCAAAAGCCACAAAATAAGAAAAAGGAAAGGAAGAAAGAAAAGTGAACAAGAAACAGAAAAGCTACTATTTTTTTAGAAACTACTATTAATGACCAAAATATCAACTCACAATAGAACAAAATGCTCACATGGGAAATCTCAAAGGGTGATATGAAGGCTTATTGGAAATACAAAAGATTTTTAAAAGTCAAATCAGAGAAGTAGAAGAAAAATTGGGAAAAGAAATGAGAGTTATTCAAGATAGAGTCTGGAAAAATAAGGACAAAAATTGACTACAAAAAATAATTTCTTAAAAAATACAATTGGTGAAATGCAAAAAAAAAATTCACTGAAGAATACAACACATTGAAAAGTAGAATTAATCTAATGGGAAAAGTAATATAAAATCTATCTGAAGAAAATAAAATGGGAAAAGAGATATAAAAGCTAAGTGAAGAAATTGAAAACTACAACTAGGCAAATGGAAGTTAATGACTCTCTGAGACATCAAGAAACAATTAAATAAACTAAAAAAAAATGAAAAGATGAAAGAAAATGTAAAATATCTCATTGGAAAAATAGCTGACCTGGAAAACAGATCCAAGAGATACCATTTTAAAATTATTGGTCTATCTGAAAACCATGACCAAAAAAAAGCTTGAACATAATTCTTCAAGAGATTAGATAGGAAAATGATACTTCTAACTCTTGAGATTTATGTCTTTTATTAGTGTAGTTGGAGAGGTCATACCTAGAGAGAGGGTGTGGGTCTACTATGAAGATATTTTAAAAAAGAATATTAAGGGGTGGAAAAAGGATTACACGGGAAGAAGAAGAAAGAGGAGAAAAATAGGATAAATTAGATCACATGAAAAGACACAAAAGATCTGTTATAATAGAGGGGGGAAAGAAAGGTGGAATGAACATTGTGTGAAGCTCAATCTCATCAGTTTTGACTCAGTTGGGTATATAAATTTATATCACCCTAGAAGGAAGTAGGAAGAGAAAAAGGAAAGAAAAGAAAAGGGATAGAAGGGAGAGAAGAAACAGTAGGATAAAGGTATAAGAGAAGTGAGGAGGGATGATAGATGGGAAGGCAGGTTGAGAATGCAGTGAGTCAGAAACAAAATATTTCTACAGAGGGACAGGGTGGAAAGAGAGAACAAAAGTGTATACAGGGAAGAGAATAGGATGGAGGAAAATACACAGCTGGTTAACTGTGAATGTGAATGAGATGAACTCTCCCATAAAATGGAAGCAAATAGCAGAGTGAAGTAAAAACCAGAATCCTATAATATATTATTTACAAGATACACATTTGAAACAGAGATACATACAGAGTAAGGGTAAAAATCTAGAGCAGAATTTATTATGCTTCAGCCAATGCAAAAAAAAAAAAAGTAGGACTAGCAATACTGATTTCATATTAAACAAAAGCAAAAACAGATCTAATTTAAAGAGGTAAGAAAGGATACTACATCGTAAAAGATGCCCTGGACACTGAAGTAGCATTAATATTAAATATTTATGCACCAAGTAGTGCAGCATCCAAATTTTTAGAAAAGAAATTAACCCCATTAGAGGAAGAAATAGAAAGCAAAATTATACTAGTGGGGGACCTCAACCTCCCCCTCTCAGAATTAAATAAATCTAATCATAAAATGTTGTGTGCTTTTTAGAAACCCCAAGTTGTGGTATCAAAATATACAATGCTTCCTAGAGCCCCCATGCTGGGGTGCCAAAATGTACCAACTGGACTAGCTCTCTGGAGGATCTCAGGACCAGCCCAAGTCCTTGGTCTTAGTGGAGGAGTATTGTATGTAGATGACTCTTTGCCACTAGTTATCACACTGCTTTGATTACAACACAAGTTGTCACTGTCCCTTGACTTCTCAGGAAGGCAGTGAGCCCTTAGGGGAGATGGTAAGTTGAACCAGACATTGTTAGTAGGTTCCATCTGGGCTGAAGGATCTTATGCCTCACCCAGAGTTCCCCCACTATCTATGGCCCTCTACAACAAAAAGTTAGGAAGGTTAATAAAATCTTAGAAAACTTGGACATGATAGATCTCTGGAAAAAATTGAATAGGGAATATAAAGGAATATACCTTTTTCTGAGTAATACATGGTACCTACAGAAAAATTGACCATATATTAGGGCATAAAAACCTCATAATCAAATGCAGAAAAGTAGAAATAGTGAATACTTCCTTTTCAGATGACAATGCAATAAAAATTACATTTAGTAAAGGTTCAGGGAAAGATAAACAAAAAAAATTAGAAATTAAATATTCTAATTCTAAAGAAACAATAAATCATAGAAATAATCAATACTTTCATCAAGAGAATGACCATAATGAGACAACATATCAAAACCTATGGGATGCAGCCAAAGCAATTCTTAGAAGAAATTTTATATCTCTAAATAGTTTAATGAGCAAAATGAAGAAAGAGGAGATCAATGAATTGGACATGCAACTAATAAAGCTAGAAAAAGAACAAATTAAAAACCCCAACTAAAAAACAAAATTCTGAAAATCAAAGGAGAGATTAATAAAATTGAAAGTAAGAAAACTATTGAATTAATAAAACTAAGAGTTGTTTTTATGAAAAAAAAGCTAAACTTTTGGTTAATTGGATTAGAAAAAGGAAAGAAAAAACCAAATTACCAGCATCAAAAATGGTAAAGAGTGAATTTACTACCAATATAGAAGAAATTAAAACAATAATTAGGAGCTATTTTGCCCAATGTATGTAAACAAATCTGACAATCTAATTAAAATGGATGAACATATATATACATACATACATATATGTATATATACATACATATATATATATACATACATATATATGTATATATACATACATACATATATATGTATGTATATATATATATATATATATATATATATATATATATATATATATATATATATCCCAGGTTAACAGAAGAAGAAATAAATTACTTGGATAATCCAAGAAATTGAACAAGCCAACAACCCATCAAAGAACGTCCTAAGAAAGTATTTCCAGGGCAAGATAGGTTTACAAGTGAATTCTATCAAACACTGAAAGAGCAACTAATTCCAATATTGTGTAAACTGTTTAGAAAAACAGGCAAAGAAAAAGTCTTGCCAAATTCTTTCTATGAGACAAATATGATGCTAATACCTAAACCAGGAAAAGCCAAAACAGAGAGGAGAAGGAAAATTACAGACCAATCTCCCTAATGAATATTGATGCAAAAATTTTAAATAAAACATTAACAAAAAGATTACAAGAACTTATCAACAAGATAATATACACTGTGACCAAGTGGGATATATACCAGGAATGTAGGGCTGATTCAATATAAATAAAACTATTGGCACAATTGACCATAACAAAAATAACAGAAATCATATGATAATCTCAATAGATGCTGAAAAACGTAACAAAATAGAGTACCCATTCCTATTAAAAATCCTAAATAGCATAGAAATAAATGGAGTTTTCCTTAAAATGTTAAGCAGCATCTATCTATTTGTAATGGGAAAAAGCTAGAAACATCCCCAATAAGATCAGGAATGAAACAAGGGTGCCCATTGTACTAAAAATATTGACTTTAGCAATAAGAAAAGAAAAAGGAATTAAAGGAATAAGAATAGTAAATGAGGAGATAAAACTATCACTTTTTGCAGATAATATGATGGTATACTTAGAGAAACCTAAGGAATTACTGAAAAATCAACTTGAAAAAATTAACAGCTTTAGCAAAGTTATAGGACATAAACTGAAAGAAATCACCAGCATTTCTATATTTTACTAATGAAGCCCATCAATATTTTAAATAATTTTACACAAAATAAAACATTTGGGTGTTTACCTGCCAAGATAAAACCAGGAACTATATGGACACAATTACAAAACATTTTTCACACAAATAAAGTCAGATCTAATCTACCGGAAAAATATCAATTGCTCATGGGTAGGCTGAACTAATAAAATAAAAAAAAAATGATGATTCTACCTAAATTAATCTATCTGTTTAGTGCTATACCAAACTGCTAAAAAATTATTTTATGCCACTAGAAAAAACAATAACAAAGTTCATCTAGAAGAACAAAAGGTCAAGAATATTAAGGTAATTGATGAAAAACAAATTTTAAGAATGGTGAACTAACAGTACCAGACATAAACCTCATATGCTAGGCATATGGTAGTAATTCCTAGGTACCTAAGGCATAGATACATATACCTAAAAATAGTGGATCAGTGAAATAGTTTAATACACATGACATAATAATCAATGACTATAGTAGTCTAGTGCTTAATAAACTTCAAAACTCCAGCTTCTGGAATAAGATACTCATTATTTGACAAAAATTACCAGGAAAACTGGAAAATAATATGTCAGACACTTGGCACAGACCTACATCTCACATCCTATATCTACCAAAATAAGAAAAAATGGGTACATGATTTAGGTGCAAAAGGTGATACTATAAGCAAATTAGGAGAGCAAGGGATACTTTATCTATCAGATATTTGGAGAAGGATCATCTTTGGCCAAAGATGAACTAGAGAACATAATTAAATGCAAAATAGATAACTATGACTACATTAAATTTAAAAAAGTTTTGCACAAGCAAAACCAATGCAGCCAAAATTAGAAAAGAAGCAAAAACCTGTGAATTTTTTTTTACATTGGGTGTTTCCTATAAAGGCCTCATTTCTAAAATATATAAAGAACTGAATCAAATTTATAAAAATACAAGCCATTCTCCAATTGATAAGTGATCAAAGGATAAGAGCAGATAATTTTCAGATGATGAAATTAAATATTTATAATCATATGGAAAAATGCTCTAAATCATGTTGATTAGAGACATGCAAATTAAAACAACTGTGAGACAGCACCTCATTCCTCTCAGATTGGCTAAGATAGTGATAAAAGTTGAAAAGGATGTGGGAAAACTGGGACACCAATACATTGTTGATGGAGTTGTGAAATGATCCAACCATTCTGAAAAACATTTTGGAACTATGATCAGCAGTGCCACTACTAAATCTGTATACCAAAGAAATCATAAAAGAAGGGAAAGGACCCATATGGGCAAAAATGTTTGTAACATCTCCTTGTGGTAACAAAGAATTGGAAAAAATGAATAGATACCCATCAATTAAGGAATAGCTGAATAAATTATAGTATATGGAAGTAATGGAAAATTATTGTGCTATAAAAATGATGAACATGTTGATTTTAGAAAAGCCTGGAAAGATTTACATGAATTGATGCTGAATGAAATGAACAGAACCGGGAAAACATTGTACACAGCAATAGCAAGACTGTACAATGATCAACTATGACAGACTTAGTTCTTCTCAGTGATTCGGTGTTCTAAAGCAATCCCAATAAACTCTGGATAAAAAACACCATCCATATCCAGAAAGAGAAATATGGAGACTGAATATAAATTTATGTTCACTGTTTTTTCCCCTTTTCCTTTTGTTTTTTTTCCTCTTTTTTTAACTTTTGTCCTGATTTTTCTCTCCCAACATGATTCATAAGGAAATATATTAAAAATGAATGTACATGTATAAAAAAAGTTTTTACATGTAACTAGGGAAAATAAAAAGAAAAAAGAAAAGAAAAATGCTATCCACCCCCAGAGAGAAAATAATGTAATCTTAATGCAAATTAAAGCATATTTTCCCCACTTTCCTTATTTTTCTTGATTTTTTTGCATTTTTTTTGTAACATGGCTAATGTGGAAATATGTCTTGCAAGACTTCACAAGTATAACTGATCATATTGCTTGCTTTCTCAATGGATAGGGGAGAGAATTTTATTTGTTTCATTAAATAAATAAAAATATAATTCAAAAAAGGGATCCATGTGATGGAATGAAAGATTCCTGGCCATGCAATGAGATATCATGGTTTCAAATCTTATGTCTGATCAATATATTAAAAAGTCTGAAAAAGTATTATATTCACTTCTTAATTTGGGGGTGTAGTTATTCTTTCAATTTATGGTATTTTATTTATTATGCATTTTGTTTACTTGTCCTTGCTTCTCTGTATTTATTTTTCTTGTCATTTCTTATAGCACAGTAGTATTCCATTACATTCATGTATCAGAATTTGTTTAACAATATCCCAGTTAATGGCTATCTACTTTGTTTCCATTTTTTTGCTATAACCAAGTATTGTTACAAATATTTTAATGTGTACAAAGACTTTCTTCTTATCAATAGTTTCTAAAGAATATTAAACCCAGTAATGGTGTCTCTAGTTCAAAGGGTATAGCATTTTAGTTGCTTTATTTGCATTATTCCAAATTGTTTTCCAAAATGATTGGTTTGAGCTCCACCAACAAGGAACAAGTATGCCTTTCAATCTGTGATCTTTCCAACATTGACTATCATGATTTTAGATGATTTTTGTTAAATTAGAGAACATGAGGTGAAACTTGGAGTTTTTATTTTCATTTCTCTTACTATTAGTGATCTGGAACATTCTTTCACATGGTTGTAAATACTTTCCAATTCTTCTTTTGAGAACTGTTTTTTAAAATCTTCTGACAACTTATCTATTGGAGAATGTCTTCTATTAAGGAATGAATCCTTTCAAATGGTATTTCATTTTCTATGTTTAGAAGTTCTGATCAGTTCTCTTTTATTACTTCCTGCATTATGATAGCAAGATTTTTTTTTGTGGTCCTATTGTATTCTTCTAGGAAATCTATGATCCTTAAACTGTCTCTCCACATTTGGCTTCAAGATCATTATGTTTTGCTCACATAGGGATCATTTTTCTTTGATGTTGTTTTGCTTCTCTTCTTCTAGATTTTCCTTCACTTTTCTATATTTGCATTGCCAATCTATTATTCTCTTCTTTATTTCTTTAGTGAGATTTCTCATTGCAGATTCTATTTTTTCCTATCCTGTCCATTGTTTGTCTGTGCAGACCATACATTATATTTTCATCATTCTCATTTCTCTTTTGAACCATTCAGGAATAATATGTCATGGTTCTGTTTTCTCATATTCCACAGTGTTGGATCACTTTTCTTTGTTTTAGAGTACTCATAAATCCCTGAACTCATCATCTAGATCTAGAGGCCATATTCCTTTCTCTTGTTAATAGTTTTTCTATTGACTTATCTGCTTATATTTAAGGTCTTTGGGTTTTCTTTTTCCTAAACTTTTTGGTAATTCTGGTTCATTCCCCTCTCCCAATTTTCCCCTATTCCTTACTTTTTGACTCTGTCCCTTTTGATAATGGCTTCCTAGGAAATAGGGAATTTCATTTTCCTCTCCTGCTGTTCCATGTTTTATTAGCTGAGGTCTCTGACTGCAGCTGACTTTTGGAGAGACAGAACTGGCCCCAGATAGATACTAAGCTATTTCTCTTAGGTTTAGAGGAGTAATGTCCTGTTCCAATCCTTCTGTTCCTCAGTTCTATAACCAGGGACCAGCAGTTCAGAGAGCACTGTGGAGTTGATTGCCATGACATTGGCTGGCTGTCAAGGCTCCCAGAAGGCTTTTGTTCTTGAAAGACTTCCACTGTACTAGCTGACTGTCACAGTGTAAGCAAACCTGCAGCTTTGAGCCAGGGTTTCCATGGCACTGGAAAGAGCGAGGAGGAACCTGGATGTGGGATTGGTTTGTTTTGTTTTATTTTTTCAAGACCATATGTTAGATCCTTAGGTCTGCTAGTATAGCCTTGCTGTCAAGAGCATGGGATGTGGGTGAGAGGTTCTCGGTGAGTTCAGGGGCAGTGAGCACAATTTCATGTGTATGTATTTTAATCTTCTTTTGGATTTTGGATGTGGAGACAGCTGAAGCTGCTTTGGCACATAGTTTTTGTTTCAGAGAGATTCTGACATCTAGTCTGCCATTTTATCGCTCATGTGATTCTGAATAACCAGAAGCTTACCTACTAATTGTAGCTAACAACATATAAAGAGGAGCTGAAAAGCAGGGGGTGGGGAAAGAGGTCTCAGGGTACCTCTCAAAGTGTTGGGGATGGGGAATGGTTACTATAGGCCCTTTCTTAAAATGGAAGTTTCAAGAAGAACTCACCAAAGAGAAAGGCTCCCAAAGGAGTAGAGTGTAGCGGCAGCTATAATGAATGCATAAGCACTGGGCTAGATCCCTTTCTAAAAATGGGAATTTTGGGAAACACCCATCAGTAAGAGAAGGGGCCCACAAAAGCCTTTGGGAATCTCAGTTTTCTTCCTATAAAATGAAGAAGACTGATGGCCTTTTGAAGTCCTTCCCAACTTCAGTTCTATTACATTTGGAGTTTCTGACTACATTTGTATATAAGTGCTATTTTCATGTTCTAACTGGTTGCGTTTAGCTAGCGTGGGCCCAAAGAAAAATGCAAAATAAATAGATCCCCCCTAAGAATCTTCTTAATAATGATATCCTACTGGCTAGCTATCAAATATAGGCGTGGAGATAGACTTGGGGACAAGTTTGTTGACAGCAGGTATCATGTCTTATTCAGCTTTTTAAAAAATTTACTGAATCGTACATAGTACTCTGCACATCATGACTAAATCAATATTTGTTAAAAATAACCGTGAGTAAATTAATTCAAGGACTGAGGGAAGACAGAGTTTAAGGAAGCCAATAGCAGCCAGGTAGTTAGGAAAGATTTATTCTAGAAATGAAGATCTGATGACAACTGATTGAATACAACAGTCCCATGACCAGTTTTGATAGTTTCCTAACTGGCATTTTACTCAAGATTCAGACTGAAAAACTTTCACCTTGATTTTAACTATATGGATTTTTTTTTCATTTTGAGAATTTAAATATTTTGTGGCTTTATCAAATGCAATACTTTCTTGCTTTTACTGAAATAGTAACAATGTGAATTTTTTTCATAAATAGCTTGGAAAAATATGACTTTTAATCTTATACCAGAGACTGATAAAATTACTTTCCTCATCTTTGCTGTAACCGAGCGTTGTTTGAGTACATTTTCTAATTTTTAGTTTCACTGCTAATATCTAAAATGATGGCTCTTCCAAAATCCATATTTTAAAATGTCTTATAATGTCCTATTCTGAGATGCATTACATGGTGGCCTGATGAATTTTTAGCACCTAAGGCACAAACACAAGACTGGCAGTTACTTAAATATTCACACAACGCATCTGTCCATCTATTTATTGTTGGATTTTTTTTCCCCCAGAATATTTGTTGAATATGTTATAAGTAACATATTTTGGCACCTTCTTTAGAGAGAAGCATGTCCTCTATTAAATTGGTGAATGGCCTTATAAATGCTGAAAGCAAACAAATGTACATATACAACAAAATTGTTATTATATGCAGTTTTAGCATCTCAGACTATCACTCTGGGAAGAAGGGAGAAGAGTAAGAAGGAAATTAAGTAATCATTAAATCAAAACAATTAGGTCAGCTCAAAAATATATAATATATATTATCTACATAATATATCAGTTATGAAATATATAAATATGATTCTACAAATACTGTTATGACAACAAGGTGTACATCCAATACTCATACATGTAGGCTACACAACATTGAGAATTGTCACGGTGTCATGATGTAATGTGGTGACCACCATTAATGTCACATCCTTTATATCATACTTCTCACAAAGCCAATTTACATTCTACTCTTTCTTTGGGTCTCACTAGTTCACACTAGCTTATTCTTATTCTGGCAGGTGCAAATTCCCAAGGATAGATCACTTCACCATGATTTTGTTTAAACTCTCTTAGGATCTTGAAATAACCCTGATTAGAGTAAATACAAGTTCTTTTTTAATTTCTCTAGCTCTTGAGCCCTTATCTAATGCATTTTCTATTTACATAATCAGCCTTCACAAGGTAATATGCCCACATAGTGTTTAATATATACACAATTAGCCACTCATAATAATTACACTTTCAGAATTTAATTCTGAAATAATAACTAAGCGCAAGAAACAATATAGGTACTAATATATGAAAGCAAACAAAAAACAAAACAAAACAGATGACAATATACTCATTTCTGCATCACTGCATCACACTCTCCCATAAATCCACTTCATAATTATGGCACATACTTAAAGAAACTTTGCAGGGAAGCACATGAGGGAGAAAACCTTATATACTTAATGTCAGTTACAAGTCTGTACTACAAGCTTTAATGTTTATTGGTCCCTTCAGGAATCCCTGCACCCTACAAATCTGCTTCTCTGCTTTTTGCTTAACTGTCAATGCTTATAACTTTATAGCCAAGGGAATTGTTTTCTCCACTTGGATATAACATTTAGCCATTGCCCTTAAAAGGGCATTTAGATAGTCCAAATCACTAATAATATGAGAAATGTAAATCAAAGAAATACTGAAGTTTCACACAAAAATTACCAAAAAAAGGCAGTACTTAATTTTTGAGATATTATGAAAAGATAAGTGCATTGTTGGTAAATGGCTCAGCCATTTTGAAAAGCAATTTGGAATTATACAAATAAAGTGATGAGCATATCTATATGATTTGAACCAGGGACATCATTTCTATTACAGCAAGGAAACCATTGATAGTATAAAAATCCCAATATACTCCAAAATATTTATAGCAGGATTTTTTTTTGTGATAGTTAAGAATTGAAAACAAAGAAATTGTCTTTCATTTGGGGAATGGGTGTGTGATGAATACAGAGAAGTATAGAAAACTTTATATGAACTGATTCAGAGTGAAGTAAGCAAAATCCAGAAAATAAAATGCATGCTAAGTATGACAATGTAAATAGAAAGAATGGCATAGAATAAAAAGTAAATGTAACAAAATTATCAAGATTAAATAGAATTCAAATAAAGAGATATGAGAAGAGATAAGAAGTCCATAGATATTATAATTTACACCTATTTTTGAACTTTTTCAATGTATCCTTCAATTGTGCTGATGGAGAGAGATACTTGGGGTGACTATGGTGATAAAAGAAACAGAAAATATCATAAAAATTTATTTTTTAAAGACATAGCTAGGCAGTGTTAGCCATTAAGGTAAATAGCAATTCTCTTTGAGCCAAAGAACCATCAACTTCATCCAATTTGCTATTTTTATATTTCACTGACTATTCTAATGCGTTATTCACTCGCTCATTTTCTTTGTTGCCCAACCAGAATGACTATCATGGCAATTCAATGTTTATATGTAATTGTGACAATGTTCTCACATCCTTTGACAATTTTTTTCCCCTTTATACAAATGTGCTCTTCTAGTCTTTTTTCATCTCTTCACAGAATAAAATTAGATTTAAAAAGAATGGCATAGGAGCTTAAGGAAGATTATCCTAAGGGAAATTAATAATGTTATAATATAACATATGTATGTATGGAAATATAAGAATAATATTTTCTTAGCTTCCATTTCATTTAACCCAAGGCACATTCTGGCTGCTCTCAGGAGAGCAGGTTATCACTCACCAAAAACTCCACTTAATGAACTAAAACCAGTTGAGTTCTGAGATCACTTTAGGGGTGAGTGTGTGGTCACCTATAAAATCTTTCAATTTATCCTGAACTCACTGACTACTTCCTGTCTTTCCCTTGATTTGGTAATCATTACCTTCTATATAGTGGATCATTAGTGAGCTGTTGAATTAGGTCAAATAAAAGGGTATAAACAAGTAAACAGACACCTACCAGGCAGAAGTTGTTGTTCATTCTTCATTTTCAAAGTAGAGAATTGACATCGACTTACAATGAATCTAATTTAAATGAAGTAGAATTGCACAGTCATCAGTATTACTCACTCTTTCAGAGTCATAAAAGTCCAGTGCTAAGGCAAAAGTCAAGACAACTAGAGATGATCTGGGATGCAGTGGATGACCTTGGTGTCTTCAATATCTGATCAAGGTCTAAGTGCTTCACAGTGACTGCTTCATGCACTTTCTTGGTCATTAGAATAAAAATTTCTCATCTACCCATTCAGGTAGATGAGACCTTTATATGCTTGAGGAAATTTTCACATGCTTGAAGTAGACTGAAATTGAAAAGAGCTAGAGATCCTATACTCTCTGTGGTGCCCAATTAGTAGTTTCTAATGTCCTTTGGTGCTCCCTTTTTTCTTGACATTTATGATAACATTTTTAAAAGCTTTGGTGACATATTGAAATTTTTAAAAATGTTAATGGAAAAGCACATGGTTTCAATATTTTATTTGCATAGCTTAAAGCATTTTAATTTATATTTTAAAGTTGAAATATTTTTGAAATATGTTAGCACTGTTCTTTATTTTTAGAAGACAAATGAGGGCTCTTGAAATTAAGAAAAAAAAATTGAATTTAGAAAATGCAAAATTGTATGTATTGTGAATTGAATGAAACTGCAATAAATATAAGAAAAAAACAAATGAAAAAGTTGACTCTATTAAATGTAATAAAACATTTCAACATAACAATTTTTTCATCTTTATCTTACTAATATTAGAATATACAAAAAGAGAGAGAGAGAGACAGAGAGAGAGAGAGAGAGAGACAGAGAGAGAGAGAAAGAGAGAGAGACAGAGAGAGAGAGAGAGAGAGAGAGAGAGAAGCAGAAAAGAAAAAATTTTAAAACTCCACGAAGTGTAAATGTAGAGTTGAAACCACCCCATTTTAGCTTTGGTGCCTTAACAAGATAATAACATTTTTGAATGAATCAAACTATTAGAATGTGAACAATGTCTGTACTGAATCAAAGTTATTATGTGAGATACTGGGTCAGATCCTAAGCAATTTAAGAGTAAGAAGTTATTTCTGGACTATAATATTCTTCTCTAAAATATAATCTTCTCTTGTTGGGGTTTCTTTGGGATCTCTGGAGGCAGCCTTAGTTTCAATTCAATGATCAACCCAAATGCAATCACCAGATATTAAAGTCCAAATCCTTTATTATCTCTTTCCAAATTTTGTCTCCTTTCCTGTGGCTGGGTTAACTTTCTTAGAGGCCTTCTGTAGTCTTGGTTCCCAGAGCTTGAGATTTGGCTTCTGAATCTCCCCGACTGCCTTCTCTGGCTTCTGAATCTCCCAGACTGAATTCTGGTTGAGGCTCCTAGCTTATATATCTCTCTTAAAGGTGTAAATCTTGTAGAACTCTAGTAAGTACTAAGTACGTGTACTGAACTAGAGTACTGTTAAATATCATGCTAAATAATCATTGTCTCTTTCAATTCTACTGACTTAGCACCTTGTTTCAAGTTCTGGCCCATAACATTGGACCTGGGAGAAAATGCCACAGATTTGTAGTCTGGAAGTTGGAAAAAGCATGGCATTTCCATTATATCTTTGAGGAGCAAAGGAAGAAAGATTAAGATATGGAAAAAAAAAAAAAAAAGATGTGACTCCTTAAGTGTGATAAACAGGAAGATCAATGTTGAAGGAAATCCTAAAGAAAGTTCATCCCTTTTTCTATCTTCTCCAGGTGTTTTCCTAATAAACACAGATATTATAATATAATTTGCTACTTCATTCCCCAAACATTTTTACTTAAATGAATTTTACCTTAATCATAAAGAGGCCAAAAGTTCATCATGTTTTCTCCCACCTATCAGTTCTCACCTAACCTCAGTACAATTCACATGACTCACAATCCCAGCAAAAGATTAGGTCTAAGGTGTTGCTTGATGTGGATACTGCCTTTCTCAAACTAAACAACCAAGCATCCCAACTCTACTGCAGAGACCACAATTCCGTCAGGCTGGCCACATTGTTTGAAAGCCAAATGTATGCTTGCCTGTCTACATACATACATACATACATACATACATATATCAGTCACATTCAGACATCCTGTAACTCGACTCCAAAATAGTGAAGGACAAATATGTGGAATGGTTTGCCATTTTCTTCTCCAATTCATTTAATAGAAAATTATATTTAAAATTGGTTGTAACTTGTTCAGGGTCACACAGCTAGCAAGTGTTTCAAGCCAGCTTTGAACTCAGGAAGATGAGTCTTCCTAATTCAGGTCTAGCACTCTATTTGCTGTGCCACCTAATGTCTCTGTTCTCTCTGGTACCCTTAAGTAGATAGTTTCATATGCATTTCAAGAGCCTCCCAAGAATAAACTCATCTAAGACTAGATCATACTATAAGAAGTTTCAGGCCTATCACAGTCTTGGGACACCTCAATTAGACCTGGGCATATGGTTCCAAGGAAGCTGTCTTATAGGATGAGTCTAGCATACACATGAAAACTATTTGTTCTGCAACTGTACAAACTTTTTTTCATTAGCAAACTGAACTGAGATATTTTATTGGGAAAAGAAAGGTCTTCTGGGGAATAGAAATTTAAAATCAATACCCTACTTTATTCTGTAATTTTTGAATTTATCACGTATTAGTAATATATTATTATTTGGTGTTTTCATTATGTGAGTTTGAGCTACCTTAAATCTGAAACTTCAATTGCCTATTGTGAAATTTGGAAATTTATATTCCATGATTAATTATTAATTGAGAATTGTATCTAATTAGTGTTTCTAATCAGAATCAATATTTGTTAATCAAATTGAAACTCGATTGTATAGATCCTATTAGTAAAATATATAATACTTAACTTCTCTATTGTTGTGGGCAAAAGTTCAAGCACAAAAATTTAAATCTGTGAACTTTTGCTGATGATGGGGGAAGGAAGGTGAGTCAATCTGATAATAAGATAATTGTCCACCATGAGATTTTCCAGAGATGTTAGTCATCCACATGTTTTTTCCTGTTGCCCTGAGTTATGAAAAGGTTATAGAAATCCCTTCTCAGACTAAATACAAGCACAGCCCAATCTCCATCTTTGAGTCAGACCAATAACAGTTATGGATGTAATTTGCATCATTGGGCTTATATAATCAGCTACCTTTTCAGATATATATATATATATAAATGTTCTCATGTCAGCTGCTATAAAAGGCTGTCACTATGAAAAAGAGTATTTGAATCAGACAACCGAGCACTTAAGGCTAATTATCTATTCGATATGAGACAATGACTCCATTAGCATATGTTTTAGATAAATGGATCTTCTCACCATTGCTGGCTCAATGTTTGATGTTAAGATAATCATAGGCAAGGATTAGCGGGTGGGGTGAGAAAAACTAGACTTCACCTGGCAGCAGGACAAGAAGGAGAAGGGTGGGGATTCTGGACTTCAGAATCAGGAAGAGATCTTTGGCAAAACTCCTAGCAGTTTGCCTGCTTCTTTCACTCCTCCCCCTAAAGACCAAGGACTTTCACTTATACTGATTCTGGATAATCCTGAGTCTTCCAGGGAGCTATCTTGGACTTAACATTTTGGCGACCAATGTGGGGCTAAGGACCCTAATTTCACTGAAGAAGTCTTGGTGACCAGGAAATAGGGTGAGTATTAATTGACAAACAGAAAACTTACTTTGTTAAGAGCTAAACAAGTAACTCTCATTTTCTAGCTGAAATGGGGCAGATATTAGCAAAATATTCTCCCCCATCCCCACACTCAACCTCACCCAGAAGGAGATTTATAGCAAGCATACTTAGATTAATTAAGAGGAAAGGTTTGATTGTAACTTGGGAGCAGATTGATAGACTCATGGATACATTAGAATCCCTTAATTCTAATTAAGGGGACATTATGTCCCCTTAATTCTTCAAAGAAGAAAAATAGAGGCAGATAATTGGAAACTAGTAGGAGATCAACTATGTGAATATTATAATGATAAAGGTTCTGATTCAATTTCTAAGGAAAAATTCTATATGTACAAACTAATACAATTGACCTTAAAGGGTTCCACAAGTTATAGAAAAAAGAAAAGTTTTAAGAACAGCCACATAAGGAAGTTTGAGAAGAACGAGGAAGAGAAAGGAGAGATTAATGGAAATATCACTAGAGGGCATGAGGAGTTAAGTGAACTTGAAGGACGTACTGATTCTCACTCTCACAGTCCAGCTTCAACTCCACCTATACCTAAACAGACTGTTGACCCTCACCCATCAATTTCACCTTCCTGGGTGGAGGGAGGAGGAGGAGTGAGAGGGGCAGTGATATCACCAGCACCTCTCCCCCAGCAATCACCCCCTCCTATGACTCGATTGCAAAAGACATCACTTAAAGGCAAAGAGGACAGGCAGATACAGCTGATTTGAGAATAGAAATGTATCCTATGATTGAACAGCTTAACTCTTCAGGTCAAGAAAGCAGAAGATATACTCCTTTTGATCTAGAAATCATCAAAGACCTAAAAAGGACTTGCACTCTTTATGGGGCTACATCATCTTATGTTAAGATGTTATTAGAGAATTTGGTTTATGAAATTTTAATCCCTAGTAATTGGAAATCTAAAACAAGGACATGCTTAGAACCTGGACAAAACTTGTTGTGACTCTCTGAATATAGAGAACTCTATAGGATATAAACCCAATGAAATAGGCAAACTGGAGTTAATACTCCAATCACCTATGAACAATTAACAGGTGTAGGTTCTTATGCAGAGATTTCAGCACATATTAATTACCCCATAGTAGCATATGAGCAAATTGCTTCTGCTGCTATCAAAGTATGGGGCTTTATCCCAGGTAAAGAGAACAGAGGCGAGGCCTTCACGAAAATAGCACAAGGGCCAAATGAACCCTTTGCTGATTTTGTGGGATGTCTGCAGACAGTTGTCATCCTAACTATTGGTGAAAATGCAGCAACAGAAATTATGATAAGGCAACTTGCTAAAGAAAATGCAAATGAGGTTTGTAAAAGAATTATACTAGGATTACACAAGGATGCTCCTTTAGAGGAAATCATAAGACACTGTGCCATAGTGGGCACAAATACTTTTCATAGTCAGGCTATGATGCAGACTTCCCAAGATCCCAGCATGGGAAGACAGGGTCCCTTTTGGTAAGGGAATTCCAGAGAGACTCATCAATGCTTTCAATGTGGTAAAGTAGGGCATGTAAAAGTTTACTGTTGGTATAGAAACAGAGTGAGAAAACAGGGTGGGAGAACAAGACCCAAAACTCCATGTCCAAAATGCAACAGAGGCTTCCATTGGGCATCAGAATGTAGACTGATTTAGGGAAATGGGATGAGGGGCTCAGCCCCAGGGCTTAAAACAAAAAATACTTGGAGCATGATGGCAGCCAATGCTACACCCAGAGAGCATTTAGAAGTTCAGTACTCAGACATGACCAATCAGCCAAGAAGCAGTCTGATGGGAGAAAGGGATTACTTAATCAATCAGCCAAAAAGCAACTTGATGGGAGAAAGGGATTACAATTGGGGAGAATAGAGTTGTATGCAGCTGGGACTACTGATATACCCCCTGGAGAGGTGAAATCTGTTCCTCTCCAGCCTATGGATCCCTTCCCTCCAGGCACAGTAGGTTTGACCATTTCACCCC
The DNA here is from genome assembly GCF_016432865.1 of Antechinus flavipes. Lineage (NCBI taxonomy): Eukaryota > Metazoa > Chordata > Mammalia > Dasyuromorphia > Dasyuridae > Antechinus > Antechinus flavipes. The sequence goes on along the minus strand of NC_067398.1, from coordinate 149,154,519 downwards.
CTGAGAGTACTTACAAAACAGTGTTCATCCACACAGTGAAGTGGGAAACTGAGGAATGTATAGATAATATCCCAGTCACTGATACAGGTAGACAATGTGTGACTTATCAACCAGGAGAAGTAGTAGCATCAGGTTTACTGATACAGACTCCTAATAAGTAATCTGGTGATAGTTGCCCAGATTCTGACTCCAAGCAACAGAATCCAGGAATATACTAGACAGCAGCAGTTACATCTGACTGTCCTATGCTCACTATCTATATAAATGGCATACCATTAGAAGGACTGGTAGACAAGGGTACAGATCATATAGTGATTAGAGGTACCAACTGGCCCAGTCATTGGCCAAAGGATAAGACAGACACCTATATGTCTGGTAGAAAAGGATCAATAGCCAGCTGAAGTTAGTGCTACCCCTTTGAGAGGGACATTTGAAGGTGAAACAGGAGTTTTTACTCCTTTTATAGTTGAAAAAATCCCCATCAATCTGTGGGGAAGAGACATTTTACAACAATTAGGATTACAAATGAGTACTTTGGTATGTTAGGCAGGGCTGCTGTTGAAGGCCTGCCAATACTTTCACCTGTTCCTATTCAATGGAAAACTGATACACCAGTGTGGATAGAACAGTGGCCTTTAGGTAACGATAAAATTCAGGCCTAATAATAGATGTAGTACAGGAGCAACTTGACCAAGGACACTTACAACCTTCTCTAAGTCCTTGGAATTCCCCAGTATTTGTTGTAAGAAAGAAATCTGAAAAATGGAGATCTTGACTGATTTAAGAAAAGTAAATGAACAGATGGACACTATGAGAACTCTTCAGCCTGGAATTCCATCTCCTACTCAATTGCCTAGAGAATGGCCTCTTTGGGTTATAGACATTAAGGATTGTTTCTATTCTATCCCTCTGGATAAGGAGGATATGAAAAAATTTGCCTTTTCAGTGCCCAGCGTTAACTTAGCTGAGCCTTATAAAAAATATGAATGGACAGTTTTACTACAAGCAATGAAAAACAGCTCTACTATGTGTCAAATGTATGTTGCTACTGCTCTTACTCCAGTAAGAAAAGCATTTCCAAAAATCATGTTATCGCACTACATGAATGATATCTTGGGATGTGCACCTGAGGAGCAAATGTTAGAAGCATGTCTACAAAAGACCATAGGAACACCAAGGAACTACAAATTGCATATAGCTCCAGAAAAAATTCAAAGAAATGCTCCTTTTCAATATTTAGGATATGAAGTATACCCTAAGGTGCTTATAGTACAAAAACTTTCCTTAAGAACAGAGAAGCTAAACATCTTAAATGACTTTCAGAAATTGATAGGAGATAGCCAATGGATGCATCTAGTGTTAGACTTGACTACCTATCAATTACAACCATTATATGACATTTTAAGGGAAGACAGTGCTTTAAACTCACCATACCAGCTTACAAAAGAAACTCAAGAGGCTTTGAGAGAAGTTGAACTGGCTTTATCCAATGTGGTTGAAAGAGTCACTCAAAAACCCTTGGAAATACCAGTTTTTGTTACAAAAGAAGCACTCACAGCAGACCTTCATCAAGGAGACAGTGTGAGAGAGTGGGTGAACCTCCCAGCACAACCAGAACAAAGCCTTACTCCTTACCCAGTACTTGTGGCTAGAATTTTATTAAAGTACAATTATATGGGATAAGACCTGATAAGATATACACCTTTTATACCAATACACAAATTAATGTATGCTGTGAAACCATCCCAGAGTAGCAAATTTTATTGGCCACAGCTCCAAATTTTACACAAGGGTCTCCATTAAAGATAACCTAGCTATTACATAATTGGCAATGGATTCTTGAAGAAAAAGTTTCTAAAGTTCCTCTTAAAAGATCAATGATCTTTATAGATGCAGCCAAAGATAACATTTGTGCTGTATACTTTTGTGATTTAACCATAAAGAGAGTAGTAAGAACTCCTTTTCAGTCCACTCAGCAGAATGAATTGTATGCAATCATTCTAGCTCTTATTATCCAGGAGATGTAAATATAATATCTGATTCAGCCTATTCAATAAATGTGGTACAAAGAATTGCCACAGTCCAAATAAAATTTGTAGCTTCTAATATATATCAGCTCTTTTAGGAACTTCAAGAGCAAGTGAGAAAGCATCCAGGTAAGATTTATATCTTGCATGTCCACTTTCATAATGGACTTCCAGGTCCTATTTTTGATGATAATTCAAAGAGAGACAGCCTCCTAAACCATCTTAGCTAGTACTCCTTTATTTCAAGAAGCCCAAGAATCTCATTCTAAATATCATCAGGCTGCTCGAGCTTTATGTTTACAATTTGGAATAACAAGAGAGGAAGCTAGGAGCATAGTAAAAGCCTGTACAGCTTGCCTTTCTTTCCATGCTCCTACACTGCCTCCAGGGAAGAACCTTCATGGTTTGAGACCCAATGAAATTTGGCAAATGGATGTGACCCATTATAAATCTTTTGGTCATTTGTCTTTTATCTATGTTATGGCAGACACTTTTTCAGGATTCACTTTTGCAATACCAGCAGCAAAAGAGACAGCCCAAATGGTCACTGAATTCCTTATACAAGCATTTGCAATTATGAGTGTGCCACAAGCAATAAAAACAGATAATGGACCTGCATATACTTCTAAACATTTTGCACACTTTTGTGCACAGTATAAGATTTTACACACCACTGGCATACCTTTTAATCCTCAAGGACAGGCAATAGTAGAAAAGAGAAACAGAGACATTAAGACACTCCTCCAAAAACAAAAGAAAGAGAGAGCCACAGATAACTAGAGAACTTCTAAATCTAGCTCTTTATACTATTAACTTCTTAATTTTTGACAAAGATGCACTGGCTCTGACAGACAGGTTTTATAACCTACCAGAAGGGCAGTGTCCAATGGCATGTGATGTAGTCTGGGAACTGCGAAATTGCATTCTGTGCCTGGGAAAAGTTTTGGGGCTGACTTGGACATGATCTAGCTATGATTCTTTTGGTTCTATTTTCCCATTGTGCTATTTCCTTTCTGAAAATTCCCATCTTGTTAATCATGTGCCTTGCTTTTAATACCTACATGATTGGCTGTCAGATGTGACTCATGTCTGGTATCAAACAGAGTTAAGAGATTTTTTTCCCACTGTTATGATATATAACATTGTTATAGCTAGGTCCCTCTTTTTTCCTTTTATAGCAAATTCCTATAATCAAGAAGTTTTGTAAGTACAATGCTAAATCTGTTAAATAATAGATTGATACTGGAGCATCTCTGAGTCACTATAAAAGGATGTATACATGAGCATTTTACAAATATAACCTATATTTGTGCTCAAAATATAATGAGATGATATATTCCAAGGGAGAAATGATTAACCAAAGATAATATGAAAGTTTTCTAATTAAGTGGAATAGTAAATATTGAAAAAAAACACAACAGGGTTAGACTGTTATCTCTTAAGAACTATATACAAATGTCTATGATTGGCTTCCAAAATTTGTCTGTCATGGAAATTCAGACTTTGAGTATGTTTTGATAATAAATTCTCAAAACTGGATTTTACACAAATATTGTATTGATAATGATAAGGAAAGTGAAATTATTTTAAAATATCTGTTTGATAATATTAAAAAGCAAAATTCATTTTGAATTTGGACTCTCAAAATTTTAAATGATTCTTAAATCAAAAACAGGATTTAAGTAATAATAGAAACAAAACAGATGGTTTATAAGCTAAAATTGTTTGAAGTTTCAGAACAATCTAGGAATCTCTGGATTTGGGACCAAAGAAGTAGCCACAAAAAGTTATCAAACTGTTCATACTCTTGGATCCAGTAGTGTTTCTGCTGGGCTTATATCCCAGAAAGATCTTGCAGGAGGGAAAAGGACTTAGATGTGCAAAAATGTTTGTAGCAGCCCTTTTTGTAGTGGCAAGAAATTTGAAACTGAGTGGATGCCCATCAATTGGAGAATGGATGAATAAGTTATGGCATGTGAATGTTATGGAATATTATTATTCTATAAGAAACAACCAACAGGATAATTACAGAGAGTACTGGAGAGACTTACATGAACTGATGCTAAGTGAAATGAGCAGAACCAGGGAGATCATTTACATGACAACAAGATTATATGACGATCAATTCTAATGGATGTGACTCTTTCCAACAATGAGATAATTGAGGCCAGTTCCAATGGACTTATGATGAAGAGAGCCCTTTATACCCAGAAAGAGGACTGTGGGAATTAAATGTGGATCACAACATAGCATTTTCACTCTTTTTGTTGTTATTTGCTTTGATTTTGTTTTCTTTCTCATTTTTTCCTTTTTTATATGATTTTTCTTGTGCAGCAAGATAATTGTATAAATATGTATATGTATGTGTGTATACATATATGTATATAGGATTTAACATATATTTTAACATATTTAACCTATATTGGATTATTTCCCATCTAGGGTGGGGGATGGAGGAGGGGAAGGAGAGGAAAATTTGGAACATAAGATTTTGCAAGGGTCAATGTTGAAAAATTAACCATGCAAAACAAACAAACAAATAAAAATAGGGGGAAAAAGATATTAAGATATAACCTATTTTCCAGAGTTAAGGTAAGCAATCTGTGCCCTGAGATCAGCATAACAATGCTTTTGTTGCTTACCCTTTAGATTATTTTAGTCACACCAAAATCCCAAAATTGTTTCACATAATCATTCTATTACTTTGACCAGCACCAGGTGTTCTCTTAGCTTGGACAAATATCCATATTCTAATCATAAAGTCCTGCTTTAAATAAAATTTGTCTCATTGTTTCTGTTGCTCCTCATTGTCAGCTCATTGTGTAGCCCTTGATAGAAATATTGAGATCTTCGCACACTGCTTCAGGTCCAGCAATTAGGGAAGGTGCTTTGACACATGTGTCCTTTGGAGCTGACTTGGACATGGTCTAGCTATGACCTTTCCCTTACTTGAAATTAAACTTCTCTTTGAATCTTGACTCTCTTGTGTATAGTCTGCTCCTTTCAACTCCAGCCATCCACTGGTTCTATTTGGTTGATAGCATTGATGAACTTTGAGTCCCCTCAATTCTTGCTGGTCATGAGGTTAGTGGCATTAAGAGAGCTGTTAAAATATCCCCTTTAATGGCCCACAGGTTTAAAAGTGAAAGAATTCACTTATTCCCGAATTATTAATTGGAAAATGAAAGTTTATTGTTGGATAAAAACTAATTTGCTAAGGGACTGACTTCTACAGTGCAGAGTTCTATTAGGAAATGGAATTTTACATTTGAGAGAATCAGGAGGCAGAGTCCTAGCAGCTGAGCAAGGCTATCTTAGGCCTTCTACAAGGAGCTGAGCCACAAAAAGCAATTATATGTGCATCCTGGTGGGGGGCTGGGACAGCAGATCAGACCAGGATTTCTCAATTGAATGAGAATTTAGAATTTCTATGAAAGTTGATTTGGCCCTAAATAGTATTGCTTCTCTTATCCTGGGAGGGTGGGCCCTGTCTTCAGACTCCTTGAAGCCTGGGAGATCCTGATTTTGAGATCAGAAAAGGGGACACAATCTCAGAGTGATAATCTTAAAGGGAACACAGCTTCAGTAAAGGCAACAGTTTCCCTCCTTCTTCAACATAATCTAAAAGAACAAAGAAAGATTAAACACTTTTTTTTTTTTTTTTGCATTTCCATTCAACTATTTTTATTCCCAGTTTTATAGATGAGGAACTTGAAGCTCAGAGAAGTCATATCTGGACTAAGGTCACATAAAATCAGAAGGTAAATTTGAGGGGCAGGATTAAAATTCAGGTTTTCTAGATAACAACGCACTATATTTAGATTCCTCTAATTTTTCTAATCCTGCTAACATAGGAGGGCTAAAAGACTTCTCTTAAAATCTTTTAGTCTGTATTTTGTAATTGTTGCCTTCTAAAGGTAATGTTGTCTAATCTGTTATTATTGCTAATACTGAGTCCTGTGTTAGACTTCCCAGAGGAAAACAATTAATAAGAAAGAGATTTAGGAGACAGTGAAGACTTTGGTGTTGCTAAAAGTATAGCCTATGGCTATTCTCCCCCCCCTCCACCAGTTGCATATATTTCTAGTTGTATAAATCCTCCAACAAGTTGGTTAGTATCTCCACTGAGAACTGACCCCCCACTCCCACCCCCAGGCAATTATATGGTGGAATGTAATGAATCCTAAATGATTCTTAATGATCCTATACTATCTTGCCCTTTTTGATTGATGGCATTCAGAATACTCTTTATAAAAAGGCTTCAAATCCAAATGGAAACATTTTTCTTACTTCCTTTATTTTAAAGCTACTGCATTCAAATTCAACAAGCATTGTAAAATGCCTAGAGATAGTAATTTTTTTTAAAAGATTTAGCACCTTTCTTGTGGATGTGTCGTTCAATTATTTTAGTAATTTAGAAAAAAAAGGGAACTTAACCAAAACATCTTAAATAAGATCCCCTTCATTGACCTGATAGATATGGAATTCCTTGGAATTTTCATTTTGGCATCTCTTTCAGCAGGTGATCAGGGATCAGAACTATAGAACAACCCTCTTTTTTTCTAGGATATCAAAGCAGTTTTCCTTGATAATTTCTTAATATTGGGATAGCTAGATGGTGCAGTGGATAGAGCACCTAGTCTGAAGTCAGCAAGACGTGAATTCAGATTTGACCTCAGACATTTAATACTAGCTGTGTGATTCTGGACAAGTCACTTAATCCCAACTGTCTCAGCAAAACAAAAAACAAGAATTGAATTGGACATTTCAAGCTGTTTTATAAAACTGATTCCCAAATCAGAATCTATGAGGAAATGGTAACTCTGAAAAATGTAGATTTATTAGTATATTCATTACATATGTGCGCAAAGGTGAAGAACTTACAGATTAAGCACATATTGATCAGAAACTGTTAACTGAAGTAGATCAGGTCTATAGGCCTCCATCACGTGATTTTAGATGAGACTTGGACTGCATTCCATTGTCCAAAGAAGGAATTAAGTGGCTGAAGCTGTATATCACCTTTTTCACTGCATTCCACTGACCAAATAGGGAGATATAGGTTTATGTAACCAATCACAGCCTGTAAAGGGTGGGATTTTGGGGGTTCTTTGTCTGAAATGTATAAAAGTTATAAGCATCTTCAAGTGAATGACTCTCCTCCTGTGGGTATCTTTGCTGTCCTTTCGGGCCCATAGGCCAGGATGGTCCGCTTCTCAAGATTCTAATAAATTCTTTCTGTACATCATTTGGAGTGACTCCTGAGTAGTCAGTTTGGGTAGGTGCAATTGCCCAACACATATATCTTATTAATAAATATAAAAATTATCATAATTTTCCACAGTACTAAAGAATTTTTTGAATGAATGAATGAATACAATGATCAAGGCTAGCCCTAGGAAATTTGTTGAATAAAACAAATTTTATTTTCAAACTCTTTATTAATTTTTAGTGCTTCCTACTAAAATCCTTTCATTATTCTCATTTATATGAAATACATCATTTTAGCCCCAGGATGAAATATTAGGAATGAATTTACCCAATTATAGCATTTTGCAGATGTTAGACCCAGGAAGATTAAAGACAAAAAAGAATATGAGCTCTCAGAGAGACAAAAGTTATTGTGAGCTATTGAAAACTGGTGCATTTCATATGGCCACAATCCCCAAGACTGCCACTGCTCATTCCTATCTCTTTGCCATGGCAAAGTTAGAGTTATTTCCTGCTTCCTTGCCTCTCATTCCTCAATTCTTTATTAGGCAATTCAAAGAATACCCTGATTAGGTGGTCTGCATTAAATCATTATCTTCCCTAATGGGTGTCAGGATACTTTCTTTCCTATTAATTCTATAGCACCTCTTTATCTAAAACACTATATAGGTTAAAGCCTTGAGTGGCTAGGTGGAGGGAGGATTGAGTCTGAGTGTACTGTCTGCTGTATCAGCTTGCCCATGAAATTGGGGATAATGGTGGCTGTTTATCTGGCTATATCCCCCATTAGCATCTGCTCTTCTCCCCTAACTGTCATCCTTTTGTGGCAGTGTTGCCCTTCAAGAACAGCTTCCTTCCTTTTTTCCTTGCAGTTAACACCCAGGGAAATAGAGATAAATATTTAGAGATTTGTAAAGTGAGGTGAGATGGCTAGGACCTCATTAACTTCTTGGCTCCTATTTCACAAACTGGCATTTTGCCATGCCAATTAAACACAAGGATTAAACATGAGAGCTACCAAAAAAGAAGATCAAGCACTGTATGTTTTGTTTGAAGGCAATATGGAAGGAAAGAAACATTTTGCTTTAAATTGTTAGTCATGGGCTATGATGGCACTATGTTTGGAAAATGTAAACAGGCAAATATAAATTGCAAATGGATCTCTGTTCAGAAGAGTAAATCTGAGGCTTGGAAGAAAGCATTCACATTCTTAGTTGTCAGGAAGAATGAATGTGTTTTTTGAAAGAACAGATGTGCTTTGGAAATGAAACAGAGAAAAATGACAAAAAAGAAATCAAATCTCACCTGTATCAGAAGCTGAAGTATGGAGGAATGAGATGTATGTATGGAAGGGTATAGTTTATTCAAAAGGAACAGAAATCTTAAAACTTAAAAGTCATAACATTACCCATTAAAGATAGAGATGTTCAAATGAGGAAGCCCAGAAAGGTGAAAGATAACATGATGAACAGGATTAGAAAAAGGATCAGTTCAGGGCACTAGAAATAAAAATTGTGGATTTATGAATTATTAGATGAGGAATTTAGGACATAGATTTTTAAATAAAACTTGGCATAGAAGTATGATGAGGCATTTCAACTGCCTGGACAGCTGTTGAAGCTCTCTGCCAAAATCTGAGCAACAGATAAATTCGTGACTTGGCTTTCTGATGATTTTATTGTTTAAAACATAGAGCTAAAAAGGAGGCACTCTTCTAAATCTGATTCTTTTTTTTCTGCTTCTTACTAACAAAGAGGAATTCTGATAAAGCTGAACCAGAAAGAACTTTTGGGGGCAAGTGCCCATTTCATCATAGAGTTTGTAATATAAGAAGGGAGAACTGGATATGGCCCAACATGCACCAAAAGTTTTGAGAAAACTGTTTTCAAAATGTTCTGGGAAATGACATGTAAGGTCCAAATGATTGAATATTTTACAGGAGAAGTAAGTATAGAATAGAATAGGGTTACTTAACCTTTTTTGTGTCGTTGGATTCATTTAATAGTCTGGTTAGTCAATCAACAGTTATTAAGCACTCACTGTGTTCCATATATTGTATTAAGTGGTGGAGATACAAAGAAAAGCAAAAGATATGCCTGTTCTCAGAGACCTCATAGTCTAAGGGAGAGAGGAAGACATAATGCACAAACAACTATGTACAGATGATATAGATAGGATGGATTAGAGATAGTTTTACAGGAAAGGAAGACCACTGGGGGATGAAGAAAGGTGTTTCATAGAAAGGAATTTTAGCTGAAATTTTAAGAAAGCTGAGATGCAAAAGTAAGCTCAGGCATGGGCTTGAGGTGGGGGGAGTCAAGAAAAATATCTGGAATTGGAAGAAAGAATGCCTTGTGGGAGAAACAAGAGGGAGACCAGTATCAACTGCATTGCTGAGTATTTCAGGGCTATAAGTGAAGAAGACTGGAAAGGTAGGAGGGAACCAGGTTGTAAATGGCAATAGAGGATTTTATAGATGTGATAGGGAATCATTGGAGTTTATTGGATAGGAAGCTAATAAGAACAGATATTTATTTTAGAAAGATTAATTTGACACTGAGCAAAGAATGGACCAGGGTGAGTAAAGAATTCAGCTAGAGATACCAACCAGAAAATTTCTGCTCTAAGGGCTTACAGCAGGGTTGTGGCAGTGTCATAAGAGATATAGGGGTATATATGAGAGATTCTATGAAGGTAAAATCAACAAGACTTAGCAATAGATTGGATATAGAGGAGGGGAGAAGGGAAGAGAGTGAAGATTTGAAGATGATGAAGATGAACACTTAGGTGGCAAGGCTGACTGCCTGGGAAGTTGTGGAAGGGAAGAGATTTTTTTGGGAAAAGATAATGAAATTCAGTTTGGGGCATATTGAATTTAAGATATTTACAGCAGATGCAATTCAATATGCCCAATAGGCAGTTAGAGAGGGACTCTGGAGGTTAGAAGGTAAGATGCAGTTGCATAAATAAATCAGAGAATCATTAGCATAAAGATGATAACTGATGCTATGGAAACCAATGAGACTGCCAAATTAGAGTGTATGGAGGAAGAACATGAGAGGGTCCAGGATAGAGTCAAAGAGGATATCCACTGTTAGCAAATGTGACCTGGATAGTGATCCAGTAAAGGAACATGGGAAGAAACAAACAGGTGCTCTGTCACAAAAACCTAGAGAGAGAACAGTATCAAAGAGAAGAGGGTTATTGGCGAAGTCAACAATTGGAGAGAGGTCAAGAAATATGAAAGTTGAGAAAAGATTGTCGATTTAGCAATTAAGAAGTCAGTGGACTTGCAAAGAGCAATTTTTTTTGAATTATAAGTCAAAAGCCAAATTATATAGAGTTAAGAGAGCATGACCAATGGAAGTGGAAGTATCTATTGAGAAGTTTAGCAATGAAAGGAAAGGGAAATTTGGGAATATAACTATTTGGGATGAACAGATCAAGTAAGGATTTGGTGAAGCCTATGAACTATTTCTCAGAACAATGTTTTAAAACCTATCTGAGAGCAGTAGCTATGTGATGTAATGGATAGAGCACTGATCTTCCAGTCCAGACCTCTAGCCTCAGATGTTTAGTAGCTGTGTGATCCTAGGCAAGCCACTTAAACTCAGTTGCCTACCCCCCAAAAAAAACCCCCACAAAATATAGAATTGTGAGAGGAACCAGTTAAAATATTATAGAAAAATATTTTTAAAAAGCAAGAAGAAATTGATGGCTCCAAGGAAATGATCCTTCTAGAGACTGGAGAACTCTCAAACATAAAATTCCATTTTTTAATCACTCCTGTAATTTTATTCCTAGTGAGGAACTCATGTAAATGCAGATAGACACACTCTGCTGCTTACAAAGTGCCCAAGAATACTGGTCAAAAATGAAATTCTGAAAATAGAAATTATCCCAAAAAGGAAAAAGCTAGAGTGATACCTAAAGATTAAGATGACTGCAGGATAAATTTATCAACTAACTGAAAATCTGAAGACATATATAGAAGATTGAAGTTGTTATTTGTCATCTGGTCTTGAAGAGTACCATGACATCAGAGCAGTGATGCAAATGAATTGCATTTAAGTGAGGGAAGGCTGTTCAAGGATGTGGTTTCTGAGTCACTTCAGATCTCTAAATGACCTTGGAGTGTAGGACAGGTGTAGGACAGGTGCTTCAGGACTGGGAAAAGTCCAGTGTTGTCTCATTTTTAAAAGGTGAGGAGGGAAGGCTGAACTCAAAGCTCTAAGCCATTGTGTTTGATTTTTAAAATAACAGAATTCTTAAAAGTATTATTAAATTTGAGAATTGTGAGCCCCTAAAAAGGGAAGGTTGTTGTTCAAGGAAATGGGAATTACTAAAAAACAATTTGGCTTCATAAAGAATAGATGATGCTTATATTTTAACATATTTACCATGTATTGGACTACCTGCCATCTAGAGGAGGAGGTGGGGGGAAGGAGAGGAAAAGTTGGAACAGAAGGTTTTGCAAGGTCAATGTCAAAAAATTACCCATGCATATGTTTTGTAAATAAAAAGCTATAATAATAATAATAATAATAATAATAATAATTAAAAAAGAATAGATGATGCTAAAGTAAATCAATTTTCTTTTTCCTTTTTTCTTTTCTTTTTTTCCTCCCTTTTTTCTCTCCCCTTTTCCTCCTCCCTCCCTTTTTTCCTCTCTTATTCCCTCCCTTCTTTCCTCCCAACTGGTCTCATTGGTTCTCTTTCTACTCCTATCCATCCTCCATTTAGCTGCCAAAATAACTTTCTATTCTAGGATTGAATGCAAAAAACTCTTTGACTTCACATTTGGCCCTTTTTCCCCTTTCTAGTCATACTTTATTTCCTTCCCAGTACCCTATGATACAGTGACTCTGGTTTTCTTCTGCTCCTTCACATGGTATTCCATGCTCTATTCTGCACAGTTTTACTAGTTGTCCCCCATTGAGCACTTGGCTTTCCCATCATCCACCTTTCCCAGGATTGCTGCTTTCCCTCTAAGTGTATCTCTCATTTACACCCTAACATTAGTATATGAGCTCCTTAAGGGCTTTTCTTTCTTTATAACACTATATACGATACCTAACACACAGTAGGAGCTTAGTAACTGCTAATTGATCGATTAATGGAATATTATTGAACCATAAGAAATGGCAAAAGAGACAATTTCAGAGACTCCTAGATAGTATGAACTGATGCTTACTGAAGTGAACAAAATCAGGAGAACAATTATGTGACAGAACCGCTATAAAGAAAAACAACTTTGAAAGATTTAAGAACTCTGATCACAGCAATGATCTACTCTATCTCCAGAGACATGTCACTATCTTCCTGCGTCCATTTCTATTGTAATCCAGCCCACATTTTCATGTTGTTGAACTTCTTGAGACCATATGAATAAAAAAGAATAATATACAGCCTCCTCTTTAGGCCCCAATTTGATGACCCATCGTGGCCCCAGTATCTTTGATTCTTAAGGTTCATTTCTGATTTAGATTGAATTGTTTATTTTATGTTTATAGCCTTCAAAGTTCCTATTACATGTTCCAGTTAGATATTGATGTATTCTTTCAATGCCCTTCTACAGCACTTTAATAACTCTATTAAATCACTTATTTCATTGTTGTGTCTGATACCTATCTTAAGGTATTCTTTGACAGGTCTACCTTTTTGCCTATGGTTTTTACTATAGCATATATACTGCTGAATACAGATATTGAAATCGTAATTTCTTCTGTCAGATATTGGTGGAAAATGTATTTGTTCATTGTAATTGCAGCAGATATTAGCTTTTTTGAAATATTCTTTTTCTTTTAAAGAGTCTACTGGTTGGATTCCTACCATTAAAATAAGAAAATCACTTATTGGCATTTCAATCTAAGTATGCCCCTGTGCTTTTCAAAATCATTTGTGACTTTCATTGCTTTTTTCTCATCTCTGTCATTATTAAGTATAATTTTATGATTTCATTTCTCTTGAGATCTTCAATTTTTCTCTATTCAGATATTAATAGTGCCTCAATTTTATCTCTTATTTCATTGAAGATTTCAAGATGAAGTTTTGTTTTATGATTACCCAGAACTGTGAAAAAATATGTGGCATTATATTTTTAGAGCTGAGGCTTTTTTTTTAAAGTAGCATGAAGCCTTTGTCAATAATTTTTTCCAACTTTGTTATGATTTAATATTAGTTCAAGATGAAAATGTTTGATGCCTTTAGTTCATTTAACATATAGCCAAAAGTTTTCCTCCTTTTGTCATAAATGCTGTCTGCAGTATCTACGCTGGACTATGTATTATAAATGAGGTGTGAGTATTTCTGATTTGTTTTGATGTATGCTGCCATCTTGGAATTCAAGTACATTGAGAAGTGTCACTCACTCTGCTGTCCTCTTCATCAAGCTTGATTATTACAATGATTTTGAGTGGGACCTAGTCTGTCCTGTCTATTTATGAGACTAATAATAGTTATTTCATAATACTGAATATTATGGGATTGGTGGGGTAGGGTTAAGCAAGAATGGTGGAGTATCAGAAAAAAGTTCAGTGAGCTCTCTACCAAAATTCCTTTAAACATATCTAGAAAATGTATCAGACACAAATCTTAATGAGACATTTTTTAAAAGCCATAATAAGTCATTTTTCCAGACCAGATGATAGGGAGATCTTTTGACCCTGGAGCCATGGTCTGGCCAGGAGAAGCTTTAAGGAGCACTCCAGAACAGAGGTTGGAGTCCCACATTCTCACCAGAGAACCTTAGATTTGGGCAGGGTATAGAAAGAGGCTCCAGATTCAGGTTTGTTTCTCACTATCCACTTTCTGGGTCACAGATACAAGGTAAAAGAGGATCCCTATGTTTAAAGGTGGCAGTACAGGTTGAAGAAATGTAGTGGACTATGTACTAAGGGAAGAGCAATTTCAAAATCAAATTGTAGTGCTATGACTCAAAAATCCAAGAGAAGAATAAGGGTTTTTAGGGAAGCCTGAAGAAGAATAACAAAAGTAAGAATGTCAAACTAGAAGTGAATCAAGAGTTCCATCAATCTGAACTGGCAGGTTCCCAGCTGACTAACAGTGGCTGAATCTGGCAGTATTTTTCTATTACTCAAATACAATCCCAGGTCAGGAATTTACAAAATTAAGATGAAGGGACAATGATGAGATTTTACCTTAGATCAGACCACTTCAGGAACACTGATAGCTTGCAGACCTCTTAACCTGTGCTGTCCCCAAGAGCCTTGAATAACATAATATCCCATACCCCAAGAAAGCAAGAACAGGATTACCCTAGACTTTGCCTTCAGAAATGTGCAAAGCTTGACCCTAACATCAAATTCCAAGTCAGAAAGTGTGCTGGAAGAATAAATAAACAAAAAGGGAATTCAATCATAAAAGTTACTATGACGGGGAGCTCAAGACATATTACTGGAAGAAAAGAATAATTCCAAAATATCTATAAATAAAGCCTCAAAGAAAAACAGAGAGATTCAACTAGAATTCTAGAAAAAATAAATCAAGAGATTTAAAAAAGAGTAAAAATTCTCAGAGGTGAAATAAGAACACCAGAGGAAAAAAATGATGCTGGGGAAGAGGAGTGGAATATGAGCTATTAAAGAATTAGAAAGACAATTAATAGTTTGACACAAAAAGTACAAAACTTTGCCCAAACACCAAACACCATTAGAATGGACCAAAGAAAAGACATTAAATGACAAGAAATATTAAAGCAAAGTCAAAAGACTAAAAAAATAGAAGAAAGCCTGATCAGGAAAACAAATAGAGGTGGAAGGAAATGTAAGGATCATAGTACTTCCTGAAAGCAATGATTAAATGGAGTGTAGACATCATATTTCAGGAAATCTGAAACAAACAAACAAAAAACCAAAACAAAAAACAAACCCTATTCAGATGTCTTAGAATCGGAGTAGAAAGATCAATTGAAAGGCAGGTAGGTAGTGCAGTGGTTAGAGCACAGCCCTGAAGTCAGGAGGACCAGAATTCAAATCTGGTTTCAGACACTTAACACTTCCTAATTGTGTGACCTTAGGCAAGTCACTTACCCCCAATTGCTTCAGGAAAAAAAAAAGAATCAATTGTTCATTTCCTAAAAGTTCCCCAAAACATTATACTCCCCAAATCCAGAACTTGCACACCAAATTAAAAATACCAAAAGCAGACAGAAAGAAAAAAAAAATTCAAATACAAAAGAACCACAGTTAGTATCACAGGATTTTGTTGACATGGCATTACAGGAATGGAAAGCCTGTACTGTGATTTTTCAAATGTTAGAGAACATAGTCTTATAGCCAAGAATAACTTAGCCAGCAAAAGTAATTTTAATCATACAGGGGAAAAATAGAATTTTAATGAAATAGAGGATTTCCAAGCATTTAGGATGAAAAGAACAGAACTGCATAGAAACTTTGAAGTTCTTTTACAGCAGTTAAGAGAATCATAAAAGATAAACACAAACAATGATAAAGGATTGAACAAGGATTAATTGCTTGCATTCAAATATAAGGAGAAGATATATTTGTCCCTTTTGAAGCCTATCATCATCAGGGTTCACCAGAGAGTTAGACAAATAACTTGGGAGCTGGGAATGGTTCTGCTTTATCTCAACAATCTTACAATTGGAAAGAGAGAGGGAGAGAAAGACACTGTTTGAGGTAAGAAGGGAAAGGAAGATTAAGGAAAATTATCTCTTTTAATCAGGGTAAGTTAGAAGTCTTTATAAACAAGGAGGAAGCAGGGGAAGTGACTGACACTGGAACCACATTTTCATCAGAACTGGTCAAAGGAAGGGAGAATATAAGTACAGAAATATATTTCATTCTATAAACAGGAGGGAAAGAGTGTAAGTGAGAAAGGAGAGTAAATTAAAGAAGCAAATCAGTTATAAACAAACCAAACTCTAAGAAAGTATAAAATATTAATAACTCTTTTTTGAGAAGCAAAGAATGGGTATCTAAGGTGCTACACATCAATCAAGGAAAGACTGAAAAAGTTATGGCATATAAATATGGTGGAATGCTATTGTACTTTAAGAAATAATGAAGAGGTTATTAGTCTCAGAGAAATCTGTGAAGATGAATATAAACTGATAAAGAGGAAAGTGAAGAGAACCAAGGGAATAATCTATACTATGAAAGACTTAGGAATTTTTATCAGTACAATGACTAACTGTGATTCCAAAGAAGTAAGGATGAAACACGTTACCATGCAGCTATGTTTCACAGTGGATAAAGCACTGGCCTTGGAGTCAAGAACAGCTGGGTTCAAATCCAGCTTCATATACTTACTAGTTGTATGACCCTGGACAGGTCACTTAATCCTTTTCTCAGTTTTTTCAGCTGTAAAATGAGCTGGAGAAGGAAAGACAAACCTTGTATCTTTGCCAAGAAAACTCCAAAAAGGATCACAAAGAGTCATACACAACCGAAACAACTGAAAAATATGTTACATACATCTTGATAGAGAGGCAAAAGACTCAGAATACAGAGTGAAATAAAAATATGTATGTATAGATGTATATATACATGCAAACATGTATATATCTGCATATATGCATTTACATATATTTCATTTGGATTATGGAAATTTACTTTGCTTGAATACTTTTTTTGTAATTTTGTTTAATATTCTCAGTTGAGAGGAGTAGAAGGAAGAAAATGTAGATTTCTGCTTGTAAAATTAAATTTGTTTAGAAAAAACTCTTGTATAGGTGCTAGCCTGATTAATGGTACAATCTGAACCCAGTTAGATAGTTTTCAGGGTTCCTGGTAGTCTTCACAACCCCTATAAGATCTTAGAGCACATGAGGTCATTGACTGTTATTTTCTTATTTTGCTATTGATCTACTTTTTATAATATGTATAATAGGCTGAGTTTCAAGAAAGTTATAATATAATAGTGATAATGTAGAAGCAGCTATGTGGTGTAGTAGACAGAGCTTAGATTCAGAATCAAGAAGATAACAACTTGAGTTTAAATCCACTTGGATAGTTGCTACCTATTTGATCATAGGCAAGTTTCAACTTCTTCCTCATTTTTCTCATCTGCAAACTAGGGATAATAATAGTATCTATTTCCCACTGTTGTTGTTATGATCAAATAAGATAATATTTGTAAAGTGCTTTGCAAACTTTAAAGCTTATTATTATATTTACTCTTATTATTATAATTAAATTATATATACTCTTATTATTATAATTAAATGGATGTGTATACACACATGCAAATGCACATATGCACACATGTACACACATACACATACATACCTTGTATTGGAAAATATTTCAAGTCTAGAACAAAGAATTCATCTTTAACTGTTAGAAAAAATCAATTTTATTGTTATCTTTTTGATTTTCCATTATCTCATCATTAAGCCTTACTAAGTTGACCAGACTAATGTTGGCCATACACTCTCCATAATTAAAAGCATCTGCCTTTGTGTGACTAGAAATAAAGTAACACATTGGATGTGTTGAGTCCTAACTTGAGTAATTACTATGTTTCAAAGCAACTAAGTTAAATCCAAGAGTAGTTAAATTGGGGTTACAATCATCCATTTTCTGTAGTTCATTAATAGAATATGGTAAAGAAATTAACCTTGATTATTGTAAGCTTTCAGTCCTCGAATAAATGCACTGAATCACACACAGTGATGTTGAATGAGCATGGTTACACAATAGACACAAAACACCCATGGGAATCTGCCTATGTTGCCATAGTTCTAGCACTTAAAGGTTTCTGTTGTATGATTCAGGTAATTTTGCAGCTTTCATAACCCATCCTGCCATTCTCCCCACCCACACTCACTGTATTGCAACAGCAAAATATAGCTCAAAGGTTCCATCAGCAAGAACATTTACCAAGCCTGCTTTGTGTTATTATTCTCTTCTAGCTGAATAACCCCCACCCCCCACACACACCTTTTTGAACAATTTATTTATTTATCTTTATATTTTTTCAGTGCTGAATTCATCCATAAAATTGTGAGAGTAATTTACAGAGACAAATGAGTTGTGAACGTCCATTTAAAAAAAAGGAAACCTACAATGTTTATATTTTAAAGAATTTATTTTTCCATATTATGAAAATAATGCAGTTAATTATATATTTGATATATGTTAGAAGGAGAGAAAGGGAAGATGTAGAGGAAAGAGCATCCTGAGCTGTTTGCTCATTTGTTTTTACTGAGTTTGTTTTAGACAGAGTTGTATCTGAAATTTTACCTTAACTTATTTAGAATATTTTATTCATATCAGGGTAGATGTTCAGAATTCTGTCCTGAGTCCTAAGCCTAAGGGTTCTCTGCTCATGAATTTTTTCATCTATGAAATTGTCTTTTGGATAAGTCTCTTTCTCTGTTTAGTTCAAGAAATAATAAATAAGCATAATTAAGCACCTAATAGGCATTGTATTAGATACTAGGTATAGGAATATTCCCAAAGAATGAAATAATGCTTACTTCAAAGAGCTTCCATTCAAACAGGCAAAGAGCAAGAACATAACTAAGTATAGTGACACTTCTAAGGTTACATTCTCAACCCACATTACTTTTGGCAGTTTGGGTTTCCAAAAGATGGCTGGAAGAACTTGATTTTCTAATGTTATAGTGTTGCTCATGAATCCCTCCCAGTGTGATATCTAGTGAATATCAGTAAGACTTAATTAACTTTTATGAAAAGGTATTTATTTACTAAGTAGGTATAGCAAGGATAGTATCTGGAGAAACATTTCATTATATCAGGATTTATTCTTTCCCTTGCACATATATCTCCCTGAGGAGAGAGGCTTAAACTTAGAGAGCACTCATGGGCAAAAAGTAAAGTTAAGGAAATATTTTTCTCCTTTTGTGGAAGTCTCATAAAAGTCCCTTTATATGTAATTCTATGTTGGGCTCTGAGTGTTGGTGTATTTGAAGAGTCTCTTGATGTGTCTAGTATTTCTTCAGTGGATCTCTCAACTCTAAATATATAGTCTATCATCAGCTGTTGCTGCTCCAGGGGTACTACTATTAATGCTTATGGAACTATCTTCTATTCTTTGAAGTACACAAAGTCATCACCTAAGTAGTGGGGAATTGATGGCTAACAGGAAACAAATTTTTTTTTCCTATCCTCAAATCACAATTATCTCTCAGAGGTCCTTGATTTCTGGATATGATCACTACTCAACTGAATGGCTCTAAAATAAATTGCTTTTTTATATC
Source organism: Antechinus flavipes (assembly GCF_016432865.1). Lineage (NCBI taxonomy): Eukaryota > Metazoa > Chordata > Mammalia > Dasyuromorphia > Dasyuridae > Antechinus > Antechinus flavipes. Next base: position 149,135,073 of record NC_067398.1, on the reverse strand, counting down.
GTAATGCCAGGAGAGAGATTAGAGAGTTTTTAATATTTTATTAATGGGAGAATAAAATTGACTGGACAGGACTCTTGTCTCAAATTATCCAGTCAGACAAAGATAAGTATGCTGGGACCAAAGAATCCATGTTGGTCCCAGGACTGGAGGAGACTGTCATCTCAAAGAATCCAGCGTCCAGCATACAGCCGCCAGCCGCCAGCCTCCAGCAATGAATGGGAGAATCTCAAACCTTTAAGTACCTTTTGGAGACAAAGAAGAGGGAAAAGGCGGGAAAGCCTCGGTCAGGAAAGGGGAGGCCATAAACCCCCCCAAAAAAAACCCAAAACAGGATGTCTGAATACACAGAGATAAAGATGCAGTGAAATATCTTGAAATATTTTAGAGGGATATTGTAAATTCTTGAGGACAGAAAAGTCAGGAGGTTTACTCTCTTGTTTATCTTTCTTGGGCTAACAATTTATAACCTTAGAGTAAATGGTCCTCAATCTTAATGGACCAGAGGGGGAAGTTTAGTTAGGGGATTGACACAGAACAGATAATAGAGACTGAGACAAGGGAAACTAGTGCAGGGAAACTGAGTCAGGACAGTTAAAGGAAACTGTGGCATAACATTATGTAACTAAGGAGGAATGATTTGATCTTCTCTAATCATTTAGAAGATATTTTCCATCATCTATCTTTATCCAATGACCCCAAATTCCTATGATACTTTCAAACTGAATAAGAATTTTTCCTATATGTATTTTATGATGATTTGATTCAAACCAAAATTGTGAGCCTGATATGATTAATTGAAGTGGGGGTGAATATCACCACTTACATAAATATTGACAGAATAAATATAAAGAAAACAAATACTAAGACAATGTAGGGAGAGATTGGGAGGTCAGAAAAGGCTTTGTGTGTGTATAAGGCAATGGTGTGCTTTGTCTTAATGAAAAAGAAATTAGAGGAGGTAATTATGAAGAGGGAGTACATACTAGTCATGGGGGATGTCAAAAAGATGAAAAGAAACATACAATAAGGATGTAAATTTAGATTGGAACTAAGATATAAGGACTTGAAAAACTAAACAGAGTAGTGTATATTTTATCTTAGAGGTAATAGAGAATCACTGGAGTTTATTGAATAGAAGTTCAATAAAATCAGATCTAAGGTTGAGAAAAATCATTTTGACAGCAGTGTATATGATCAAAGGAATAAGGAAATACTTAGGACAGGGTGACCAATTAGGCTATCACAATAATCTAGGTCAAAGATTAATGCCTCAGCTAAGATTGTAGATGAATGAGTAGATAGATAGTATTTGAGAGATATTGGGGAACTAAGAATAGCAAAACTTACTAACTGATTAGATATTTGAGGTGAGAGAGAATACATAATTGAAGATAACATATGAGACTGAATCCAAAATCTAGATGCCTAAATATATTAGCAACTAATGACTATGGGGTAGAGAGTGGGGAAAGTGGGGTATTTGAAAGCATCCAGAGCAGTAATTTGATTTGTCCTTAGCTACTTTTTATGCAAGAAAAGGAGATATTCTCATGTCATTTCTTTTTAAAGTATTGGTGAATTTTCTCAGGTTGGCAGCTTTTTACTTGAATTATTTGATTTTATGGGATTGAACTGTCCCTAGGAAACCTCAGACTGCATCATATCTCTGGGATAATTGTTTTATTTTTTACAGAAAGCAAGTGTAATTGGACTGCATCAAATTACCAGCAGTGAGAAAGAGAATGGTATAAAAAAGCAACAACTGGAACATGTATGACCAGAAAAGGAGGCAGATTAGTCACCTAGTGAGAGACAAGGATAATAGATTTACTGAGCAAGTCTTGTATTGATGTCATTGAAATGTTAAAAGACTAGAGAAAAAGACCACCCACATATTGTGGGGATCTTCTATTTCCTTGATATTTCTATTGCACTCTTAGTCACACAAATTCAGTGCAGCATTGTTAACATATATTGGAAGAAAGTAAGCTCTTTGGAGGTAGAGGAAAGTTAGTACAATTAAGGGTGAAACTCATCTAAGCTCTTCTCCAAACCCCTCTAATTTCCTTTATTTTTTTTTGATTCTTTTTTTATGTTTTTTTTTAATAATTATAACTTTTTATTGATAGAACCCATGCCAGGGTAATTTTTACAACATTATCCTTTGCATTCACTTCTGTTCTGATTTTTCCCCTCCCTCCCTCCACCCTCTCCCCCAGATGGCAAGCAATCCTATACATGTTAAATATGTCACAGTATATTCTAGATACAATATATGTGTGCAGAACCGAACAGTTCTCTTGTTCCAAGGAAGAATTGGATTCAGAAGGTAAAAATAACCCAGGAAGAAAAACCAAAATGCAAACAGTTTACATTCATTCCCCAGTGTTCTGTCCATCAATGATCAATTGGAACTGGGTTAGATCTTCTCTTTGTCAAAGAAATCTGCTTCTATCAGAATACATCCTCATACAGTATTGCCGAAGTGTATAATGATCTCCTGGTTCTGCTCATTTCACTTAGAATCAGTTCATGTAAGTCTCTCCAAACCTCTCTGTATTCATCCTGCTGGTCATTTCTTACAGAACAATAATATTCCATAACATTCATATACCACAATTTACCCAACTCATGGTTGGGTAAAGGCACATACAGGTCCCTTTCCCTTCTTTAGTATCTCTTTGGGATATAAATCCAGTAGTAGCACTGCTGGATCAAAGGGTATGCACAGTTGATAACTTTTGGGGCATAATTCCAAAGAGCAATCTGGAATTGCTCTCCAGAATGGTTGGATTCATTCACAACTCTACCAACAATGCCTTAGTGTCCCAGTTTTCCTGCATCCCCTCCAATATTCATCACTTTTTTTCCCTCTCATCTTAGCCAATCTGACAGGTGTGTAGTGGTATCTCAGAGTTGTCTTAATTTGCATTTCTTTGATCAATAATGATTTGGAACACTCTTTCATATGAGTGGAAATAGTTTCAATTTCATCATCTGAAAATTGTCTGTTCATATCCTTTGACCATTTATCAGTTGGAGAATCGCTTGATTTCTTATAAATTAGAGTCAATTCTCTATATATTTTGGAACTGAGGCCTTTATCAGAACCTTTAACTGTGAAGATGTTTTCCCAGTTTGTTGCTTCCCTTCTAATCTTGTTTGTGTTAGTTTTGTTTGTACAAAGGCTTTTTAATTTGATGTAATCAAAATTTTCTATTTTGTGATCAATAACGGTCTCTAGTTCATATTTGGTCACAAATTTCTTCCTCCTCTACAAGTCTGACAGATAAACTATCCTATGTTCCTCTAATTTATTTATAATCTGGTTCTTTATGCCTAAATCATGGACCCATTTTGATCTTATCTTGGTATACGGTGTTAAGTGTGGGCCCATGCCTAATTTCTGCCATACTAATTTCCAGTTATCTCATCAGTTTTTGTCAAATAATGAATTCTTATCCAAAAAGTTAGGATCTTTGAGTTTGTCAAACACTAGAGTACTATAGGAAAAATGCTATCCACCTCAAGAGAAAGAACTGATGGCATCTGAATACAGATGAAAGCACACTTTTTTTTTTTTATTTAGCAATTGGGGTTAAGTGACTTGCCCAGGTCACACAGCTAGGAAGTATCTGAGACCAGATTTGAACTCAGATCCTCCTGACTTCAGAGCTGGTGCTCTATCCATTGTGCCACTTAGCCACCTCCTTTTTTAAACTTTATTTTTCTTGTTTGTTTTTGGCCTCTGTTCTCTTTCACAGCATAACTAATATGGAGATATGTTTTTCATGACTGCATATGTATAACCTAGATTAAATTTCTTGCCTTCTCAATGAAGGAGAATTTATACTATGTTTCTTTTAAAAGTTAAGAAGTTTATATCCCTATATGGGAAAATGATATGTTTAATTCTGGAGAACTGTATCTCTGTTAGGGGTATACTTAGAGAGTGTCAGGTATAATTTGACTTTATTGTGACATTATAAAAAAGAAACTAGAGGTGGAAAAGGGGTTGCACTGGAAGATGAGGAAAGTGAAGGTAAAATGGAGTAAATTACATTTCACAAAAAGGCCAAAAAAAAAACTACGACAATTGAAAGAAAGAAGGGAGGGAGATGAACATTGTGGTAACCTTAATCTCAATGGCTCATTTGGCTCAAAGAGAGAATACTAGACATATTTAGTTTCATAGAGAAACTTGTCTCACCCTAAAGGAAAATAGAGGGGCAAAGGGAAAAGGAAAGAGGGAGATAATAGAAGGGAAAACAGAAGTACAAGGGGAAAGAGATAGAAAGGGTGAGGGGCTGTAAAAGGGGAAGGCTATTTGAAGGAGATAGGGGTCAGAAGTATAACACTAGGGAGGAAGGAAAGGGGGAAAGGAAAGAGAAAAGTGTAACTTGGAGAAAATAAGATAGCAGGAAATACAGTTAGTAATTTTTACTGTAAATGTGAATATGATAAATTTGTCCGCAAAATGGAAGTGGATAGCAGATTGGATTAACAGCCAGAATCCTACAATATATCATTTACAAGAAACACATTTAAAACAGTGATACAGTCAGTGTAAAGATAAAAGGCTGGAGTAGAATCTATTATGCTTCAGTTGAAATAAAAAAAGCAGGGGTAACAATCTTGATTTCAGATCAAGCAAAAGCAAAATTAGATCTAATTAAAAAAGATAAGCAAGGAAACTATATCTTTCTAAAGGGCACCATAGATAATGAAATAATATCAATACTAAACATGTATGTACCAAGTGAGATAGCATCCAAATTTCTAGAGAAGTTAAGAGAACTGCAGGAAGAATTAAATAGCAAAACTACACTAGAGAGGGATCTCAACCTTGCTCTCTCTCAGAACTAGATAAGTTGAACCACAAAACAAATAAGAAAGAATTTAAAGAGGTAACTAAAATTTTAGAAAAGTAAGTCATGATAGACCTTTGGAGAAAATTGAATGGAAAGAAAGGAATATATTTTTTTCTCAGCAATACATAGAACCTACACAAAAATTGATCATTTGTTAGGGCATAAAAACCTCAAAATCAAATGCAAAAAGGCAGAAATAGTAAATGCATCTTTTTTCAGATAATGATCAATAAAAATTACATGTAATAAAGGACCAGGAAAAATATACCAAAAATTAATTGGAAACTAAATAATCTCATCGTAAAGAATGAGCAGATGAAACAATAAATCATAGACACAATCCATAATTTCTTCCAAGAGAATGACAATAATGACACAACATATCAAAATTTATAGGGTGCAACCAAAGTAGTTGGTAGGGGAAATTTTATATCTCTAGATGCTTACTTGCATAAAATAGAGAAAGAGCAGATCAATGAATTGAGCATGCAACTAAAAAAGCTAGAAGAACAAATTAAAAATCCCCAAGTAAATATCAAATTTGAAATTCTGAAAATAAAAGGGGAGATTATTAAAATTGAAAGTAAGAAAACTATTGAACTAATAAAGAAAACTAAAACTTGAAAATGGCAAAACAATATATTTTTAGTTAATTTGATTAGAAAAAGGAAAGAAGAAAGTCAAATTTTTAGTATCAAAAAAGAAAAGTGTCAAATTGCCACTAATGAAGAGAAAATTAGAATAATAATTAGAGCTATTTTGTTCAATTGAAAACCAAAAAATCTGGTAATCTAAGTGAAATGGATGAATACTTAGAAAAATATAGATTGCCCAGATTAATGGAGGAAGAAGTAAGTTACTTAAATAGTCTCATTTTAGAAAAAAAGAAAATTGAACAAGCCTTTAATCATCTCCAGGGCCAGAAAAAATCTCCAAGGCCAAATGGATTTACATGTGAATTCTACCAAACATTAAAGAGCAATTAACTTAAGTATTATGCAACTTATTTGGAAAAATAGGAAAAAGAAGTTCTACCAAATTCCTTTTATGACACAGGTGTCATAAAATCAGGTAGGGTTAAAACAGAGAAAGAAAATTATAGACTAATTTCCCTAATTAATATTGATGCAAAAATCTTAAATAATATATTAGCAATGAGATTACAGCAAGTCATCACCAGGATAATTAATACACCATGATTAAGTAGGATTTATACCAGGAATTCAGGGTTGCTTCAATATTAGGAAAACGATTATCATAATTCACTATATCAATAATTAAGCTAACAGAAATATACGATCATCTCAATCTCAACAGAGAAAAGCATTTGACAAAATGCAACACCCATTCCAATTAAAAACACTAAAGAATATAGGAACAAATGGATTTTCCTTAAAATGATCAGTAGCATCTATTTAAAAGCAAAAGCAAGGCTCATATGTAATGGAGCTAACCCAGAACCATTTCCAATAAGATTGAGGTGAAGCAAGGTTGCTCCCATCACAATTACTATTCAATATTTTATTAGCTTTAGCAGTGAGAGAAGAAAAAGGAATTAAAGGAATTAGATTAAGTAATGAGGAAACTAAATTATCACTCTTTGCAGATGGTATTATGGTATACTTAGAGAACCTTAGAGAATCACTAAAAAGCTACTAGAAACAATTCACAACTTTAGCAAAGTTGCAGGATACAAAATAAATTCACATAACAGCATTTCTACATATTACTAACGAAGTCCAGCAGCAAGAGATACAAGAAGAAATTCTATTTAAAAAAAAACTGTAGATAATATAAAATATTTAGGAGTCTACTTGTCAGAAAATCAGAAACTATGAATACAATTACAAACCACTTTCCACACAAATACAGTCAAATCTAATCAATTGGAATATCAAGTGCTCATTTGTAGGCCAAGCTAATATAATAAAAATGACAATTCTACCTAAATTAATGTACTTTTTCAGTGCCATACCAATCAAACTCCTAGGAAATTATTTTACAGAGCTAGAAAAAATAGTAACAAAGTTCATCTGGAAGAACAATATCAAGAATTTCAAGGGAATTAATGAAAAAAATTCAAAAGAAGGTAACCTACTTGTACCAGACCTAAAACTATAATATAAAGCATCAGTTATCAAAATCATTTGGTATTGGCTAAGAAATAGAGTAGCTGATCACTGAAATGAGTTGGATTCATGGGTCTATTGTAATCTAGTGTTTAATAAACTCAAAGATCCTAGCTTCTGGGATAGACCTCACTATTTGACAAAAATTGGAAATTAGTATGGTAAAAACTAGGCATTAACTCACACCTAACGCTCTATACCAAGATAAGATCAAAATAAGTTTATGATTTAGATACAATGATAGCATTTCTAGTCATATGAGAAAAAAAAAGCTCCAAGTCCCTGTTGATCAGAGAAATGCAAATTAAGACAATTCTGAGGTACTACTTTACACCTCTCAGATTGGCTAAAATGACAGGAAAAGATAATGATAAATATTAGAGGGATGTGGGAAAACTGGGACACTAATATATTGTTGGCGAAGTTGTAAACTGATCTAACCATTCTGGACAGCAATCTGGCATGATGGCCAAAGCACTATCAAACTATACATACCCTTTGATTAATCAGTGTATTTCTAATGGGCTTGTATCCCAAAGAAATCATTAAAAAGGGATAAAAGACCCACATGTGCAAAAATATTTGTAGCAGCCCTTTTTTTTTTGTAGTGGCAAAAAACTGAAAACTGAATGGATGCCCATCAGTTGAAGAATGGTTAAATAAGTTGGAATAATATGAATGTTATGGAATATTATTATTCTATAAGAAATGATCAGCAAGATGATTTCAGAAAGGCCTGGAGAGATATGAACTGATGCTAAGTGAATTGAATAGAACCAAGAGAACATTGTACACAGCAACAATATTATACAACGATCAATTCTTATGGATGTGGCTCTTTTCAACAGTGAGATGATTCAGGCCAGTTCCAATGCTCTTGTAATGAAGAAAGCCTTCTTCATCCAGAGAGAGGATTGTGGAGACTGAGTATGGACAACATAGTATTTTCACTTTTATTGTTGTTTGCTTGCTTTTCATTTTCTTTCTAATTTTTCCCCTTTTTTGATATGATTTTTCTTATGCAGTATGATAATTGTGGAAAGATGTATAGAAGAATTTCACATGTTTAACATATATTAGATTACTTGCCATCTGGGGGAAGGGATAGAGGAACAGGAGGAGGAAAAATTGGAACAAAGTTTTGCAAGGTGAATGTTGAAAACTACCTATGATATGTTTCTTTTAATTTTTTTGCTCTGCAGTGTTTTTTAATTAATTAATTTGTTTTTAACACACATTACCTTATGAATCATGTTGGGAGAGAAAAATCAGAGCAAAAGAGAAAACCATGGAAGAGATTTAAAAAAAACATAAAAAAAAGTGAACATAATATGTGTTGATTTATATTCAGTTTCCTTAGTTCTTTTTCTGGATGCAGATGGCCATTTTGTGTCCAAAATCTGTTGGGAATACTTTAGATCACTGTACCACTGAGAAAAACCAAGTCTTTCACAAATGATCATCACACATTCTTGCTGTTATTGTGTACAGTGTATTCTTGGTTCTGCTTGTTTTACTCAACATCAGTTCATGTAAATCTTTTCAGGCCTTTCTAAAGTGAGCTTGTTCATTATTTTTTATAGAATAATAATATTCCATTACTTTCATATACCACAGCTTGTTCAGCCATTCCCCAATTGTTGGGTATCTACTCATTTTCCAATTCTTTGCTAACACAAAAAGAGCTGCTACCAACAGTTTTGCACCTATGGGTCTTTTACCCCCTTCTTTATGATTTCCTTGGGATACAGATCCAGTAGTGGCACTGCTAGGTCAAAGGATATGCACAATTTTATAGCTCTTTGGGCATATTTCCAGATTGCTTTCCAGAATGCTTGGATCATTTCACAATTCCACCAAAAATATGCATATGTTTTGAAAATAAGAAGCTTATAAAAATTAATAATTGATGTCAGTGGCACTTCAGAATGTCAAAGACCCTTCACTGAACCCACTCCATGCTTATATGCCATTAGAAGGATAGGTGTTCCTGAGGATGGCAATCAATTCTGATTGACTAACAATTAACAATTTATTAACAATAGAAAATAAATATAATAAGATGTGGAAGTATTCTAATGAGGATCTTGAAAGTACATGACTTAGATCACCCACATCTTTTTGTTTTGGGTTCTTTTTGTTGTTGTTGTTGTTCAAAGCAATTGGGGTTAAATGACTTGCCCAGGGTCCCACAGCTAGTAACTATTAAGTATCTGAGGTCACATTTGAACTCAGATCCTACCATTGCAAGACCAGTGCTCTATCCACTGTGCCAGCTAGCTGCCCAGATAGCTCATATCTCAAAGAGACTTATCTATTTATGTATTACCTTTCTGACAAAAGGGAAACTTCACATTTTCCCAGATTGGTCTGAGTAAACCCAATGAGCAGGAATCCACCCATTTGCCTAAACTTACAATTTCTTTTTCTGTGTTTGATTAGATGTTAGCCATTCTTTCTGGATAAGAATGTAGATAAGGGGGAAATCTTGCCTCTGGTTCAATAATCAGTTTTAATGCAAGAGAGAAATAATCATTTCTCTTGCCATTAGAACACATAAAAGCTTACAAAAGTTGATACTAAGGCAGTACTTGAGAATATATTTAAGAATACTTCCAGAGCCCTATTTTTATAGGACTCAATGATAAGTCATTCTGGAACAGCTATACCAAATACAGAATAATTCCATTAATTGACATGTGACACACATGAGCTAAAATAAGCAAAATAATATGTTAGCAAGGTCAAAAGTTGATAAGGAATATCTCCACATAAAATGGACAGGCTTCTCATTAGGTTGCCAGGAGAAAACAGTACAAGCTATTACAGACAGTGGACCAAGCGATCATAAGATGGTCATTTGCCCCAATTAGGCAAGCAATTCGTTTGCAGGCAGGAAAATATTTGGGGGGACTCCATGTAGTTGTTATCTGTAACAAGATGGGCTTGGTCACCATGACAAGAAAAAAATAAGGGTAGTGGGCTGTTAGTTAACTTCCTACAGTTAAACAAGTAAACTTCAAATTTGCAACTCACAGTTCTGAGGCCTTATACATAGAACTTTGATATCTATCAAATTGATTAATACTGACTGGAATAGAGTAGAGATCCAAATAAATCATCTCTCACAGTTCCTAGAAGCAACAGACAATCACTGGATTATGCTGAGTAGGGCATAGACAGGGTCAGACCCGAAGTTTGGGAAATCATTTTGAAAGTTGTAAAGAAGGTTGGAATGGGGAGTGACTTGAAGACTAGTAACCAATTAGTTTGGTTAGATGCAAGGTGAGAGGGTACATGAATTGTTTTTTGTTCTTGGTTCTTGAAGATGACCAGTTACACATGAGGGTGATGTTTTGACTTACACTTAGTTATCAGCCTACTGTCTCCTTCACAGTCATTGAAGTCCAGTTGCAAGACAAAAGTCAAGATGATTGCCAATGGCCCAGGATGAAGGTGGACAATCTTACCCTTCCAAATTAAGGTCTTTCCCAGGCTTCATTTTGCCTGAGGCAATATCCATTCAATGACTAATGGTTAGGTAAGAATTGAAATAAAAGACAGCCTAATTTACTGTAACAAAAAAATCAACATGAAATGGAAAAACACTCAAAGTTTCTGATTAGAACAGAAAACAATTGCCATTTATACTCATTTTAACCATCAAAAGTATGTGTTGTAGAGAGAATTTGAACTTGAATTAAATTTATTGAACACCTGACAAATACGGAAAGAGGAATTATGGTCTAGGTAATAATTACCTTTTCACAATTGAGATAGTAACTCTTCTCTTTAGAACAGAGCAATTGTAAATTTGATAAAGCAATTGAAAATTTGTGAAGTATGGTTAATCTTAAGTCCCCCCTTTCTTTCTTTTTTTTGTATATCTCTACCACTTTACTACTCTAATATTTCACACTTTCTTATTGGTTTTAATTTTATTATGTTACCATTTTATGTTATCAGGGAACTCAATTTTTATTAAAGATTTTGCTCAAAATAAAGTGACTAAAGGGTCCATACTGCTAAAACAGGAGACTCCATTGCTAGGCATATCCTCTAAAAACCTTTTTAAAAAATTGATTCATGTGTTGAGCATCTGAGTTGAAATATTTCTAGAGGTCACTGGTCAGAGGATCTGTTGGATCAAGTAAGTGATCTGGTTGGAGGGCATTGAAGAAATCATCCAGGAGTCTCTGACTAAGGAAATATAAGTAAATTTAGAGTTCTGTTTCCAAGAATAAACAGACATCAAGCACATAGTAAATGCTTAATAAACACTTATTGATTATCAGAATCAAAAGTCTTTTCCTAATTAGATCTTTCTAAGTACAGCAGTATTTATATAGTTTTAAATGGCCTTTGCCTCTGAAAATTATATATAGAACTTTAATGTTTTCCAAAATTTTTTTCACAACGATCCTGTGAAGTAGGTATTTCAGATATTGTTAATCCCATTTTACAAATAATGAAACTGAGGCTCAGAAAGCTTAGGTGACTTCTTCATAGTCATGCAACTAGTAAACATTAGAGATAGGCTTCAATTCAAGGCATTATAGGCCAAGTCTAGTGATGTAGAGTTGAGATTATGGTTGTTTGGCTTTAATTCTCTATTTTTAATTAAAGCTTTTTATTTTCAAAACATATGCATGAATAATTTTTCAACATTGACCCTTGCAAAACCTTGTGTTCCAAATTTTCCCCTCCTTCCTCCAACCCTCTCTCTTAGATGGAAGTAATCCAATATATGTTAAACATGTTAAAATATACATTAAATCTAATATATATGTGTATATATACACACACACACACACACACACACACACATACATATTTATACAATTATTTTGCTACACAAGAAAAATCAAAAAGGGAAAAATGAGAAAAAATAAAAAGTAAGCAAACAACAAGAGTGAAAACGCTGTGTTGTGGTCCACACTCAGTTCCCACAGTCCTCTCTCGGGGTGTAGATGGCTCTCTTCATCACAAGATTATTGGAACTGGCCTGAATCACTCATTGTTGGAAAGAGCCACTTCCATCAGAATTGATCATTGTATAATCTTGTTAATGCCATGTACAATGATCTCTTGGTTCTGCTCATTTCACTTAACATCAGTTCATGTAAGTCTCTCCAATTGACCTTAATTCTTGAAGAGGACCATGATATCAGAGAGCAGATGCCATGACATGCACATGAGATGGATTTCAGTGAGGGAGGATCATGCAAGGTCACCTGCCTCACTTTCTCCTCCAGAGCCTTCTGAATCCAGTGGACAGATATAGATCAGTACAACCAGAAGACAGAGTTGGGATGAGAATGCAACGAAGTGGTTTTGGACTGTGAAATTCAACAATAACAAAATTAATTACAGTTAAAGATTAAAATGATGCAGTTTACTAATTCAAAAGATTGTTTCTATTCTCTACCTTTGAATTTATCTAGGCAGTAACTTTGGGTCAGAAAAAATTTCCACAGAGAACTAAGGATTCTGATCTCTGGTGTATCCAACTCACCACAAGCTGTACTTTTTGTGACTCAAGTAATAAGGAATATGAAACATGCAAGTCCAAATTCCCTACATCAACATAATCCTGAAAATGTGCCCCCCCAAAGGAAATTAGCCCAGCATACTAAGAGGGACCCAACTTTTCTCATACCATGTCTCTACTGATTCTAAGTTCAAAAATCTTTCTGCTTCATCATTCTATACTTTTATGTATATGTGTAACCTAGCAGTTGTCTCTGTGGAATAAAGTTACCCGGGTTCAGTTGCTCTTTCATACCCATCCACCCCCCATTCAGTAGATATTTGAGAAGGAACTGTTTCTCCCCAGACCATAACTTTGTCCCCCTACTGGTCAGCCCCAGGTGTGATTTTCCCATAGCCCACCGGGCAACTTCATGCTGGGAAATTTGCCTGAGGCCCTTACAAAAACACACATCTAGATCTAGTTATGAGAATGAATGACCCAGTTTTACATGAGATAGTGAAATAGTCTCAGACATGTGGGTCGCTCTCTTCTATTTTTAGGAATTTATAAATACAGGTTGTTAATTTTTTTTCTAAAAATCCTCCTGTGACCCTTTCTCTATCACATCTTAGGGCCCCTAAGCCAAAATTAAATTTTGACTGTCTGGAAAGTATAATCTCTGACCTAATTAAATTCCACATATTTCAAGATAAGTATTGGTATGATGACACATACACACATAATATTGTGTAAATGAAATGTAATCACAGCAGGGAAAGGATGGAGAAATGCTGAGACAAAGTTAGAAGTCAATTCAAAACCTACTGAGACCAAGGAAGATCAAGATGGTCTAACGAGTAACAAATAAATTAGAGTCCTGAAAAATACAGAATGAACTCAGGCTCTTTGAAAAGAACATTAGCTGAATGGAATGAACTCTCCCATTAAGTGGAGGCAGATAGCAGACTAGAGCAAAAGTCAGAACCCTACAATATGTTGCTTACAGGAAACACATTTAAAGCAGGGAGATACATACAGGGTAAAGGTAAAAGGCTGGAGCAGAATCTATTATGCTTCAGGTGAAGTAAAAAAAGCAGGGGTAGCCATCCTTATCTCAGGTCAAGAAAAAGCAAAAATTGATCTAATTAAAAGAGATAAGGAAGGAAACTATATCTTGTTAAAGGGTAGCATAGACAATGAAGTAATATCAATATTAAACATATATACACCAAGTGGTATAGCATCTAACTTCCTAAAGAAGTTAAGAAAGTAGCAAGAAGAAATAGATAGCAAAACTGTAATAGTGGGAGATCTCAACCTTGCACTCTCAGAATTAGATAAATCAAACCACAAAACAAATAAGAAAGAAATTAAAGAGGTAAATAGAATATTAGAAAAATAGGTATGATAGATCTTTGGAGAAAACTGAATGGAGACAGAAAGGAATATACTTTTTTCTCAACAGTTCATGGAACCTATATAAAATTGACCATATATTAGGACATAAAGACCTCAAAATTAAATGCAGGAAGGCAGAAATAGTAAATGCTTTCTTTTCAGATCATGATGCAATAAAAACTGCATTCAACAAAAAGTTAGGGGTAAATAAACCAAAAGTAATTGAAAACTAAATAATCTCATCTTAAAGAATGATTGGGTGAAACAGCAAATTATAGACACAATTAATAATTTCACTCAAGATAATGACAACGATGAGACATCATATCAAAATTTGTGGGTTGCAGCCAAAGTGGTAGTAAGGGGAAATTTTATATCCTTAGAGGCTTACTTGAATAAAATAGAGAAAGAGAAGATCAATGAATTGGGCCTGCAACTTAAAAAGCTAGAAAAAGACCAAATTAAAAAAAAAAAACCCGATCAAATACTAAACTTGAAATTCTAAAATTAAAAGGTGAAATTAATAATATTGAAAGTAAAAAAAATTGTACTAATAAATATAACTAAGAGTTGGTTTTATAAAAAAAACCAATAGACTAGATAAGCCTTTGGTAAATCTGATTAGAAAAAGGAGAGAGGAAAATCAAATTGTTAGTCTTAAAAATGAAAAGAGAGAACTTTCCATTAATGAAGAGGAACTTAGAGAAATAATAATGAGTTACTTTGTCCATCTTTATGCCAACACATTTGATAACCTAAGTGAAATGGATGACTACCTCCAAAAATATAGGCTTCCCAGATTAACAGAGGAAGTAAATTGCTTAATTAGTCCCATTTCAGAAAAAGAAATAGAACAAGCTATTAATCAACTCCTTAAAAAAAAAAAGATCCCCAGGACCAAATGCATTTAGATATGAATTATACTGAACATTTAAAGAACAATTAGCTCCAATACTTTATAAACTATTTGAAAAAATAGGGAATGAAGGAGTCCTACCAAATTCCTTTTATGACACAGATATGATACTGATACCTAAACCAGGTAGGTTGAAAACAGAGGAAGAAAATTATAGACCAATTCAATAATGAATGTTGATGCTAAAATCTGAAATAAGATATTAGCAAAAAGATTACAGAAAATCATCACCATGATCAAATAGGATTTATATCAGGAATGCAGGGCTGGATCAATATTAGGAAAACTATCAGTATAATTGGCCATATTAATAACCAAATTAACAAAAACCATGTGATCATCTCAATAGATGCAGAAAAAGCATTTGATAAAATTCAACATCAATTCCTATTAAAAACACTTGAGAGTATAGGAATAAATGGACTTTTCCTTAAAATAATCAGTAGCATCTATTAAAAACCATCAGTAAGCATCATATGTAATGGGGACAAACTGCAATCATTCCCAATAAGATCAGGAGTGAAACAAGGTTGCCCACTATCACCATTATTATTCAATATTGTATTAGAAATGCTAGCTTTGGCAATAAGAGTTGAGAAAGAAATTAAAGGAATTACAGTAGGTAATAAGGAAACCAAATTATCACTCTTTGCCAATGACATGATGGTGTACTTAGAGAACCCCAGAGATTCTACTAAAAATTATTAGAAATAATCCACACCTTTAGCAAAGTTGCAGGATACAAAATGAGCCCACATAAGTCATCAGCATTTTTATATATCACTAACAAAATCCAACAGTTAAAATTATAAAGAGAAATTCCATTTAAAGTAACTACTGCTAGTATAAAATATTTAGGAATCTATGTGCCAAGGGAAAATCAGAAACTTTATGAACAAAAGTACAAAACACTTTCCACACAAATTAAGTCTGATCTAATCAATTGGAAAAATATTAAAAGCTCTTGAGTAGGGTGTGCAAATATAATGAAGATGACAATACTACCTAAACTAATCTATTTATTTAGTGCTATACCAATCAGACTCTCAAAAAACTATTTTAATGATCCAGAAAACAACAAAGTTAATATGGAGAAACAAAAGGTCAAGAATTTCAAGGGAATTAATGAAAAAAAAAAATCAAATGAAGGTGGCTTAGCTGTACCAGATCTAAAATTATATTATAAAGCAACAGTTACCAAAACCATTTGGTATTGGCTAAGAAATAGACTAGTTGATCAGTGGAATAGGTTAGGTTCAAAGGACAAAACAGTCAATAATTTTAATACTCTAGTGTTTGACAAACCCAAAGACCCTAGTTTTTGGGATAAGAACTCACTGTTTGACAAAAATTGCTGGGAAAATTGGAAACTAGTATGGCAGAAACTAGGCATAGACCCTCACTTAATACCGTATACCAAGATAAATTAGAGGAGCATGGGATAGTTTACCTCTCAGACTTGTGGAAGAGGAAGGAATTTATGACCAAAGAAGAACTAGAGATCATTATCATCACAAAATAGAAAATTTTGATTATATCAAATTGAAAAGTTTTTGTACAAACAAAACTAATGCAGACAAGATTAGAAGGGAAGCAATAAATTGGGAAAACATTTTTACAGTCAAAGTTTCTGATAAAGGCCTCATTTCCAAAATATATAGAGAATTAACTCTAATTTATAAGAAATCAAGCCATTCTGCAATTGATAAATGATCAAAGGATATGAACAGACAATTCTCAGATGAAGAAATTGAAACTATTTCTAGCCATATGAAAAAATTCTCCAAGTCATTATTAATCAGAGAAATGCAAATTAAGACAACTCTGAGATACCACTACATACCTGTCAGATTGGCAAGAATGACAGGGAAAGATAATGTGGAATGTTGGAGGGGATGTGGGAAAACAGGGACACTGATACATTGTTGGTGGAATTGTGAACATATCCAGCCATTCGGAGAGCAATTTGGAACTATGCTCAAAAAGTTATCAAACTGTGCATACCCTTTGATCCAGGAGTGTTACTACTAGGCTTATATCCCAAAGAGATTTTAAAGAAGGGGAAAAGACCTGTATGTGCAAGAATGTTTGTGGCAGCCCTCTTTGTAGTGGCCAGAAACTGGAAACAGAGTGCATGCCCATCAGTTGGAGAATGGCTGAATAAATTGTGGTATATGAATATTATGGAATATTATTGTTCAGTAAGAAATGACCAACAGGATGATTTCAGAAAGGCCTGGAGAGGTTTACATGAACTGATGCTGAGTGAAATGAGCAGGACCAGGAGATCATTATATACTTCAACAAGAATACTATATGATGATCAATTATGATGGACCTGACCATCTTCAGCAGTGAGATGAACCAAATCAGTTCCAATGGAGCAGTAATGAATTGAACCAGCTACACCCAGGGAAAAAATTCTGGGAGATGACTAAGAACCATTACATAGATTTCCCAATCCCTATATTTTTGTCTGCCTGCATTTTTGATTTCCTTCACAAGCTATTTCAGAGTCTGATTCTTTTTGTACAGCAAAATAATGGTTTGGGCATGTATACTTATTTTGTATTTAATTTATACTTTAACACATTTAACATGTATTGGTCAACCTGCCATCTAGGGGAGGGGGTGGGGGGGTAGGAGGGGAAAAATTGGAACAAAAGGTTTGGCAATTGTCAATGCTGTAAAATTACCCATGCTTATAACTTGTAAATAAAAAGCTAGAACTAAAAAAAAAAAAAGAAAAGAAAAGAAAAGAAAGAAAAGAAAAAAACATTAGCTTCAGAGACCTCAGTGGACTCAGCATCTGATTAAGGTAGTTACAGAAATGGTATAAAGGAATATCTGAGATAAATGAAAAAAGCATGCATCGCAAAGACTAAAATACATTTATAAAGCAATAAGAGCATGCCATTCCCCTCCCAAACTGAATAAATAATAGACATGCAAGACAAAGTATTTCACTCTTTTAATGATTTCCTATTTATTTATTTTTTATTTTTTGCTGAGGCAATTGGGGTTAAGTGACTTGTCTAGGGTTATATAACTAGGAAGTATTAAGTATCTGAGGCCATATTTGAACTCAGGTCCTCCTGAGTAGATAGTGTTGGTGCTCTATCTAGTGTGCCTCCGAGCAGCCCCATTATTTCCTCTTTATTAGATATATCCATGATTTGGATAGATTTGTTTACATGTAGACTACCTCTCTCCCATTAGATTGTAAGCTCTTATCATTATACACTTCAACAATGATATTGTATGAGGATGTATTCTGATGGAAGTGGATTTCTTTGACAAAGAGACCTAACTCAGTTTCAATTGATAAATGATGGACAGAAGCAGTTTCATCCAAAGAAAGAACACTGGGAAATGAATGTGAACTATTTGCATTTTTGTTTTTCTTCCCGGGTTATTTATACCTTCTGAATCCAATTCTCCCTGTGCAACAAGAGAACTGTTCAGTTCTGCAAACATATATCTAGGATATACTGCAACATATCTAACATATATAGGACTGCTTGCCATCTAGGGGAGAGGGTGGAGGGAGGGAGGGGAAAATCGGAACAGAAGTGAGTGCAAGGGATAATGTTGTAAAAAAAAAATTACCCTGGCATGGATTCTGTCAATATAAAGTTATTATAAAATAAAATTAAATTAAATTTTAAAAAAAGATTGTAAGCTCCTTGAGGGTAGGAGCTGTCTTTCAAATCTTTTATATCCCCAGCATCTAGCACAATGTCTGGAACATAGTAGGTCTTGATAAAGTTTATTGAGTTGAATTGATTATTAAATGAAAAGGAAATCTTTTTTCAAATTCACAGATATAATCAGAAATTTAAGAGACTTTGAGATTTAGGATTTTTGTAGGCAGAGATTTAAAAAAAACAGAAGGGAATAAAATAAGCACTTATTAAATTCTTTCTGGGCAATTAAGTGGCCCAGTTATTAGAGTCCTGTGCCTAAAATCAGGAACACTCATCTTTGTAAGTTCAATTCTAGCTTCAGACATCTATTTGCTGTGTAACCCTGAGCAAGTCACTTAACCCTATTTGTTCATCTGTAAAATGAGCTAGAGAAAAATGGCAAACCATTCCAGTACTGGATACTGGATCTGGTTTCTAGAAACCGCCAAAAGAGTTTGTCATGAAGTGTCAGATATGATTGGATGGTAACAAGTATTTTCTATGTGTCAGTTATGTTACAAATAATACAAAGTACTTTACAAATATTTATCTCATTTGATCTTCACAACAATCCTGGGAATTAGGTGCTATTATCCTCATTTTACAATTGAGGAAATTAAGATAAATTACGTGCCCAGGGTCACATAGGTAGTAAGTGATTCAGGCCAAATTTGAACTCAGGTCTTCCTGACTCCATCGCTTTCTCACCCCAGTGTTTATACCAGTGCTGAGCTCATAGTAGTTGTTATTGGATCAAGCTTTTAGATTCAGTTCATCCTTTTTATCTGATTCCAGAATTAGATTTATTTATTTATCTAAACAGATATTAGAGAAAAATGCTTTCAGAAAATTCTCCTTGATGACTGAGAGGCAGATAGCATTCACAAATGGAACAGAATAGGTTCTTTTGTAAAAATTACTTGGGAACATAATGTTCTTCTCATAAAGTTATAGGCAAACAGATATTATAAATTGAATAGATACACAGATCTAGATTATGCTGCAATGTTTTAAAAGTGGATATGGGTTTACATTAAAGAAATATGCCGTAATTGAAGTGAAATAAGAAAGACAAAGACAACTATTACTAGAAATAGAAAAAGAAACCCATGCACTTAAGATGGAAAACACCCGACTTGTATCTGGAGAAATTCTAGCTATTCTTCAAAGCCCAACTTAAATGTCACTTTCTCCATGAAGCCTTCCTCAATCTTCCAACTATAAGGACTCTTTTTTTCCTTTGAATTCCTACAACATTCAGTGTCTGTTTTTGTGTCATAGTTTACAGATCTATATATTTATGTTGAAGTCCTGGACTACTCAAAATTTGGGTAACAGGGAATTTAGACTTCCATGTCAGTAGGGCAGATGTACTAGAACTTTAATCTGAAATTGTGAAAATTGTTGAGTGATGAGACAATATCCCTATCCCAGAACAGTAAGAGACTAGGAATATCTTAACACTAAGTTTCCATATTAGAGATACTTCACATGCCTTCTCCACATAAAGAGTTGTTTATAAAAAACTGTTTATAGCTGCTTCCTTCCCCCACCCAAATTGTTTAGTTTATGAAACAATTCCTATGTTGCTGGAATTAAAAAGACAAAATTCAATATCTTAACAAGAGCAGAGTGTTGCTGGAGCCAGGAACTTTTGAACTTCTCTGCAAAGGAGTAGGGAGAAGACTGACAAATATTTGGAGGCTGCAGGAACAAAAATATTTCTCTGCTTCCACTACTAACACAGAAGACTGAGGCTGAGAAGAGACAGGACAACAGTGACTTTGATCACTGCCTTCTTACCTCTTGTGTCTGAGACTTTAATCATGAAGAGACAACATAGTTGAGACTGCAGGGACTAATAAAGTGTAACGTTCCAGCCAGTGGCAACTAAGTGGCGCTTCCCTCTTGTGTCAAAGACTTTAATCATGAAGAAATTACATAGTTGAGACTGCAGGGACTGATAAAATGTAGCATACCAACCAGTGGCAACTAAGTGGCACCATAGTGCATGGAGCCCTGAGCCTGGAGTCCATGAGACTCATCTATCTGAATTCATATCTGGCTTCAGACAGTTACTAACTGTGTGATTATGGGCAACTTGGAGAAGTTTGATAAAGACATTCCACGTAGGAGAGGAGCAATATGGGAAAGCAAAAATGATATGGTATACTGGGGGGAAGAGACAGATAAAAAGTTTAACTGGAACAGAATGATGGAGTACCATAGATGAAATTTAATCTCAGCCTATCTAATGGGGAGGTCTTTATTTTGGAAGGAAGATAAATTTGTCATTATAAAATCATTATTTAGAATGATTATAGAGATGACTTGATCTTATGTGACATTTGTTATTTACTTGAAGATTTGCTGTCCATGAGATGAAATACATCACAAAGAGAAGGACCACTTCATGGTGTCATGAAGACCAGGGGCTCAAGTCTTGTCTTTGACATGTATTATGTGATGGTTAAATCCCTTAACTTCTCAGTGCCACCCAGAAAAAGTATCTAAGACTCTTTGTTTCAAATGAGTTGCCAATCTCTGTTGGTAGAGGTAATTTTCTTATCAGAGACCTCGCATGAATGAAATCACAGCCTAGATGCCCTTTTCTCATAAAGAGTTGTTTATGAAAAACTGTTCAAAGATGCTTTTTGTTTCAAACCATTTAATTTATGAAAAAATCCTATATTGCTGGAGTTAAAAGGACAAAATAGAAGGACGTCATAGTGAATTTCAGATGCCAAATCTCCTATCTTTGTCAACCAATCTTCTGAATCTCTCATAAGCCTTCAAGCTATCCAAGGTAAACATGAAGGAAATTTGGCTAATGACAAATATTAACCCCAAAGCTAAGAGATCTTCTTTCAGAAGTAAGGGTCAGTAAAATCAGAAGGGCCTATATGTAGGTACTACTGAGAAAACTGAATACATTGCAGAGTGGCTAAATGTGAAATCATATAGAAGGAAGTTCTAAGGGAGAAGCTGTTATACCAAAACTCCTTAAGCAATGGATCATAACTTCATATAGAGGCTCATAACTGAATTTGGGGTCCAAAAATTGTGATTTGTTATCAGTAAATGATTGATTTGTATACCTATTTTATATACTTATGAATATCCAAAAATTTCTTGGGTGAAAAGGGGTCACAGGAGAGAAAAGTTAAAGAAGTCCTAGATTATACTATAATTCAGAAGAATAAAGCTCTAACTTTCTGTGGGAAGTCACCAGATATCAGAAAGAATAATGAACCTATTGTGAAACAGTTAGTGATACTCCATACCAAGGAGAGAAAAGTAAGATCAATTTGTAGTCAGATATCCAACTTTTAAGCTGAATGTGTGACCCAAATAATTTTCATTCAGTTCCTGGTTTTTTTGATATTCATATGCTTAGACCTAGTACACTTAAAAGGCCACAGATACACAAAGATGCCCAGAAAATGAATGTATTGAATAAATGAGCATTTATGAAGGGTTTACTAGGTGAGAATCACTGTGATACAAATAAAAAAATGAGACAATTCTTTTTTCTCTAACAGCTTATGTTCTAAGAGAGAAGAAAGCATATTCAGAAGAAGTGATGGCCAGGGAAGGGTGTTTTGATTTGAGAGGTCACAAAGATAATGAATAGAGTCATAGGGAATTTGATTGATGTTCTTTCCAAGGTCAATGTTAGTATTGATTTGATTTTTGTTCCATAGCTGGAAAGGATGGTGGTCAAAGGGAGTCATTATGCAAAGGGATTATTGGTATGGGGGTGTTCTCTGCTTTGAGGAGTTTTCTTCTTTTGTCAATCCATTATATTGTGGTAAATATCTAATACTCACAGTAGTCACTGTGATAAAGAGGCAGCAATTACCTATCAAATACATTTGTTTTTCCAGGGTGTTCTTTCTAGTGGATGTTTGGGTTTGGTTTAAAAATAATAATAATAATAATAGCAATAAAATAAAATGGTGATTTTTGTTGTTGTTGTTGTTGTTTTTTAAAGAATTACTTTTTTTCAACCAAAAAATTTGTATGTTCTGGATTGGTAATTATTTGTATGGTTTCTGATGCCATGTGGGGACTAATATATGAAGAGTTAGATTCTTAATGCATCAAAAAAAATTCACATAATTACAACATAAAAGGAAGCATGCTATGATAGAGTTGATATCAGAGGTTCCATTTTTTCAGTCATATCCTATGCTCCCATGGACAAAATTGAGTTCAGGAAGATGAGTCTATCTAACCCAGCACTTTTGAGTCTATTTAGCCCAGGGCTCTAGGCATTATGGCACCATTTAGCTGTCCTTGGTGTCAGAAGATTAGAGTACAAATCCAAATTTATTAATGTAATCTTAAGCAAATCACTGTAGGTCTTTGGATCTCACATATTTCTTCATCTAGAAAAGCTGCTGAGTTCAAGTCTTTCTCTAGGGTTTATTCTGATTCTAGATCTATGATCTAAGAATGCAAACACTTCACTGCTTCTTCTCTCATTCCCCCTGTCCCTTCATATACACAGAAAGAATGACCTTAAAAGCTTCTAACGTTCTTATATGCTTAATAAACACTTCTGTTTCATCTGCTCACCTAACTGTTTCTGCCTCAGATGAACATTGGAATACAATCATGA
This sequence comes from Antechinus flavipes, assembly GCF_016432865.1. Taxonomy (NCBI): domain Eukaryota; kingdom Metazoa; phylum Chordata; class Mammalia; order Dasyuromorphia; family Dasyuridae; genus Antechinus; species Antechinus flavipes. The sequence continues at coordinate 149,111,976 of NC_067398.1, read as the reverse complement.
AAATTCAGTTCTTTAACTGAGCCACATTTGGACATGATTTCTAAGAGCATATTGTTTCATAAGGTCAGTGACTATTTGCATTTCAATTTTTAATGAGGATTACATGCATACATATACACATGTATATGTGTACATATATATATAGAGAGAGAGAAATGCACACATATATAGCTATATTTGTGTATATATATATGTAAATCCAGCACAATTCCTATGATATACTATGACTTATATAAGCATATGTCATGTGCACAGTTTCTTTCATATGTTAAAAAATGCTAATAATAAAACATTATTGAGTTTTTTGTCTCCTGCAGTGGTTAGGGCTAAGATCTAGACCTTTGATTTTGTTGTCAAAAGGAACTACCAGGTGAAGAAATTCCATCTATCAAAATAGATTGGCCCCCTTTTCTGCGACTCCTAATTTTGGAGAGTTGCATAGAATCCTGAAAGATAAGATGACATGTTTGAGGTCTAATCAAACCTATGTTTCCTGGCTTCCAGACTTATTCTTGATCTATCATGCCACTAGAAGAAGATACCATTTGTGAAATATTCAAAATGTTCAAATACTTAGATGAATGCATTACCTCATTAATATGAATGTTTCTTCCAGTGATACAGATTGTAATGTATTCATCTTTGTCCATTCTTTGAGACTGTATGGCCCTGCTGTAAATTGTTCCCAGTGAGGTCTACTCAACATGCTATAAGCTTATTTCCTTTCTTCTGACCTCATAAAGGGGCACTCAGGGTATACATCTGTAAGTAGTCAATCAACAAGAATTTATTAAGAACTTAATATGTGTTCCACGATGTGATGATATAAAGACAGAAGTGAAATAGTTTCCACCTTCAAGGAACTTAATTCTAAGGGAGGAGACAACATATACATATATAAATATATACACAACATACACAAAATGAAAGGAGATTATTTTAAAGAATAGCTTTTTATTTTCAAAATACATGCAAAGATAGTTTTCAGCATTCACCCTTGCAAAACTTTGTTTAAATTTTTTCCCCTTTCTTCCCCCCACTCCCTCCCCTAGATAGTAAGTGATCCAATATATGCTAAACATGTGCAATTCTTCTATACATATTTCCACAGTTGTCATGCTGCCCAAGAAAAATCATATCAAAAGGGAAAAAATGAGAAAGAAAATAAAAAGCAAGCAAACAACAACAACAAGAAAGGTGAAAATACTATATTGTGATTCACATTCAGTGCTCATATTCCTTTTTCTGGGTGTAGATGGCTCTCTCCCATCTCCATCACAAGTCTATTGGAATTGGCTTGAATCACCATTATAGAAAAGAGTCACATCCATCAGATGACTGTATATTCTTGTTGTCATTGTGTACCATGTTCGCTTGGTTCTACTCATTTCATTTAGCATCAGTTCCTGCAAACCTCTCCAGGCCTTTCTAAAATCATCTTGCTGATCTTTTCTTATAGAATAATAATGTTCCATAACATGCATATATCATAACTTATTCAGCCATTCTCCAACTGATGGACATCCACTCAGTTTCCAGTTCCTTGCCACTACAAAAAGGGCTACTACAAATATTTTTGCACATGTGGGTTATTTTCCCTATTTTATAATCTCTTTAGGATACAAGCCCATTAGAGATACTGATGGATCAAAGGGTATGCATGGTTTGATAACTCTTTGGGCAGAGTTTCAAATTGCTCTCCAGAATGGTTGGATAAAATGAAAACAAATTATCGAGGAAGATGATTGACTGGTCAATAAGAATCCATATTTAGAAGTATGTCAGGGATAAGTTAGGAACCTTCTCAATACAACTGAGGTGAAGAAAGAATGTATGTATACACAAATGCATAGCTGTATATGTGCACACCTCTCTATATTTGTATGTATATGTGTATGCATGTATGTAATTCTCATTAAAAACTGAAAAGCAGATAGTTTCTGCCCTTATTAAACAATATGCTTCTAGGAATCATGTCCAAAATGTGTTTCACGTTAAAGAATTTAATTTACACATTTATATTCCAATATTCATCTGGAGCACAAACAATCAGATGAGCAGGTGAAACAAAAGGTGTTTATGAAGCATAACAGAATGTTGGAAGCAATATGTTGTTATTTTTAGAAAATGCTACAGAATCAACTAAAAAATCATTTGAACTTATTAACACAGTTGCAGAATACAAAATAAACCCACATAAATCATCAGCATTTCTATATGTTACTCAAAAAGTTGTAACAAAAAATAGAGAAATTATATTTAAAATAACTATAGATAATATAAAGTACTAGTAAGTCAAACTTCCAGGAATTATATGAACACAATTATAAAACATTTTTCACACAAAGAAAATCATATCTAAACAATGAGAAAAATATTAATTGCTCATGGATAGACCAAGCCAATATAATAAGAATGATAATTCTATCTAAATAAATATATTCATTCAGTGTCATACCAATCAAATTGTCACAAAATTATTTTCTAGAACTAGAAAAAAATAACAAAATTCATCTGGAAGAACCAAAGCTCAAGGATATCAAATGAATTAGTGATAGAATATGAAATAAAGTGTTCTAGATGTGCCAGATCTCAAACTGTGAGCAAATTGCAAAGTAGTAATTATCAAAAAAAAATATCTGGCACTGATTATGTAATAGATTAGGTACAAGTTACATTATAGTAAATGAGTGTTGTAATCTAGTATATGATAAACCCAAAGATCCAAACTTTTGGAACAAAAACTATTTGGAAAAAACTGCTTGGTAAAATTGGAAAACAGTATGGCAGAAACTAGATATACACCAACAACTCACACCATATATCAATATAAGGTCAAAATAGGTACATGATTTATACATAAAGGATGATACCATAAGCAAATTAAGAGAACATATAATAGTTTGAATGTCATATTTATGGACAAGGAAAGAATTTAGGATCAAAGAATACATGGAGAGCATTAAAAAATGTTAAATAGATAATTTTGATAACATAATTTTAAAACATTTTTGCACAAACAAAACCAATGCAACCAAAATTATAAGAAAAATAAAAAACTTGGGGGGGGGGAGGATTTTGAGCAATTATCTCTGATAAAGACCTCATTTCTCAAATATATAGAGAATTGAGTTGAACTTATAAAACATACAAGTCATTCCCTAATTGATAAGAAGAGAATATAAATAGGCAGTTTTCAGACAAAGAAATCCAAACTATCGATAATCGTATGCTCCGAATCACTAATGATCAGAAAATTGAAAATTAAAACAACTGGTACCACCTCACAATTATGAGTAGCTAATATGACAAAAAAGGAAAATGTTGAATTTTGGAAGGAATGTGGGGAAATTAGAAACAAATGCATTGTTGATGGAGTTGTGAACCTATCCAACCATTCTGAAGAGCTATTTGGAACTATGTCCAAAGAGCTATACACCCTTGGTATACTCTTTGTATACACTAAATTGGAGGGTCAGACCAACCCTAAACCCATCCCAACCCTAAATTGAAGGAAGATTTTTATAGTTCAGTTTGACTATTAAAGTTAAGTAATATTAGTTGGTTAATTGACATCAAAGAGATAACCATATGTTAATTGATATTAGGGAAATGGTCCATGGGAATTGATGCTGGGGAAATACACAAAACACTGGTTAGCATTAAAAAAAACCCTCTGGATTTGTAATATATTACATTTTAATATAATATATTATAATTACCATTATATAATTATTATGTAAATTATATATTTATATATGATATTATCATATAATCAATATTATCTAATATATTTTAATATATGGATATAATAAATCCTCTGAATTATCTTTACAACCCAGAAGGGTTAAACAGCAACAGTGCTCTGAGAATTCAATCCAGTCAATATAAGATGGGGTTGGGAGAAGGAGCTTGGAGACTGTATATGCTTCACAAAGTAGTTTGGGGAAGAAGGCCACTAACAGCTAAGTGAATCAGGAAAAGCTTTGTCAGGTAATGGACCCTTCTTTTTCTGTCTTACATTCCTCTAATGACATCTTCTCTTCTTTTTCTTCTTTGAAGTTCCTTGTTATCTGTCCCAATCCAATCACACCCACCACAGATATGTCCACTGTCTTCTGTTATATTGTGTGTTCAGTCATTTCAGTCATGTCTGACTCTTTGTGACCCCATTTAGAGTTTTCTTGGCAAAGATACTGGAATAGTTTGCCATTTCCTTCTCCAGCTTATTTTACAGATGAGAAAAATGAGGTAATCAGGGTTAAGTGTTTGTCTAGGTTGACTCCATCAATAAGTGTCTGAAGCCATATTTTAACTCAGGTAGAGAAGTCTCCTTGATTCCAGTCTGGCACCTTACCCACTGTGCTACCTAATTTCCCTTATCCTCTGTTACATTCACTTTCAATTCTTTAGAGACTAATGGATTCTACGTGTCACAGTGGTATAACAACACTGTTAAATATTGCTATTAAAAAGATGGAAGCAGTTTGGGATCATTAAAGGAGCTTTGCAATTTCCTAAAAGGAATTCATCCTTTTCTCTCTGTTAAATTTTAGGTATTGGGGCAGCTAGATGGCACAGTGAAGAGAATGCCAGTTTTATAGTTAGGAGGATCTGAATTCAAATGCAATCTCAGTCATTTAATATGAATTAGCTAAGTGATCCTGGGTAAGTCACTTAACCCCAATTGCCTCACCCCCCCCAAAAAAATCTAAGTACAGTACATTGTCTATTTGTACTATTTAATCAAAACATACACATTTTAAACAACGTTATTGTTATCCATACAATTGAATACCATGAATAGACTTTGTTCATCCACTCTGTCTTTCTTTATAAAGGGTCAAAATATTTTTTTTTGAGTTCTTGAAAGTCTCTTCCAAAAGCCTGTACAATACCTATTTAACATGTATAGGACTGCTTGCTATCTGGGGGAGCGGATGGAGAGAGGGCGGGGACAACTCAGAACAGAAGTGAGTGCAAGGGATAATGTTGTAAAAAATTACCCTGGCATGGGTTCTGTCAATAAAAAGTTATTTGGAGTAAAAAAAAAAAAAAAAAAAGCCTGTACAATTTTCCTGGGTTTGATGTGATCAGTACAATTCCATTCATAACACAGGAACACCTAGAGGATGTCGTGATGTAGAAGTCCCTCTTGCACTTGTTCTCCATCACAGTTATAAATACATTTGGCAAGAACATATCTATTTTATATTTTACTTGATGTTTATGATCAGAAGGGTGAAATAGAGATGAGAGAAGTTTTTTTCTGGAAAAGAAGTTTTTAATGTGCTACTTTATCAAATGCTTATAGTCTATACTTCTTTCAGAAAGTAATATGAGAGCTAAGATGTGGTCCACTGTAGAAAACCTCTTGCAAAATTCTTTTTGTTTGCTCCTGATAGTCTCATTGAGGATGCTTTTAGCTTATAATTATATCATTTCATATAAATAGGAAAAATATATGAATAATTAGCAGTTATTTATCTCTTGATTTTCTTTAAAGGGATATGAAAGTATAATTTTTTCCATGCCTTTGGTATCTTCCCTTACTTCAGATACCTTGTGAAACTTCCCTCAATGTCCTTACAATTGTTCTATCTTTAACATATATCATTTATATATACTTGGATTAGTCTAATATTCCATTTTTATTTTTGGTAGTACTATTTCTATTATTTCAATATAGACATACAGGACTGTAATATTAGAGTACAAATGAAGTGACTATTTTCTTTTATGGTGGGAACTTCTAATTAATCAACCTATAACAAATTATTAAGCACCTACTATGTTCCAGTCTCTGTGTTAAGCACTGGAAATACAGGAAGAAGGAAAAGACAGTCCCTATCCTCAAGAACTTTATAATCTAATAGACAGATATATACAAAGCAAGCTAAATACAAGATAAATAGAAAATAATTTTACAAGGGAAGACATGAAAATTAAGAGGGTTGGAAAAAAATCTTCCAATAAAAAAGAAGGGAGTTTATTAAGGACTTAAAAGAGGCAAGGGAGGTCAGTAGATAAAGGAGAGAAAGAAGAATGTTTCACAGAGAAAATGTCCAGATCTGAAAGATGGAGGTTTTGTTTGTGGAGCAGGCAGAAGACCAGTGTCACTGGATCGAAGAGCATATGTCAGAGAGGAAAGTATAAAAAGACTGAAAAGATAGGCAGGAGCTGGGTGATAAAGGGCTTTAATAAAAAAATTTTCTGATTTTTTTCCCATTTTTTCCTTTCATTTCTTGCCCTTACTCCATTTTTATCCTTAAAAGCCCTTGGGATTATAGCTTAATCGGACCTCTTGCTAAGATTTCCATAAACTGGTTTTACCCTCCACAGTTTCTTTTTGCTTTATAAGGTGACTAGGTTATAATTATCCTACCAGCCTTCTTGATGAGATTTTACAAAAGTCTTTCTAGTCTATTTTAAGCTGGGTTACCTAGCTTTCGTTGCTTCCTACAAGTTTTGCAAGTAAATCAAAAATTTGTTGACTGAAATGCTTTTTAGGCTCTTTTGGCCCCTTATAATCATAATTGATCTATGTTATTTAATTTCTACATAAGATTATTGTCATTGGTATCAATGGAGGTCTCTTCCTCACCATAAAAATCTTTTCCCATTTGATTTAAATACATCCACATTGAGTTATTTCAATTATGTACTCTACTTTTTGCATAATCTTCTATATTAATTCTGATATTTAAGTAATAGAAATTGATAGTATACACAGTCAGTTGATTGAGGCATGATTTCCATATAAATAATAATACTTTTCCTGTCAAAACATTAGTTTAATTTAATAATTTAAAAGACAATTAGTTTTTCATAAATGTTTGATGCTATTCAGTGATTACCATGATTCATACTTTTTTTTGACAAAAGTATTCATGATGTAAAGACATAAGGTTTCCAATATAGCCTACAAGTCTTTGAATACTTGTTTCTGATCCCTGTTTTCCAATATATTTCTTGCCATTATTACCGATTTTCATCTTTGCATTGAAGGTATTGAGTGTAGAGGGCCACAGACAGTGGGAGAACTCTTGATGATATACAAGTCCTTCAGCCCAGAGGGAACATGCTGACAATGTCTGGGTTGGCTCTCATCTCCCCTTGGGGGTGTCTCAGCCTTCCTGAGAAGTCAGGGGGGGGAGTGGAGGAAGGGTGTATGACAACCTGTGTTTTAATTGAAGCAGAGATACTTGCAGTAAAGATACATTTACATATTAATAGCAGAGTACAATAGTTAGCTCATGCTCAGTGTTTTATGGTAATGTAATTGTGCTAAGGTATTTAAGGCTGAAAGAACTAGAAATAAAGGGACTCCATATTTGACTATCTATTGGGGTCTCTTCCTCATCACTCCTCCTCTAAGACCAAAGACTCAGGTTGGTCCTGAGATCCTCTAGAGAGCTAGTCTGGTTGGTACATTTTGGAGCCCCAATGTGGGGCTCTAGAAAGCACACTATAATTGAGTATCAAAGCATACAATTAATATGGATGGTATTCTTGAATTCTTAGTAAAATTTCCATAACTCTTCATCCTCTACTACAGATGTGGTAAATATGCTGCACCTATATTGGTACTCCAATTGGAGATGATCAAAGGGCCCCATGAAGTGAAGTCTCTTTTGAATGATAAAAAACCAGTTCCACTAATAATATTTGATAACTGACTTCGGACAAGTAGTTCAGCCTAGAGGATAGAGGGCTAGCTCTGGATTTAAATCTTTCTTCTATACCTCTTAACTATGTGACCACCACAAATTCTGTACACTGACCTAGACAATTCTCAAAGTATAGAGTTTCCACAGTTTTCTTTATTTTCAAAATCACAAATTTACTGGACTCTCCCACCTAGAAAGAAAGAAAAAGACAGACAGAAAGAAATTTGATTCAATGACCTTAATAGCTCCCATTTTAAATTTTAAGTTAGTGCTTAAAAGCTGCACTAAGACTTTTAGAACATCCCAAATTGCACTTTTAGGGTGACAAAGTACCATCTTTACAACCCTTTACATTCTTATGAGGTAGATAGTTCATGTATTATTTCCTTTTTTCAGAATATTAGTTCATGTGTTATTTCCTTTTTTCAGAATATTTCAGGGATCTATGTTCCCTCAGCTAAAAAAGGATAGGAATTAGGATACAAACCCTAAGCTCAGTATTCAGAGCCTCAAAAACACATCACTCAATCTCCACTGGCTACCATTTACCCCTCTTTTGTAAAGGGCTGAAACTCTTGAGTTTATACACTGAAGTCGGACAACCGAGCACTTAAGGCTAACTACCAATTGGAGAATACTCTATTAGCATATGCTTGGAAAATGGCTCTTCCCACTATCCTATGCTGGCTCGATAATTGGTGTATACATAAAATTGTATGAGGGACTAGGGGGTGGAGTAAGACTAGCCAGGGTAACTTCTGGGCAGGAGACGAAGAAGGAAGGTCACAGAGATTCTGCTTTCATCCAATTCAATTCTACCTCTAGAGACACAGAATAAAAACCAAGGCTGATTTTAAGGCATCCAGGGTGCTAACATGGTCTTCATACTCTATAAAAGAATAGGCTTGGATAAAATGATTTCCCAGGCTTTCTGGTTCAAATCCTATGATTCTATATATGTTATTACTTGGAACAGCCTTTTCACCATGCTGTTTACACTCCTGATATCATCCTCAACACTCTAGTTCTCCATCTGTTTTCTTCCCATGATAATATAAGTTTCTTGAGGGTGGAGGATTACTTGTTTGCTCTTATTTATATCTCCGGCACTTAGCACATAGTGTCTAATATATACTTTATGCCCATGTATCATCTACATATATATACATATTTATCATCCATCAACTAATCTATAGTCTCTCATCTATTATCTATCAATCGGTAATCTATTAAGCTATTTATATCATCTCTCTTTCTATATCTGTCATCTATGCACCTATCTACCCATAATCTAATATTTCTCTCTCTGTTTCTTTGTCTCTTTCTCTCATTTATCTATCTTTATCTATTGGTCAATCTATCATCTTTCCATATCTCTGTCTATTTCTCTATAGTCTATCAGTCAATCACTCAGGCTATCCCATTATCCTGCCTATTTTATGTTAATGCTATTTTTAAATGCTTCTTGTAAATCATGTATTAATTGTTTGGGTCCTACTAGAGTAAGGGGCTAGTGTCCTACCATACCATTGTGTTATTGGTCTTTTTCAAAATTTTTTATCAATGACTTGTATAAAAGTATAGAAAGAAGATTTGTGAAATATGTGGATGATAATAAACTGGGAGGAATGGCTTCCTATACAACACAGTGATAATGCTCAGAATGACACAGCTGTTAAATGGAAGGGGAGTTAGTTTTAGTCTGTATAACTCCAGAAAGGCAATTGTAATATCAATGATTTCAGAAGTTACAAGTTATAGAGAGGTGTCAGCTCAATGTAAGCAAGAATTTTTTACGAGCTAGAAGTATCCAAATATAGAATAAACTGTCTCGTGAAGTAGAATGCCTCTCACTGATGTCACTTCCTTCATGAAAGCTTCCCTGATCCCTAATCTTGCTTTGGAGTGATATTTTGTTTTTCAAATATTGTTTCATAAGATAGTTTTCTATGTATAGAGAAAATTCCTTTACTAAACAGTAAATTCATAAGGACAGGGATTGAGTCTTTGCAAAATTTGCAAATGTTTTAACATCTAGCATAGTCCGTTGCACATAATAGACAATAAACATTTCTTGGATTGAATGAATTGATTTCTAAGTTTCTTCAAAATCTAAATTATTATGATTCTCTGGTAAACAGTATCTGTAGCATAGAGACCTCAGCTATTGGCATAAAGACCAGATATATTCTTGCACAGTTCCAAATTATTTTCCAGAAGAATAAGATCATTTTACAATTCTACCAACCTTTGTAAATTTTTATGCCAATCTTTCCTTAACTCCTCCAATACTGACAGTTACCATCTGTAGCTAACTGGTACACTAAATAGAATAGTAAACTTGTAGTTTTTTAAAAAAAAAAAACTAGTTTAAATCTGGTCTGAGAATTTTATTAACTATGCGACCCTGGGCAAACTTAATCTCTATTTGCCTCAATTTCCTTACCTGTAAAGCAATAAAAGCATCTATCTCCTAGGATTTTATCAAATGAAATAACATTTGTAAAGTACTTAGCATATTGCCTGACAAATAGTAGTCACTTAATAAATGCTTCTTTTGTGATCTTGACAATTATCTGAGTAGGAAGTGAAATTCCTTCAAAATTGTTTAGATTTGTATCTTTCTTATTTGTCAGTGAACCATTCTTTCATGATTATTTATGTTTTAGGTTTTTTTTTTTTTAAATAACTATCTACATCTTTGGAATAGTTATCTACTGAGGAATGACTTTTAGTCTTATATAGTTTTCTTAGTCATCTGTATACCTTAATTATCAGATGTTTATCAGAGATACTTGACATTAAGTTTTTTTAAGTCAATTGTTTTCATTTCTATACTGTTTAGTTTAATTTTTCATACAAAAGCTTTTACATTTCATGTAAGCAAAATTATCAATATTCTATTTTAAAATTGCTTTTGTACTTTGTTTTGTTAAGAATTTAAGTGCTAGGCAAAGTTGTGAAAGATGCTTTGTTTCTCTTCTATTTTTTATGGTATGATATTTATTACTTAGGTCACATTCATTTTGAGCTCAGTATTATATTATAGATAGGCACTTACCATGTAATTAATAAGGCACTGGACTTTCTAGACCAGCAATTCCTTTGCTCAGGATTCAGGAAAAGGGGCTGAGAAAGGAAAATTTACATTAGTATTTTCAAGTGCACACATCCTTAAACTTCTAGCAGTCATCTGATTATAAGATCCATGGATTAAAAGTATGAATGGACTTCAGAAGTCACAATTTCCAACTATCTCACATTATATATAAAGAAAAGGAAGTTTTGAGAATTAAAAGAGATTTATCCAAGATCATACTGGTAGTAAATTGAAATACCAGGACAACTCATCAGGAAGGAACCTAGCACATTCAAGAAATGTGGAGTTCCTTATTATGGAAATATGGTCATGACTGGAAATTAAGAGGCCTGGGTTTTATTCCTGGCCTTTTTATTAACTTTCCTTTGGACAAATTTAGTTATTCTCTCAGTGCCTGAGTTGTTCTCATTTGTACCAAACTAATTTTATATGGGCTTTGAGAAGCTGTTCCTATTTTGTTATACACTAAGAGGGCATGTTGAATATGTTAAATGATTACCATTTCTTCACAAGACTGTATGTTCTACTCAAATCAGTAAATGCAGTATAACAAACATCTACTAAGTGGCTACTATATGAAAGGCATAGTCGTTCCTTCATTCCTTTACACAATGCATTTTATTATGGATGTCAGATTCATGTTCATGCACAATTTCCTAAATAGAAAGAACAGGTAAAGAGAGGGCATGTGTGGGGAAAGTTGGTTGTTTCAAAAAAAAATAAATTTTAATTACTATGTGAAAAATTCTTCTAAATTGCTAATAAGAAAAATGCAAATCTAAAAATCTCTGAGTTTTTATTTCACATCTAGCAAATTTGCAAAGAGAACCCAAAATAGAGTTGGAAGGATTAAATATGGGAAGATAGACACGTTTGTTGCTGTGGGACCATGAAATTATCTAATTCTGAAAAAAAAAGGGAATTATATTTGATGACTTTTTTTTAATCACTAAAATGTCCATATCCTTTGACCCAGAAATTCTAATGTTAGGCATGTGGCCCAAGGAAGTTTAAAAAAAAAAAAAACTTCCTACACACATCAAAGTATTCTAAAAAGTATACCAAAAAGGCATTTGTGTGTGTGTGTGTGGCAGTGAAGACAACAAATACTCAGACATCATTAACTAGGGAATTTAAAAAGTCATGGTATACAAATATAATAAAATATTATGAATGAATTAAATATTATTTTACCACAAGAAATCATGAAGAATTCAGAAAGACAAAGAACTGATGCAAAATATACTAAATAGAAAAGAAAAACAATATGAATAATGATAACAACATTGTAATGAAAAAGGGAAGGACAAAAAAATCAAATTGAATATTATCAAGTGATAATGATCAAAATTGGTCCCAGAGAAGAGTTGAGAAACTGTGTCTCCCTTCATTGAAGATGTAGAAAGTATGAATGTACTATGTACTGTCAGATGCAGTCAATGTTTTTGTTAGTTTATATAAACTGCTTTCTCCCCTTCTTTCTTTTTCAAATAAATAGCTCCATGTATAGGAAAGTGGAAAAGATAAGCACCAGAAATCAATGTAATAAAGTAACAAAAAGCATCAATATTTATAAAATGAGAAAAATAGGAAAAATAGATAATTTTAATGATTGTGGTTTTCTTAATTATCTCATGTCTGAATCTTTGTCTTCAATAGCTTGTAAAGAATGCTAACCATTTAGGGAAACATGAGACCATAAAGCATTACTATACTGCCATCTTGGGGACATATATTAAATTATAGTAATTTGAATTTTTCCTCCAGCCAATACTCCACACAAAAAATCAGCTTCTAACAGATGAAAAGGAATAAATTACAAATTTACTATGAGGTGCATGTTGGACTAGTTTAATGGACAGCCCATTCTGATGCATGCTGTTTTTTGGATAATAGACAATCTTCATCCACTTGTTTTTTCTTGTATTAAGTATTTTTTAAAAAAACTTATTCCTTGAACTAAATACAGAATAAGAAACAACAAAATAGAATATAAAAGACAGAAAAGGAAAATAAAAAACTAAAACATTGTCATATGCCCAGCAGAACATCAGAGAGCATTCAAAATATATAACAATAATTTTCCATTTCAAGAAAGCATATATAATAGAAAAAATATATATTCATGAGTGTCCATCTTTTCTTTGCTTCTGTGAAGACTGAGTTTGTACCCTGGATACCTTAGAATCAGCTGGAGTCAGGATAAGCAAAAATCCTTGGCCTTTATGGGTAGGAGTGAATTGGATGGACACAGGACCTCCACAACCTCTCCTCTTCGCCTCCCCGCCCCAAAGTGACTCTGGCTAGTCCTACTCCACCCCCTAATCCCTCCTACAATTCTCTGTATACACCAATTATTGAGCCAGCACAGAATAGTGGGAAGGGCCATTTTCCAAGCATATGCTAATAGAGTATTGTCCAATCAGTAACTAGACTTAAGTGTTCGATTGTCCTATCTCAGTGCATCAAGAGTTTCAGCCTTTACATCTCCTGCTTTCTTTTGCTTTAGAACACAGGTGGTCACACTATCCCTGACTTCTTAGGGAGGTGAAGACCCCAAAAAGGAGGTTATTACATCCCTTCCTTCTCCCCTTCCCCCCTCCCCCGACTTCTCAGGAAGGGAAGTGAAAGCACTAAAAAGGAGATGATCACGACCTCCCTGACATCTCAGGAAGGGAGATGAAAAGCACCAAAGAGAAGTGGGGATTGCTAGCGGATTTCTGGTCTTAAGGGTCTTATTAGAAACAGGTATGCATAAGCCCATCAGCATGGGAGGTATTACACAAGCACAAAGCAATAACACACAGACTATTAGTGATGACTCTCCCCACAGCCAGTACAGGCTCAATGTGATGTAACAATCATGAATTACGCATGCAAGTAGTGATATAACAAACAATATGAATGAACATGGTGTTGTAAAAGATTTCCAGAAGTCCTAGAAGGAGGGTATGTAAATAACAATCACACACACGCCTCCTTCAACAGCCAAGAGATAGTCTAAAAACCAATCTATTGTCCATTACGTCACATGTCAGGGAATCCAATGATTCTTGGAAGTTTTTGAAGTCCTGCAACAGTCTTTTTATGTGTTAGGGAATCCAATGATTCCTGAGGGTTTTGAAATCCTACAATTTTTGATGTCGATGAATCAAACATCATAATTGGCAGGGTCAGTCAGTGATGGAACCACCTGATATTTCTTGGGTCTTCTCCTTTGTTTCAAGGGTCTGTTCCATCTCTATCTGATGGACAAGGCAAATAAGGCTCATTGGCACCCATCTGATTCCTTTTCTATCTGTAGAGATACAAGCAAACCCTCTCCCCCAAGCAGTTAACCTATCTGGTCCCTTCCATTCACCACTTTCTGGGTCTCTCCAGATCACCTGGCAATTATCTAAAGATAGTGGAACCTCTCGTACTGGACACTGCCCTTCCAGTGGGTTATAAAACTTGTCTGCCGGAGCCAGTGCATCTTTGTCAAAAATCAAGAAGTTAATAGTATAAAGAGCTAGATTTAGAAGTTCTCTAGGATTACCTGTGGATCCCCCTTTCATTTGCTTTTGGAGGAGTGCCTTAATGTCTCTGTTTCTCCTCTCTACTATTGCCTGTCCTGGAGGATTAAAAGGTATGCCAGTGGTGTGTAAAATCTTATACTGTGCACAAAAGTGTGCAAAATGTTTGGAGATGTATGCAGGACCATTGTCTGTTTTTATTTCTTGTGGCACACCCATAATGGCAAATGCTTGTGTGAGAATTCAGTGACCACTCGGGCTCTCTTTTGCTGCTGGTATTGCAAAAGTGAATCCTGAAAAAGTGTCTACTACAACATGTATAAAAGACAGACGACTAAAAGATTTATAATGGGTCATATTCATTTGTCAAATTTTATTGGGTCTCAAACCACAAGGGTTCTTCCCTGGAAGAAATGTAGGAGAATAGGAAGGAAGACAAGCTGTACAGGCTTTTACTATACTCCTAGCTTCTTCTCTTGTTATTCCAAGTTATAAACGTAAAGCTCAAGCAGCCTGATAAGATTTAAAATGAGATTCTTGGACTTCCTGAAATAAAGGAGTGTAAAGGGCTGAAACTTTTGAGTCATTGCACTGAGGTTGGTTCAAGCACTTAAGGTTAATTACTGATTGAACAATATTCTATGGGCATATGCTTGGAAAATGGCCCTTCCCACTATCCTGTGCTGGCTCAATAATTGGTGCATACAGAGGATTGTAGGAGGGACTAAAGGGTGGAGTAAGACTAGCCAGAGACACACTTTTAGCGGTAGACCAGGGAGAAGGCGGTTGCGGAGATTCTGCTTCCATCCTGTTCAATTCTTCATCTAAACACCAAGAACAAAGATTAAGGACTTTTGCTTATCCTGACTCTGGCTGATTCTGGGGTGTCCTGGGTGCTAGCATGGTCGTCACAAAGGAGTATTGGCCAACATGGTTAGAAGGCTATCTGCCCTTAAATTACCATCAAAAATAGGACCTGGAAGTCTACTATGACAGTGGACATAGAAGATATAAATCTTATATTTGAATGCTTTCTCACTTGCTCTTGAAGTTCCTTAAAGAGCTGATATATATATATATATATTAGAGGCTACAAATTTTATTTGGCTGTGGCAATTCTTTGTACCATACCTACTGAATAGGCTGAATCCGATATTATATTTATATCTCCTGGATAATAAGTAAGAGCTAGAATGATTGCATACAATTCATTCTGCTGAGTGGACTGAAAAGGAGTTCTGACTATTCTCTTTATAGTTATGTCATGAGAGTATACAGCACAAATATTATATTTGGATGCATCTGTAAAGATAATTGGTCCTTTAAGAGGAACTTTAAAAACCTTCTCTTCAAGAATCCATTGCCAATTATATAATAGTCTGGTTATCTTTAATGGAGACCCATGTGTAAAATTTGGAGCCATGGCTAATAAAATTTCCCACTCTGGGATGGTTTCACAGCATACATTAATTTGTGCATTACTATAAAAGGTGTATATCTTGTCAAGTCTTATTCCAGATAGTTACACTACTCACTTAGAGATCTTTAATAAAATTCTAATCACAAGTACTGGGTAAGGAGTAAGGCTTTGTTCTGGTTGTGCTGGGAGGTTCACCCACTCTCTCACACTGTCTCCTTGATGAAGGACTGCTCTGGAGGTCTCTTGTGTAGCAAAAACTGATATTTCCAAGGATTTTTGAGTGACTCTTTCAACCACATTGGATAAAGCCAGTTCAACTTCTCTCAAAGCCTCTTGAGCTTCTTTCGTAAGCTTGTGTGGTGAATTTAAAGCACTGTCTCGCCTTAAAATGTCATATAATGGTTGTAATTGATAGGTAGTCAAGCCTAACACTGGACACATCCATTGGATATCTCCTATCAATTTCTGAAAGTCATTTAAGGTGTTTAGCTTCTCTGTTCTTAAGGAAAGTTTTTGTATTGTAAGCACCTTAGGGTATACTTCATATTCTAAATATTGAAAAGGAGCATGTCTTTGAATTTTTTCTGGAGCCATGTGCAATTTGTAGTTCCTGTGTTTCCATGGTCTTTGGTAGACATGTTTCTAACATTTGTTCCTCAGGTGCACATCCAAATATATCATCCATGTAATATAATATATAACATAACTTTTGGAAATGCTTTTCTCACTGGAGTAAAAGTGGCAGCAACATACATTTGACACATAGTAGGGCTGTTTTTCATTCCCTGTGGCAAAACTGCCCATTCATATCTTTTATAAGGCTCAACTAAATTAATCCTGGGCACTGAAAAGACAAATCTTTTCATATCCTCCTTATCTAGAGAGATAGAATAGAAACAATCCTTAATGTCTATAACCCAAAGAGGCCATTCTCTAGGCAATTGAATAGGAGATGGAAGCCTGGAGAGTTTCCATAGTTTCCATCTGTTCATTTACCTTTCTTAAATCAGTCAACATCCTCCATTTTCCAGATTTCTTTCTTACAACAAATACTGGGGAATTCCAAGGACTTAGAGAAGATTATAAGTGTCCTTGGTCAAGTTGCTCCTGTACTATATCTAATAAGGCCTGAATTTTATCACTACCTAAGGACCACTGTTCTATTGACTGATGTATCAGTTTTCCATTGGATAGGAACAAGTGAAAGTATTGGCAGGCCTTCAACAGCAGCCCTGCCTCAAAAATTGAAGTACTCATTTTTAATCCTAATTGTTGTAAGATATCTCTTCCCCACAGATTGATGGGGATTTTTTCAACTATAAAAGGAGTAAAAACTCCTGTTTCACCTTCAAATATCCACCTTAAAGGGGTAGCACTAACTTCAGCTGCTATTGATCCTCCTATACCAGACATGTAGGTGTCTGTCTTATCCTTTGGCCAGTGACTGGGATAGTTGGCACCTCTAATGACTGTACAATCTGCACCAGTGTCTACCAGTCCTTCTAATAGTATGCCATTTATATAGATAGTGAGCATAGGTTGGTCAGCTGTCACAGCTGCTATCCAGTATATTCCTGGATTCTGTTGCTGGGAGTCAAAATCTAGGTGACTATCACCAGATTGCTTATTAGGAGTCTGTATCAGTAAACCTGATGCTATTATTTCTCCTGGTTGATAAGTCACACATTGTCTACCTGTATCAGTGACTGGGATATTATCTACACATTTCCCAGTTTTCCCCATTAGTGTGTGGATGGACACTGTTTTGTAAGTATTCTCAGGAGGTGAAATGGTCAAACCTACTGTGCCTGGAGGCAAGGGATCCATAGGCTGGAGAGGAACAGATTTAATCTCTCCAGGGGGTATCTCAGTAGTCCCAGCTGCATACAACTCTATTTTCCCCAATTGTAATCCCTTTCTCCCATCAGATGGCTTCCTGGCTGATTGGTCATGTCTGGATACTAAACTTCTAGGCACTCTCTGGGTGTAGCATCGGCTGCCATCATGCCCTAAGTATTTTTTGCCTTAGGCCCTGGGACTGGACCCCTCATCCTTTTTCCCTGAATCTGTCTACATTCTGAGGCCCAATGGAAGCCTCTGTTGCATTTTGGACATGGGGTATTGGGTCTTGTTTTCCCACCCTGTTTTCTCACTTTGTCTCTATGCCAACATTGAGCTTTCAGATGCCCTACTTTACCACATTGAAAGCATTGACAAGTCTTCTGGAAGTCTCTTGTCAAAAGTGACCCTGTCGCCCCATGTTGGGATCTGTTGAATCACAGGATACATTCCTATTTTCAAATCAGCTAAATCCTGCCCTTCTTCTGTGTCTTTAAATAGTGCCTTTTGCAATTTAGTCATAGGAGGGGGTGATTGCTGGGGGGGGGGGGGAGGGGAGAAAGAGGTGCTGGTCATCTCACTGCCTCTCCCACTACTCAATCCTCAATCCCAGAAGGTGAAGTTGATGGGGGCATGTCAAGAATCAGTTCTGGTTTAGGCGGGGAGGTGGGGGAGGGGAGGGAGGGAGGGAGGGAGGGTTTGAAGCTGCCTTGTGAGAGTGAGAATCACCAAGCCCTCCACCACACCCTTCATCCTCACTTAACTCCTCATGCCCTCTGGCAATATCACTATTAATCTGTTCTTTGTCTTCCTCTTTTTCCTCATACTTCCTCATCTGGCTGTTCTAAAAATTTATATTTTTTCTATAACTTGCAGGATTCTTTAAGGCCAATTGTATTATGTTGTATATATAGAATGTTTCCTTGGAAATTGAACCAGGACCTTTATCACTATAGTATAGTTGATCTTCTACAAGTTTTCAATTATCTGGCCCTATATCTTCTTCCTTTAAGAACCAAGGGGTATACGTTCTAATGTACCGAAGAGTCTAGCAATCTGCAACCAAGTTATAATTAAGCCTTGTCCCTTGATCAACTTAATTATGCTTTCTATAGCGCCCCCTTGGGGTGGGGGTGGGCAGAATCTTTTCCTAATATCTGCCCCATTTCAGCTAGAAAAGGTTACTAGTTTAGCCCCTAACAAATTAAGTTCCCTGTTGTCTATTTAAATACTCACCCTGTTTCTTGGTAACCAGGCACATCTTCAGTGAAATTAGGCTCCTTGGTCCACACATTGGGCACCAAATGTGAAGACCGAGTTAGCACCCTGAATACCTTAGAATCTGCCAGAGTTAGTATAAGCAAAAGTCCTTGGTCTTTATTCTTAGTGTTTAGGGGTGGAAGTGAATTGGATGGACACAGGATATCCACGACCTCTCCTCTTTGTCTCCCACCCAAAAGTAACTCTGGCTAGTCTTACTCCACCCCCTAGTCCCTCCTATCATTCTCTGTATACACCAATTATTGAGCCCGCACAGAATAGTGGGAAGGGCCATTTTCCAAGCATATGCTAATAGAGTATTGTCCAATCGGTAATTAGCCTTAAGTTTTTGGTTGTCCGACCCCAGCACATCAACTCAAGAGTTTCAACCTTTTACAGTTTCCTTTTACTTTATTCTTTTGTTCTCTGCTGCATACTTTTTACTTTATTTTTTTTTCTTCTTTCATTCCTCCACTTGCCCCAAGCAGGCTACAGTTAAGCACAGATATATTTATGTATACACACCCACACACATATTACATATACATATAAAAACACATACATATATCCATACATACACATAGACCCACATGCATATATATCCACACATGCTTAGACATATATGTATACATATATAAGTGTGTACGGATAGATAGATACACATATACATTTACCCATATGTAAATGTGCTTCTAAAACAATATTAGTATGGCTGACATATAATGTAGGTTTCTCACTTGATTGAATCTTTAAATTTGACTTTGTCTAAGATCAATTATTACTAGTCCTACTTTTTTAAAATGAATTTTACTGCGGATTCTTGTTGTAATGTTTGTGTATATCTCTTATTTCCTATTCCTGCTAATTCTTCTACATTAATTCAGCTCCTTAACTTGCCTTGTTATTACTTAACCTCCCTCCTACCCATAGATCTCTTCCTTATCTTTTCCCCCCCACCCTTTCTGTCTCTCTTTATCTCATTCCCATTTTATCCCACTCTGATTAAACACCCTTCTATACCCCATGTCATCCTATGTTACCCTTCCCCCCTTATGCCTTTCCCATTCATCTACACACTTTGTCCCACCTCTATCACTCAACATACCCTTCTATACCCCATGTCATCCTTTATCCTTTGCCTATCAATCTACTCGTAAATAAATCTATATTCCAACTTATCCTATTCCCTCTCCCCTTAGTTCTGTTTTCTTTTTTATTTATAAAATGTTTTTTTACTCATCTCCTTTTAGTGTCTATTTCATATGGTTCATATTGTAACATATTGGTATAGTCATACATACTTATAATTTATAAATAAAACAAAATTTTCTAATGGAGCACAGTGTCAAAATAGTTAAGGTCTAGGGTACTGAAAGATTAATTGAATTGCTATGGTCCCACAGCTAACAAGCATATGTGAAGGGACTATCTGGCCTAAAAACAGTTGCCTTCTCAATAGCTTCGTACAGTGAACTGATATCTGCCTCTTTCCAGATTATAAACAACTATTCCTAGTCCCTCTTTGTGCCTCTTCAATTCCTGAAGCAATAAAGAATAAAAAAAAAAATATGTTTCCAAATCGAAACCTTATTGTTCCTCATTACAAAGAGAGTAACCAAGATATTTTAAGTGAGTGGCACAGTGTTCTTAGGTTCAAGATCTATAGATTTGAATCTTGCTTATGATATTGTCACTGTGAACCTGGGCAATCACTTAACCTTTCTCATTCTCAATTTCTTTTTTCTTTTTTATTGTTATAGATTTTTATTTACAAATCATATACATAGGTAATTTTTCAACATTAACCCATGCAAAACCTTTTGTTCCAAATTTTCCCCTCCTTTTCCTCGCCTCTTCCCCTTGATGGCAGGTAGTCCAATACATGTTAAATACATTAAAATATATGTTAAGTCCAAAATATGTATATATATTTAATATGCATACATATTAATATGCTGTAAATTAAAAATCGGATCTAGAAAGAAGGAAAAAACAATGAGAATGAAAACAAAAATGCAAGGAAACAATAACAGAAAGAGTGAAAATGCTATGTTGTGTTCCACACTCTGTTCCCATGGTTCTCTCTCTGGGTGTAGATGACTCTCTTCATTACTGAACAATTGGAATTGGTTTGAATCATCTCATTGTTAAAGAGAGCCATGTCCACGAGAATTGATCATCATAGTCTTGTTGTTGTCATGTATAATGATCTTTTGATTCTACTCATTTCACTTGGCATCAATTCATGTAAGTCACTCCAGGTCCCTCTGAAATCATCCTGTTGGTCATTTCTTACAGAACAATATTATTCTATAACTTTCATATACCATAATTTATTCAGCCATTCTCCAACTGATGGGCATCTATTCAGTTTCCAGTTTCTAGACACTACAAAGAAGGCTTCCACAAATATTTTTGGACATGTGGGTACCGTTCCCTTCTTAAAGATCTTTTTGGGATATAAGCCCAGTAGTAACACAGCTGGGTCAAAGGGTATGCACAGTTTGATAACTTTTTGAGCATAGTTTCAAATTGTTCTCCAAAATGGTTGAATTCGTTCACAATTCCATCAACAATGTATCAGTGTTCCAGTTTTCCCACATCCCATCCAACTTTCATTTTTATCTTTTCCTGTCATCTTGGCCAATCTGTGTAGTGGTATCTCAGAATTGCCTTAATTTTCATTTCTCTGATCAATAGTGATTTGGAGCTTCTTTTCATATGACTAGAAATAGTTTCAATTTCTTCATCTGATAATTGTCTGTTCATATTTTTTGACCATTTATCAATTGGAAAATGGCTTAATTTCTTATAAATTTGAACCAATTCTCTATATATTTTGGAGATGAGGTCTTTATCAGAACCTCTGAATGTAAAAATGTTTTGCCAGTTTATTGCTTCCCTTCTAATATTGTCTGCATTAGTTTTGTTTGTACAAAACCTTTTTAACTCGATGTAATCTAAGTTATCTATTTTGTGATCAATAATGATCTCTAGTTCTTCTTTGGTCATAAATTCCTTCCTTCTCCACAAGTCTGAGAGGTAAACTATCCTATGTTCTTCTAATTTATTTTTAATCTTATTCTTTATGTCTAGATCATGAACCCATTTTGACCTTTTCTTGGTATACAGTGTTAAGTGTGGGTCAATGCCTAGTTTCTGCTATACTAGTTTCCAATTTTCCCAGTAATTTTTGTCAAATAGTGAATTCTTATCCCAAAAGGTGGGTTCTTTGGTTTTGTCAAACACTTGATTGCTATAGTTATTGACTATTTTGTCCTGTGAACCTAACCTATTCCACTGATCAACTACTCTTTTTCTTAGCCAGCACCAAATGGTTTTGATGACTGTTGCTTTATAATATAGTTTTAGATCTGGTACAGCTAGGCCACTTTCATTTGATTTTTTTTCATTAGTTCCCTTGAAATTCTTGACCTTTTGTTCTTCCAAATGAATTTTGTTGTTATTTTTTTCTAGGTCAGTAAAATAGTGTCTTGGGAGTTTGGTATAGCACTAAATAAATAGATTAGTTTAGATAGTATTGTCATCTTTATTATATTCACCTGATCTATGCAAGAACACTTGATATTTTTTCCAATTGTTTAGATCCTTCTTTATCTGTGTAGAAAGTGTTTTGTAGTTTTGCTCACATAGTTCCTCACTTTCCCTTCTCAGATAGATTCCCAAATATTTTTTACTATTGACAGTTATTTTAAATGGAATTTATCTTTGTATCTCTTGATGTTGGATTTTGTTAGTGTATAAAATGTATAAAATGCTGGTGATTTATGAGGATTTATTTTGTATCCTGAAACTTTGCTAAAATTGTGGATTATTTCTAATAGCTTTTTACCTGATTCTCTGGGATTCTCTAAATATACCATCATATTATCTACAAAGAGTGATAATTTGGTTTCTTCATTACCTACTCTAATTCCTTTAATCTCTTTCTTAATTCTTATTGCCAAAGCTAGCATTTCTAATACAATATTGAATAGTAATGGTGATAGTGGGCAATCTTGTTTCACTCCTGATCTTATTGGGAATGGTTCCAGTTTTTCCCCATTACATATGATGCTTACTGATAGTTTTACATAGATGCTATTGACTATTTTAAGGAAAAGTCCATTTATTCCTATACTCTCTAGTGTTTTTAATAGGAATGGGTGTTGGATTTTATCAAAAACTTTTTTCTGAGATAATCATGTGGTTTTTGTTAATCTGGTTACTGATATAGTCAGTCATGCTAATAGTTTTCCTAATATTGAACCAGCCCTGTTATAAGGCTACATGGTCATGGTGTATTATCTAGGAGATGATTTTCTGTAATCTCTTTGCTAATATTTTATTTAATATTTTTGCATCAATATTCATTGGGGAGATTGGTCTATAATTTTCTTTCTCTGTTTTCATTCTACCTGGTTTATGTATCAGTACCATGTCTGTGCCATAAAAGGAATTTGGTAGGAGTCCTTCATACCCTATTTTTTCAAATAGACTAGATAGTATTGGAGTTAATTGTTCTTTAAATGTTTGGTAGAATTCACATGTAAATCCATATGATCCTGGGGATTTTTTTCTTAGGGAGTTGATTAATAGCTTGTTCTATTTCTTTTTCTGGAATGGGATTATTTAAGCAATTCACTTCCTCCTCTATTAATCTGGGAAGCCTATATTTTTGAAGGTATTCCTCCATTTCACTTAGGTTGTCAAATTTATTGCCATAAAATTATTGCTCTAATTTCCTCTTCATTGGTGGAAAGTTCTCCCTTTTCATTTTTAAGACTAACAATTTGATTTTCATCTTTCCTTTTTCTAATCAAAGTTTTATCTATTTGGTTGGTTTTTTCATAAAACCAACTCTTAGTTTTATTTATTAATTCAATTTTTTTTTACTTTCAATTTTATTAATTTATTAATCTCTCTTTTTATTTTTAGAATTTCAAGTTTGGTATTTGGGGGATTTTAATTTGCTCTTTAATTTGCTTATTGATTGTGTCTATGATTTGCTGTTTCACCCATTCATTCTTTAGGGTGAGATTATTTAGTTTCCAATTACTCTTTCTTCTATTTTCCCCTGGCTTTTTATTAAATATAATTTTTATTGCATCATGATCTGAAAAAAATGCATTTACTATTTCTGCCTTTCTGCATTTGATTTTGAGGTCTCTGTGTCCTAATATGTGGTCATTTTTTTCTTAGGTTCAATGAACTGTCGAAAAGAAAGTGTACGCCTTTTTGTCTCCATTCAATTTTCTCCAAAGATCTATGATACCTAAGTTTTCTAGTATTCTGTTACTTCTTTAAGTTCTTTCTTATTTATGTTGTGGTTTGTTTTATCTAGTTCTGAGAGAGCAAGGTTGAGTTCTCCCACTATTATAGTTTTGCTGTCTATTTCTTCTTGTAGCTCTTTTAACTTTTTTTGGAATTTCCATGCTATACCACTTGGTGCATATATATTTAGTATTGCTATTGCTTCATTAGCTATGGTACCCTTTAGCCAGATACAGTTTCCTTCCCTTTTGAAGCCCTCCCCCTTTCTAATATCTTTCCCCTACTATTTCTGTATTCTTTTCTATTTAGCCTACCCCTTCCTTTTTTGTCTTTCCCTTCCCACTTTTCAATGTAACCAAATATTATAATATATATATTGTATATTATTATTATTATAAATTATTCTTATTTTCTCTTTTTGATCTGTTCTTCAAATTTATTGCTTTTCTTATAAGTTGTTTCACATTCTATCCCATTTTTTCATTCTTTATATTTTGTTGTGTTATTGCTTAATTTTTATACCTTCACTGATTTCCCTTTGCCTATTTCTAATTTTTAAAGAATTATTTTCTTCTTTAAAACCTTCCTTCCAGTTGGTTAATTTTTCCTGTAATCTTATTGTTTTTCTTAGATGATTTTTATCTACTTATTTATGATTTTTTTAGTTTTTCCTGAATTTCTCTATTTTGATTTTAAATGTCTTTTTGGAGTTCTAAAAATTCTTTCTGGGCAGCTAGCCATTTAGCATCACTCTTTGAGGTAGAAAAGGCTTTTTAAAAAAAATTTCATTGTCCTTCCTTGAAGATGAGCTCTGGTCTTTCCGATTCCCATAGTAAGTTTCTATGGCTGAATTCTTTCTTCTTTTCCTATTCATTATTTTTTTTTTAATAAGAACTATTAGTGTAAGCACTTCTAATCCTGGGACTGGGGGGGAGGGATGATACTCTAGCTTCACTTCAGTTCTTTCCTCTGATCTGAAACTTCAAACCAAAATCTTCACCCTCTTGTAAGTGCCTATAGCCAACAGTTTCTCTGCCTTACTGCTTCTGCACTCCTCTGATGTACTGGTTCCTTCTCACCCAAGGCAGTATTTTAACAACACAGTTGTGTCTGGAGTTTCTAATCAGCAGGATTCCCTCAGACTTCCAGGACTCAGACCTCCAATTTCTCACGAAGCCACAACAACAATAACAACAAAACACAGGTCCTGGAATAATATATACAAGCAATTAAAAAAAAAAAAAACTAAGTCTGCAGCCAAAAAATATCATAGCCACTAAAATTATTCATAATACTGAATGAAAAAAATGGACATTCAACAAACTTACCAATTTTCAGGATTTTGTCTCAACCAAACTGGAACTTAATAGAAAATAAAACATATAAAAGCTAATACTGAAGATTAATTCCAAGGAACACAACATGAATAAATCATTTATATGTTATATGTGAAAAGTTCCTGCAGTTAAGGCTGAGGTTCCAATCAAAGCTAGCTAGCTCCAGGGCTCCCAACTTGGTGTTTTTGCAAAGCTAGATTTGAGGTGCTTGTACTTCACATTGGTTAATTCCAGTCCTGGGATTTTTCTTTGGGTCATCTTGTTATTCCAGGAGTACCCCTATTTGTCCCAAGTCTTCCTTATTTTTCAGCAGTCTATGTTCACCCTCAGCCACAGATTTGTTCTGTTTTAGGGAAGCTTGAAGTTTTCTCATCTACTCCACCATCTTCCCAGAATTGCCTGTGAAGTATTTATTTTATTTTACTTTTAATTTATGGAATAAAACAATCATTTCCATAGCATAGTACAAAAATGGTTATTGCATATGAAGCTGTAAATCTAGTATATACAACTTGCTATTTCTTTCAAATAAATAGCAAAATTAACATCAGTATTTTTTCTGACTCCTATCCTAGAGATAGCTACTATTAGATAAGTAGCCTTCTCTAGCTAGGATGGAGGTCAGAAAAAATACTTCATGCATATACACAGACACATAAATATTATATATGTGTGTATGTACCTAGATATGTAAATTATTCTATACATACATATATTTAATCAATTCTTTCTCTGGACATAGGTAGTATATTTCTTTATATGACCTTTATAATTATAAACATGATATTTTTTTTCATTAAAACTTTTTATTTTTCAAAATATATGTGTGAACAATTCTTAAACATTAGCCCTTACAAAAAACCTGTATTCCAATTCCCCCCCCCCGCCTCTCCCATGCCCTCCTCTAAAGGGCAAGTAGTCCAATATATGGTAGAAATGGTAGAAATATATGTTATGATTTATATAAGATATATTTATAATTTATATATACATATACAAAAGCTATACATGTATATGTATAATTTATAATATTCAAAATAGCATTCACTCAAAGTTGTTTTTAAAACAATATTACTATTACCACATATAAAGTTCTTCTGGTTCTGTTCATTTCACTTTTCATTATTTCATGCAAGTTTTTTCCCCTAAAATCATTAAATTCATCATTACTTGTAGCACAGTATTTGTTCCATCACAATCATTTGATGGTGCCTGAAATTTCTACTTCTTTGCCTCTACAAAGAGAGCTGCAATAAATATTTTTGAAAATACAGGTTTTTTTCCTCTTCTCTTAATTATCTTTGGAAATAGAACAAGTAGAGGCATCAATGGGTCAAAGGATTCAGGCAGTTTCATATTTTTGGGCATAGTTACAGATTGGTTTTTTATTAGGAGTGGTTAGTAGCTCATTGAAGAAACTATAGTTTTCTGGACCTCATCAATTCAACATTTATTCATTATCTACTATGGGAAAGGCACTGTTCTGGTGCTGAGGATATAGAAACAAAAACTAGTCCCTGGCCTCAAAGAGCTTATATTAGACTAAAAAATATAAAAAAAGAAGTAAGAGTTCTGTACCTAGAGTCTTCAATTTTCAGCAATGTTAATGTAATGTTGTATATCTCCTTATTATCTGTATGAATTACCTAACCCTCACTTGCCCTCAGTTTCCTCATTTGTAAAGTGATAGGATGGGAATAGATGTCCATATGAGGTCCTTTCCAGTTCTAAATCTATGATGCTACATCTATATCTGTGTATCATATTAAAAGAACAGCAACAACATAATTTGAGAAAAGGAGAAAACACTAAGGTGGGGAGGGGAATCAGGAAAAAAATTATACAGGAAATTGGCATTTTTGATTGAGAGTGCTGGCCTGAGGATTCACAATCTAGTAGTATGTTTTGTTTGACTGAATACTTGCTATAAAGTTTTGATTTTTAATTGTTAATTAAAAATTAAAACCAATAAAAGTTCTGAAAGGTAGAAATAAGGATGGAGAACACTCTATATGGGACAAAGTTTATGAGAAGCCATGACATTGCTCCTCTCTGGAATAATATGGTATGTGGTGGAAAATAATATAAAATAAGGTATGAAGGACAGTGGGCAAATATTTAACCCTAAGCTCAGGACTTTGTGATTTAGGATGTGTAAAGGGCTGAAACTCCAAAAAGGCGTGCTTGAATCAGATAATCGAGCACTTAAGGCTAATTACTTATTCGCTATAAGGCAATAACTCTATTAGCATATGTTTGGGAAAATGGCTCTTCTCACATTGCTGGCTCAATGTTTGATGTTAAGATAATCGTAGGCAAGGATTAGAGGGTGGGGTGACACAGGTCAGAGACTCACTTGGCAACAGGATGAGGAGGAGAAAGGTGGAAGAGATTCTGGACTCCAGAATCAAGAAGACATCTTTGGTTAAAATCCTGGCAGTTTGCCTGCTTCTCCTCGTAAAGACCAAGGACTTTTACTTATCCTGACTCTGGCTGATCCTGAGACCTCCAGGGAGCTAGTCTGGACTTTACAAAGATGGAATGGTAAACCACCCATTTAGCAGAGTGGTGATACGATCAGATCTAGGACTTAAGGAAATTATTCTGGCAACTGTATAGAAGATGATCTAGAGAGGAAAGAAAGAGGCTACTATAATAGTCAAAGCAAGAAATAATGAGGATACAACCTGGTACAGTGATAATTAGGAAAATGGCAATAAGAGAACAAATTCAGAAGAAGCTGTATAGTTAGACTAGACAGAACTTAGCTATTGATTAGCTATCTTAGCTATCTTCTCTCTAGGTTACAAATTCAACTCTCCAGATTTTTTTCTTTTTTACCATTTCATAGAAACATCTTCAACTATGGAAGTTTCAATCCATCACTGGATCTCAAAGTGTTTTCACTACTGTGTCTCTCCTTCTGATTGATTTGTTCTTCTCAGAATTTCCATTTTAAGGAGAAAGTCCAAGTCAACTATATTTTTTTCTCCTTCCAGACTGGACTCCTGAATCTCTTGTACTTTTTTTTAACAATGTCCTTAACCATGTTCTTTTATCTCTTCCCCACTTTCCGCTTTTCAGTTATCTTTTATGTATTTGTCTTCTCCTATTAGAATATAAGCTCCTTGAGGTCAGGGCCCACTTTCTTTCTGCTTTTATTTATGTTCTCTTCTGTGGCGCATAGTAAAAATTTGATAAGTGTTTATTAATTTGACTTGATTTAGGGATTAAGTAAAGGAGGAGAGAAATAATCAATAAGTCAAAAGTATTGATTTAAGCTTTTACTATATGCCAGGAACTATGATAAATGCTGAGATAAAAAGCAAAAGTTCTTCTGGTTTTCAATTACTTACACCCCAGTGGAGAACGCTACATATACTTTCAAAGAAAAGATGTGATAAGCTGAGGAGACCAGGAAAAGTGACGGCTAACTGTGAACTCGTTGAGAGTATGAGCTAGTTTTTTTGTTGTGATTTTTGCTTGTTTGTTTTTGCCTTTTTTTTTTTTTTGTTTCACTAGCACTTAACACAATGTCTGCAACATAGTAGGTGCTAAATGTTTATTATCTGAGGATGATGGAAGGAGCATTCTCTCTCTCTCTTCTCTCTCTCTCTCTCTCTCTCTCTCTCTTTCTCTCTCTCTCTCGTGTGTGTATCCATATCTATGTAGTTATGTATATATGAAAATGCATAATTCCAAATTTTTGATAGTTGGTGACAATATGATATAAGGTTCTTCAGGAGAATTTGAAAGGGGTTGGCTCTGAGTTCTATTTTGGACATGTTGTAAGTTTAAGATGCTATCTGGACATCCAGGTGGAGTTTTCCAGCAGCCTGATGGTGGTGAGAGATCACTCTCTCTCAACAGTAAATAGAAATAGATTGTAAAATATTACCAACAATGACATAATTTAGAAGGGATATAAATGCATCTTCAAAGACATGTATAATTGGTATCTTTGTAATGGGGGGAGGGGGGAAGAGTGTGCATATTAGTAAATGGATGGTGAACTACCAGCTCTCTGGATAAAGTACACAGTACACTTTTAAATTTGATCTTCATCATTAGCATTTTCTCCAACACTTTATTAAGTCTACATAATCAACAAAACGATCATTCAAACCCTGACTTAAAGTTTAATGATTTCAGAAGTATGGATGCTCACACTGAAAATTTAACAGTGATTCTAGCAAGCCAGAATGAATTAGCTCTCAAACCCATGGTATTAGGTGAAATTAAGAAATGGCAGACTAGCTGTTCAAAGGCTGAGCTGTGATAGTTTTGGTTTTGGTTTTGGTTTTTGGTGGGGAGAGAGGGTATTACATCTAAATCTGTTATTTCAGTGAGGAAATGCCCCATACTATTTCTCTTTTGGACAGTTAGTTGCGAAGGGCATTGACTTATTAAATGACTGGCCTACTTTCAGAAGGCCTAAGGATTTAAAGTTTAGTCTTCTATACTGCAAGGCCAGCTCTCTTTACTATGTAATGATGCTTCTCATGCTGCTCTTGTATCCCAGAAATCTGTAAAGACCCATAAGATAGGTAGAGTGTGAGGTATGAATTTATCGAATCAAATTAATAAATGTTAAGCACTTACTATGTGCCAGACATTGTGCTAAGCACTGGATTGACTATGGAGGATTTATGACAGGAAACTCAACAATGGCATGGAATGAAAAGATGTGGATGGATTGTGATTTGAACAGGATAAAAAGGGAGTAATCATGTCAGTTTTAGTTCTCTTACCATATGGGCTGGTTATTTGTGCAGATAAACAGACCTCCTTGATGTCTGACTGACTAAATTAAAAGAAAAAGAAAACCTAGATATGGCAAGAAAACCATGATATAGATGAAAGAATGATGAATTTGGAGTGAGAAAATCTGAATTTGAATCCCAAGTTCTGTTATTCAATACATGTATGTCTTAGTCAAGATATTTAGTCACCACATTTCTTCCTAATGTGTGACTGAGGTCAGTGCCTTAGTTTGGATTAGAAATGGTTGAACTCAGGGAAAGGAATGATTATATTGGAGTATGGGATAATTGGAGATCTGACCTGGTAAATTCCAGAGCATGAGGATATTCAACATCCATTCACTCAATAAATGTTTATCAAGCCACCTACTATGTACCAAGCATTATACTAGCTAGGGGAAATCTAATGATAAAAATTCAACAATCTCTGCATTCAAGGAGTTAACATTTTATTGGGAGAGACACTACATGTAAACACAAAGCTATTAAAGTTTTAAAATGCACTTAGATTTTTAGGGCAGCCTGAATATACACAGTTATGCAAAATAAGTACAAGTAAAATAAGGATGGAACTCCATGGTGCAATGGATACAGTGTAGGGCTGGAGTTAGGAAGTCTCATCTTTCTGAGTTTAAATCTGACTTCAGACACTTAATAGCTGGGAGATCCTGGAAATTCACTTAACACTGTTTGCCTCAGTTTTCTCATGTGTAAAATGAGCTGGAGAAGGAAATGGAAAACCAATATCTTCATCAAGAAACCCCTTCCCCCCCCCACCGAAAAAGGTCATGAAGAGTTGGATACAACTAAAATGACTATACAACAACGAGATTCTAACAGGTTCCAAAACAGCATTAGGAAAGGCCTCATTCAAGAGAGAGAGGGCACAAAACAGACTTCACCAGCTTTCCCATTAAGTTTAGAGCTCATGGAGGTGGTAACATCCCCTTTTGTGATGGAAAATATCTCATGAGCTAGATCTGGCAGAGGTAAATTTTCAGTGACTGCCGTAAAACATGAGAAAAACAATAATTTTGTCAATTGATGGAACCCTTTAAAATCAGTAAGTTCTTTTGTCCTTTTTGATGTTGACTGCTTTGAGTATAGACTTCTGCCTTGATCATGGTGTATATATGCAGAAGAGAACCATGAATGAGATGGTACTTGGAGCTGAGTACAGAGATGATGAGCATGCATGTATGTTTTTTTATAATATGATTCCAATTCCAGGAGAATGCAAGCTCCTTGAAGGCAGGAACAGTTTCATTTTATCTTTGGATTCCCAGAGCCAGAAACAGTAATTGGAGTACCAGATCTCCATTCCTGTCCTCTTTTGACATCTATTTGCTGTGTGATCATAAACAAATTCATAGTACCCATAGCGATATCTCTGAGATTATGAGGTACCACACCAACATTAGTAGGGGGAGTTTTCCCATAGTGAGTTTTGTACATCAATAAAATCATAAGCCTTGAGCCCCCACTTCCTGCCTCCAAATCTAAATGCTGAGGACATAGGCATTCCATAAATATTTGACTTGAATCAATTCCTCCTTTAAGATTTTCTGTCATTTCACTGTAACATAAAGGTGACCCTGATTTCTCAAAGATTCTTGTAAGTTCTGGCAGGTGCTGTCAAGATAGAAGAACTTAATATAATGAAGTATCAATGAAGGATGATCCTTGTAATATTTGGAGAAGTTCATTACCAGAGCTGGAATTATGAGTTTTTATGGCCACGGCAATTCATAAAAACTATCTATAAGATGCAAAGGACTTGTGAGGTACATGGGTAGAAACCCTCAGTGAGGAAACTATATATTATGAAAGGAGTAAAGTTTGTTTCTAATTATCAAATATCTTTGATTTATTCACTATTTTTGATTTACCCATGTTTTTTCCTTGAATATAAACTATATGATATTTCTTGTGTTTTAAAGTTGAACTTCTAAGATGATCAACAAACATTTATTAAATGTTAACTATGTATCAGGCACTGTGCTAAGTGTCAGGGTTACAAAAAAACACAAAAGACAGTTCTTGCTCTCAAGCAATCACAGTTTAATGCAGGAGACAACATGAAAACAAGTATGTACCAACAAAAGATATTCTAAATAAATTGGTAGTCTAAAGGGAAGGCAATAAAATAAAGACTGGGAAAGACTTCTTATAGAAAGTGTAATTTTAGGTGATGTGTGAAGGAAATCAGGGAAGCAGGAGGCAGAGATAAGTATGGAGAGAGTTTTAGTCTTTAGATCAGCCAGTGAAAATGCCCAAAGTCCAGAGATGTAGTATTGTGTGGGAGAAAAAGCCAGGAACCCATTGTCATTGGATCACAAGAGTACTTAGGGAGAGAAGTGAGGAGTAAGATGTAAGAAAATGGAAAGTAGAGGATTTGTGAGGGGCCTCAAGAAAGAACAGTTATATGTTTTTGATATTTAGTTAAGGACTTATAAAGTAAGAAATGGATGGGCATGATTCCAAACCTCAGGGTGATATCATTGCCAATGTTGCACAAAAGTGTTTGACATCAAAAACAAACTAGTTGTGAACCTGGTCTTTCACAGGATTATTTTCCTCTCTGTTTTTTAAAATGCTAAACCCTCAGTAGATGGCAGCATTGTCAAAGAGCCTTCTCATGGTTCGTAGGAGCATTGAAGGCTTAAATAACTGAGACAGCTTTAGAATTTCCCTCAAGGATTTTAGTTCTTGAGGGTCACATTAGCTGTAGTGAGTCCCAGAGACTACCATCATGAATGTATAGCATGTTAGTTCTTAGAAATGGCCTTTTCTCTCACTTTAATCTTGTCCCGGTCTTCTGGCTATTTCCTTACTGCCTATCAAATTATTCATTTCCCCTTTGTTTAAAAACAGAAACAAAAACAAAAAACACCTCATGTTATTCACCTATCCCCACCAGTCTTTGTCTTCCATCTCGTCTGCCTTTTGTGGCTACATTTGTTGAGAAGCTGTCTACTGTAAGTGCCTCTATTTCCTGTCCTCTCATTTTCTTCCTAATTCTTTGCAGTCTGCTTTCTCCCTCATCATTCAAATGAAAGTGCTCCATTCCAAGTTTTTAGTTGTCACATCTAATGGCCTTTTCTCAATCCTCATTCTTCTTAATCTCTCTGTACTTTTGACTCTGTTCATTATCCTTTTCTCCTTCAAATTTTCTTCTTTCTAAGCTGTTATCACACTCCTAGTTCTCCTACCTATCTGATTGCCCTTACTTGGTTTCCTTTGCTGCATCTTCATCTAGATTATGCTTGATAATAGTGAACGTTCCCCAAGGTTCTGCCCAGAATCCTCTTCATTTCCCTCTATACTATTTTGCTTCTTGATCCCTATCATTCCTATGGATTCAATGATTAATCTCTATGTAGGTCATCCTCATCTATTTATAGAGCTTTAACTACTCTCCTGACTTCAAGTTTTACATCTCCAATGATAGATATCTTAAACATCTTAAATTTATGATCAAAACTGAATTTGTTATCTCCCCTTCCTCTTAAATAATACCTCTTTCTAATTTCCTTATTGCTGTGGACATCAAAATACTCTGAATCACCTAGATTTGTAACCTCTATGTGGTATTCAACTCCTCATTCTTTGTCTCATTTTACCCCCAAATCTAATCTGTTGTCTTTGGAAGATTTGTCATAGATGCTTCCTTCTGTCCTCAGCCACTGCCACTGCTCCTTATCACCTCATTCCTAAACTATTGTAAAAGCCTTCTAGTTAAGTCTCCCTGCAATAGGCCTCTCTCTACTCTAGTCCATTTTCCACTGAGTTATCACACTGATAAAGTGTAATTCTAACCATGTCATCCTTCACAAACAACCCTTTAATAAATTCCAGTGGCTCCCTACTACCTCCAGGACAAAATGTAAAATACTCTGTTAGGCTTGACTTTTAAAGCCCTTTATAATTTGGCCCCTTCTTACTTTTCTAGTGATCCTTGTGACAATGGCCTCCTTGCTCTTCCTGAATATGATACTCATCTCTTCACTACCTTATTATTGATGTTCCATAATGCCTGAAATGCTCTTATTTGTTTTTTTTTTTTTTTTTTTTATCTTTGTGATTCTGTCTTTTTTCAGGTCTTAGCTAAAATGTTAACTTCTGCAAAAAGTTTTTTCTGAGATTATCTCCAGTTTTTTTTTTTGCTGAATATATCTTATTTGCATATAGTAACTTACATGCTGTGAATTCTTTGAGATAATTTGAGTTTAGCATAATGCTTTGCACATAGTTATCCCTTCCATATCATAAGGGTTAGGAGCATGGCACCCTCATAATTTAGAAAATCTATATAAAAAATTTTGGACTTCCTTTTTGTAACAGAAAAGTAGTCTGAATTATCATGGTATTGAAAGATAAAATATGTTGACATATAATACTATGTATATATTTTATACATTTCTGGGTTTCTAAACATTTTCTGTCATCTGCTGGTCTTCTCATGTTGTCTATGGCTTCTGCAAAATTTCCTCCAAATTCCTTTTTAATTTCTTATGCTGACCTGTGATATATTAAAACCCTGATAGGGAAAGTTGTTATGCAGAAAGGGTAACTAGAAGATGTCCAATAAATTCTTTCTTGATTATCCCTTTCAATATATAAAAGTCTGCATATAGATACGGTTGTGGTTTTTATTCCATTCTTTATTTTCAAATTTCAAAACTAGATATAGCCCCTAATCATGCATGGTCTTAGTACTTTAAGTCAGGTTTCAGCCTCTCTGTTTTGCTCAAAAGAAGCAGTAACAAGAGTTTTCCAGCAAGAGGCGGATCCTGGAGAACCCTGACAAGCTAATTATTCTCAGTTTACATACTTCAAGCAGTTCCCTGAAACTTCCCTGCTTGGAGCCCTCAGAGAGAAAGAGGGCATTTCTCTAAGCTCACTAATAACTCTATATTACCCAACCTCGAGAAAAAAACTAGAAACAAATGATAGGACAGAATATTTAAATGTTCTTTTCAAAAAAGTTCTCTCCATCTCCAGTTTCCATTGGTAGACCAGTGATCTTGTGGCTGCTGCTTACAGCTGCAGTTTCCTGGAATTCAATGTCACCAAG
Organism: Antechinus flavipes; assembly: GCF_016432865.1. Taxonomy (NCBI): domain Eukaryota; kingdom Metazoa; phylum Chordata; class Mammalia; order Dasyuromorphia; family Dasyuridae; genus Antechinus; species Antechinus flavipes. The sequence goes on along the minus strand of NC_067398.1, from coordinate 149,076,721 downwards.
AAGACGAAAAAGTTGGGGAATGGGAAGGAAGGCAGTGGCTTGGGAAAGCCACATAGAATAATAGGATTTCTAAACCTTGTAACTTTGGAGTTGCTCTAATAGTGGAGTCAGAGAAAAGTGTGGAGATAAGGAAGATAAGTGAGAGTGTTTTTCAAGAACTGGTTATTAAATTTTCAATGTTACCATTTACATCTGGTATTAGCAAATGCTACAAATCTGGGCAAGATTTATTGTTTTGCTGATTATCTAAATGTAATAAAGTAATGGAGAAAATGTTAACAATGTAGTCTAAACTTAAAAGTGGATTGTGAGCATATTTTTCTTTTTTTTTAAAACAGAGCTGGTTGTTAATATTTACCAGCATCCTCATAAGAAGAAAAATGCAAATTCCTTTGTTTGATATTCTAATGTGCTTATTTTCTTGGATACCCTTTAATCTACTATATCTATTGCTGTACATATTCCCAAACATTTATTTATTTTTTAAAAAAATAATTTATTTTCCTATGGGACAATATTTTTAAGCAGTAATATTGTGTAATAGAAGTGGTATTTCAGGGGGTAGAGTGCTGACTCCAGGGAAGTTATGCCTTCCATATTGTGAGTATTAGGAGCATAGCACTCTCACAATTTAGAAAATGCATGTAAGGATTTTTGGACTTCCTTTTGTACCAGAGAAGTAGTTTGAATTATCATGGTATTGAAAGATAAAATATGTTGACATTATATAATACTATGTATATATTTTATATATTCTAAACTTTTCCTGTCATCTACTGGTCTTCTCATGTTGTCTATAGCTTCTGCAAAACTCTGAATTATCATGATATTAAAAGATAAAATACATTGACATTATGCAATACCATGCATGTATTTTATGCATTTCTGAATTTCTAAATTTTTTAATTTGTTGTCTATTGCTTTCACCTGTTGTCTGTGGCTTCTGCAAAATTCTCCCCAAATTCCCATTTAATTTCTCATGCCAATTTGTGATATATCAAAAGTCTGATGGGGGAAATCATGATATGGAAGGGATAACTGTCACCAAGTAATAAAGGCAAGAGATTGGACTTGGGGATGGGGAGGAGAGAATGAGGAATTGTAACCTCCATGTTACAAGCCTAGATGACTCAAAAATATTGTGGAGTCCACCATGATAATAAGTAACTAGACTTTAAGAATACCTGGGCTTGAGGCAGCTAGATGACGCAGTGGATAAAGCACCAGGCCTGAAGTCAGGAGGATGTGAGATTAGATTTGAATCTGATCTCAGACACATAATACTTCCTAACTGGGCAAGTCACTTAACCCCAGTTGCTTCAGCAAAAAAAAAAAAAAAATAGAATACCTGGGCTTAAAACCAGCTTCTGCTCTAAGTCTTAACCTCTAAGTATTTCAGGCAATTCCTATTTACTAAGTTATAGATGGAAATCGCTTTTCATTTGAAAAAATGGGACTCTTTTTTCTTTTTTTCCTTTCTTTTTTCTTCTGAATACTTAGAAAGGCCAATATTGGATCCCAAGAGACCAGGTTCAAGTAACTCTTCTGTTTCACAATGCCTTAGGCAACTCCTTAAGACTACAAGTTGCAGAGGAGATACTATTCTCCACTAGTAAAGGAAGTCACTCATAAAGAGCTCATCATACCATTGAAATCACAAATCCATTTTCTATATTTAATAAATGATCAAATAATGTAAGAGAGCAGTCTAGATTCAGACCAATATAGTTGGGCCAAAAAACCAAATTTATTACCTGGTGGTCAACACTTAGTTTATGGACTTCCTCGAAATTATTTAGGGTCATCCTTGCACAATAGACATATAGTCAGGCTGGATCGACACAGTCAAGTTCAACAGACATACAAGAAGGCTCACACTCCTTTGGCATAACTTGCAGCATCAACTTTACACCATTGTAAATCCATGGAAGACTTCTATGGAGAAACAAAGACTTAAGCACACAATGGCAAACTGTAGAGTTTTATCTTGAGTTCTGGAAAGCAGATGAAGAAACATAGTTTCCTCTTCTTGTGGAGAGTTAGGAGACCACAAGTACAGAATGTTGCATATCCTGTTAGATGTGTAGCTGTGTCATTTGGTTTTGCATAACCATTTTTCTGGGTTACTAGGGGAATTTTAAGGATGGTAAACTATTCAGTAAAATACATTCAGGAAACGACTATATAAAGAAACAAAAGACAAGAAAGAAAGAAAGAAAGAAAGAAAGAAAGAAAGAAGAAAGAAAGAAAGAAAGAAAGAAAGAAAGAAAGAAAGAAAAAGAAAGAAAGAAAGAAAGAAAGAAAGAAAGAAAGAAAGAAAGAAAGAAGGAAGGAAGGAAGGAAGGAAGGAAGGAAGGAAGGAGGGAAGGAAGAAAGAAACAAAGAAAGAAACAAAGAAAGGAAGGAAGGAAGAAAGGAAGGAAGGAAGGCAGAAAGAAAGGAAGGAAGGAAGGAAGGAAGGAAGGAAGGAAGGAAGGAAGGAAGGAAGGAAGGAAGGAAGAAAACAGGTCAAAGACTGACCTTGGAAAAAGATGTGTATAGCTCTTGTTCTTCCTAAAGACAGACCAATATCATTCCTGATGTATGGTAAATAGTGTTGCCGGTGCTGTCTCCCATCCAGTTTTAAAATTTTCCAGACCCAGAAAATAAGGAAAAGGAGATAAATAGGAATCTTTTAATTCAACAGGAATTTTTTTTCTGGGAAAGGGGCCAAAAAGAGAAAAATAGTACAATCTACATTGTGTTAATGGGGAAGAGGATCAAAAAAATCTTTGCTTCCCTCCTTGTCCCAAAATACTGCTTCATTCTTTCTATCTTTCGTTTATAGAATAATTGGACCCTAGCTGGGATCCACTCTAGGCTGGAAAGAATCGGCTTACTGAAAAGTCATACAATCTACTACTCTCTTCCCAGTTTTACAGATGAGGAAACTGGGATATAAAGATAGTGGCTGATCTGCCCAAGGTCAGTCAACCAAGGAGAAAGTAGTATAGTCAGGGCTACTCTGATTTCAAATCCCATGTGCTTTTCTAATGGTAAGACCACTCACTAAACAGGGTCAGGGAATTTTCTATCTTCATAGTCACCTAAAATGAGACAGGCTTTGCTTAACTAAAAAACTTTTTTATTAACAATGTAAAATGTTAAATATTTTACAATCTGAGCTAATTCCAGCATGCCCTATTCGAGTTAACACTACACTGATGTGCAGACACCATGCTTCGAATTTCAATTAAAATGAAATGTGATAATAATCCAATTTTTTATTTGAGGGTAATTGTATAGTTGACTACATCATTTCCTAACTGGATTATGTTATTCTCCAAGAAGTTGAAAAAAGACACCATTGGATTAAAAGAAAATAGTTGCTCTTATGCTCATATGCATCATACGAAGATATCAGGATTATTGTGTATTTACAAATTTTAATAGCCTCCATATATTTTTTAGCATTACAAATTAAGATATTGGTATATTGATGCTCTTGGATAAATTCTGACAGAGTGGAAGACTAGACATGAATGACAGCAGAGAAAGCAATAGGAGTATAAGTTTTCTTAACAATATAACTTCTAGTGATTTAATAATGTTGAACACGGTTTTGTAACTTTAAATATATTTCTATGTTTAAAGACTCTTTCATATATGATAAAGTATTAACATGAAACTAGTAAGAACTATAATTATGCTACTGTACATGAAATCATTTGAAATTTATACAATACATAAAAAACTTAGAATAATTTTAAAATCATATTTCTTGCATCTAGTCATTGTATGGTTTAGAGCAGACATGCACTAGGTCATCTAAAAAATCCTTTTAAAAACACCCTCCATTTTGAATCTGTTCTCTCTCTGGTTCTCTATATTAATTAAAGTGTAAAACTTTTGAAAAGGAAGAAAGAAAATTAAGAGGGAAGTATAGAAAACATAATCATAACCAATAACTGTGTGGTTTATCCATCTGAAATGCAAATGACATCTGTTTCTTTGATGATCTGGCTTTCTTGGGGGAGTTTTAATGGAAATTGTCTAGCTTGAGATGAGGCAGCACAGACCAAAGAATCTTCTCTTCCGTCTTCTAACTAGAGGATAAGGAGTCAGGTTCAGGAGGCTGCTGTCATCTGTCATGGGGAAAAACGTATACATGAATGCACTTATTTTTTTTTCCATTTTGCTTTATTTTTAAGTGAATAAACAGCTATCATTTCTTTTTTCTACATCTCCTAGAAAAGAAAAAAGGTGAAATTCTTATAACAAATATTTCTAGTCAATCAAAAGAAATGCCAGAAATGTCTGTCTTTGCCTGCACTTTGAGCTCATCACCTCTCTGTCAGGAAGTGGGTTAGCCCTTTGTAATTAAGGTTGTTCATTGTATTGATCAGAGATCTTAAATCTTTCAAAATTGTTGTCTTTGCAATACTATTGTTATATACATTTTCTCTACTTCTTTTCTCCTGAGTTCACACACACACACACACACACACACACACACACACAGTTATAACTAGATAGATACACTACATAGCTTGTACATATATAGCTGTACATATATAATTGTCTCCTTCATTAGAATGTGAACTCCTTGAAGGAAAGGATTGTTATTTTGTTTTTGTTTTTGTTTTCTTTTTCTTTTGCCTTTAGCACTTAGCAGAGTGTCTGGAATATGGTAATTTAATTTTTTTTGTTAAATTGATTTGCCTACTTTACTTTGCATTAGTTCATACTACACTTCCTAGGTTTTTCTGAACCCACTCTGATGTTTCTTATGACACAATGGTATTTTATCACAGGCACAAATCATAATTTGTCTCCAACTAATGAGCACCCCCAAGTGACCAGTTCTTTGTTAAGTTTATACACTTAGAGACAAATCAATTGTTTTCCAATGAAATGGCTCTAAGAAAAAAATCCATCAAAATCCTATTACATTTTGTCTAAGAAGTTATAGTATAAAAGACAACCTTAGAGAGGTCCTGTCTCTCTCTCTCTCTCTCTCTCTCTCTCTCTCTCTCTCTCTGTTTCTCTCTCTCTGTCTCTCTCTCTCTCTCTCTTTTTTTTTTTTTTTAGTAAACTAATGTTTTGGTTTCTATCTTCTCCTCAGCACCTTGGGATTCAGACCAAACCTAATCTCTATACAGTCAATCTTGCTCATTGCCTCTACTCACTAACTGAATTTCAAAATATCACCATCAGTATTGCAAAGATCTATTATTTTTCAAGGTACAGGATGTGCTATGGAACAACAGGATAGAAAAGAAAACCAGAAAGATAAGGAGTTCAAATCTCATCTCATATACTTTCTATATTACTCTGGGCAAGTTACTTAAATTTCATAAAATATTTGTCTTAGGGACTTCAGAAATAATATAGTCCAATCACCTCATTTTTAGAAATTAGAAACTTCCTTATTGAATGACTGGTCCAAGTTACATAAGTGTCAGAACAGAGGTTTAAACAGAGGTTTAAAGTCTTGAAACTCTAAATTCAGTTCTGCTTCAGTGTCTTCATCTATAAAACAGAGATTATAAGAGCAGCTGCCGCATATGTGCTCACATGGGAAATAACTGAAGTTAATGTATAGTACTCTATAAATGTGAGATATTGTCATCATCATCATGGTGATGGTTTGTTCTGCCAATGCAAACTGAAATCACTTTCAACCTTATTAAATATGTTGATGTGTTACTATGGTTAGTAAAATCCAACACTTGGTGGCCACTATTATAATGACACACCTTTTCACACTTAGATAAAATGGTCTTTGAAAGAAGGGCACACACCATCCAACTTCAGACTCCTGATTGAAAGTTTCAGTTCAGTAAGATTTGACAGGATTAGGATTAGCATTCTGTTCCTATAGCCCCAGAAAATTCATGCTACAATAATGAAGTACCAGAGAAGGAATTCAGTAAAGCTTATCATCAATGAACAATAACAAAATGGAAGAAAAAATCAATTAATTTACAATTGTTTCTTCAACCCAAAACGTAGAGTACTCTAGTGCCTGCAGTAGTTGACAGAGGAAGGATCTCTATGAAATCAAAAGGAGCCCCAAAGCCATAGTGTCCCTTATTGAACTGGACACTTCCAACTACTTCCAAAACACAACTGTATCCACTGGTCTGGCCTTAGATGTGTGTGAATTTTTCCTTTTTAGAAATGCAGCCTCACTAAGTGATTCTTCTTTTTGCCTTCAGATTTATGGGGGCAATCCCAGTCCAACTTTGCAGAAAGGCCCAGGATATTTAGTTGGATGAAGGGAAGGATTATATGCGAGAAGGTGCTGACTGGTACTTCAATAGTGCTTTGTATCTTCAAAGTCTAGCAAAATGCCTGGAACATCAAAGGCTGATTTGCTTATTTTCTGATTGATTGATTCCTCAACTTGATGCCTGGATCTCAAGACTCAAGAGCTCATCAAGAAAGAAAAATGAGTCTTGGCTCTATCTTGTCCTCTTAATTAAATAGAGTTCCTTTCCTTCCCTTCTCTTTCTCAAGGCTTTCAGTCAAATATCTATTTGTAACTATTTGTAACTCGTACAACCCAATGGGGGCAATAGTATTTCTGAAAAGAGGGCTTGATGCATTCAGATGGAATTAGGAGGACAGTACAGAATTAGGAGAGATAATAGGAAATTCAGCTATGCAGATCAAATTAATCAAACAACCCAGTTTCTTAGACTTCATAGGTTTAAATACTTTAAACTTAAAATATTTATTCCAGAACCTTAAAAAAAAAACACCAAAACCCAGTGCTCATTCCTCTCAGAATAAAAACAATCCACTGTTGTTACCATATTGGAAGCTAGAAATAGGACATCTTTTAGACTTTGACTTCCAGCTAGTTAAGATACATAAAACAATGTAACATATTGTAATAAGATGGTTTTAGGGATGACTCATGCCACAATTAAAAATGGGAAGAAAAAATCATTTAAACTCACCATAATCATGAACATTATACTTTCGTCACCAACCTGATATATATGTACATATATATGCACATCTATGCATATGTATATGCATATATACATACCACTTAAATGCATATTTGACATATTGCAGTACCTCAGAAACTACAATTTTTGCAATAACTCTGAATCCTGAATGAGTTTTTAGAAATCCCAATCTAGCAAGTAATTTAAGATTCCTTGGCTTATGTTCATCAAATCTATAATCTTTTTATGAGGAACAAAGATCTTAACATTTTCAGAAGCAGGTGTCTTTTTTTTAATAGCCTATAAAATGGTTTCTATGCTGTAAAGGAGTTTAGAAAATTACTTTCTCTGACCTTTACATACTTTTATATTTGACAAAATTTGGCACAGATACATGACTGTTGTTTATAAACAGAGGAATCACATATATGTTTTTATAGGATAAGAAATTATATGAGCAATGTGTAGATAGCCATTCATTGATGATTTTTCTCTGTCTATAGAAATTGGCCACAAGGGGTTCACACACTGTGTTGAAGGTTTTTCTTTTCTTTTCTTTTCTTTTCTTTTTTTTGTCATTTTTGACATCTCAAGAATACTATTTTCTCTAACTGTGCTAAATTTGTAAAGCAGAAGAGAGAAAGGAGGAAAGAATGAGGAGTGTATCTATGGAACAAAGGAGAAAAGAATATATATGCAACCTTCTCATTCGTATGTTTTTCCACATGGGCAGGCAATCTTCATCAGTGAAGGGAATATTTAGTTCACAGATCCACTGTAGTACCATGTATAATCACATTTTGTTTTTAGGGATAAGGCATAAGATACTTTCCCTTTAAAGCACTTTTCTTTTTATAATACCAGCGTGTGTGTGTGTGTGTGTGTGTGTGTGTGTGTGTGTGTGTGTGTGTAATGAGGGGCAGCCACAATCTATGTCTCATTTCTCTTTCCTATTCAGTCCTCTTTAAGTATCTAGTATTTGTTTATTCACGAATGAAAAGGAATTGATGAGAGATGAGATTTTAGTTGCTCAGATTTTAGCAAAGAATATGCTCTTAGTTAAGAATGACTGATGGTTTAGGAGACCTTTGACCCACACTTCTGACAGTTCCCTTCCACAGATCTCATGCTGTCATGATCATCACCTATGGTTGAAGTGACACCAAAAAATCACAACGCTTTTGCCAGGAATTCTGAGCAGCTTCTACACTGTGGGGAACTCAGCACTTGGATCTGAGGCTGAAATTCACAAAGTGGTGAGTTACAGAAAGAGCTGTTTGAAATAAATGAGATAAATTGAAACCAAAGGAAAGCTCTGCATGGACTAAAATTTTCCCTCTGAATAGGCTATGAGTGAGAAACAATGTGGGCAAGGTGGCAAAATCTCTGGGTTAATCCTCTAGGACATTTGGCACCTAGTGGTTAAAGAGGCTGTTTCAATCTATGTAGTGGGGCTCATTTAGACAAAATAAACTAATGAGACCATACCAACTGTGCAACAGCAGTGAGGTCTTAGGATATTCATCTCTAACATGAGGCTGATGATGCCAGTGTCATCTGCCTTCTCGGGGTTAGTGCAGAGAGAAAAGCTATAGATAATTTATATTGTGCTCTCTGAAAATGTTTAGGCCCTTGTAACTAAGTCAGTTGCTGTGAGGGAAAAAACCCAAGAGTTGGCTTCAGTCCCAGTTCTGTCTATGTGACAAATTCTGTAGTCCTCAGTTTCCTATTTGCATTATTAATCATTAATAATCCTACCATCAACCTCAAGGGGTTGTTGTAAAGTCTATAAAATATATAAATATAAGATTTTTATCACAGACAATAAATTAGCTTTAGAGTTGAGTTGTGCTTCCATGTTCTCTTCATCCCCATTGTCCAATCAGTTATGATGCTCCTAGACTTCCTCCTCCAAGTTCTTTTCCTTTTCAAGGTGAAGATTTAACTTGGAAAGGGTAAAAAAAAAAATAAGAAGGAAAAATAGGATTTAAACTAAAGTTCATTGGTTCCACAGTCAGTGTTCTTTGTACTCGATCTACTATCTCCTCATTAGGTGCTACTTCTAATTCTGAGCTCCAGTGTATGTGAGAATAAAGATAGTGCTCTAAAATTACACAGTATAAGTTACACAGAATTTTTTCCTATAGCAATCCTGAGAAGTAGGTTGTATAAATGTTATTATGCCCATTTTTCAGATGACAGAACAGACTCAGAGAAGTTTTGAGAAGTCCAAGGTCATACAGCTAGTAATGGTTTATGTTTGCACTTGAATTCAGATATTCCAATTCCAAATTCAGCAAACTTTCCATTATTAATCAATCAACAAATATTTATTTAGTGCCTTTTATGCTCCAGGAATTCAAGGCAATAGATTTTTATTAATTAGTCTTTGTGTTTTAGTATATTAAATTGCAAAATCTTTGTAATGAGAATTACAAAGAATAAATTAGTACAGATGAAGATGTAAAATCTCTCTAGCATAAACTGAAAACTTATAGATATATAACATAATTCTTCAAAAAATTATATCCAAAGAATAGTGTCCCTTTCACACACCTCCACTCTATAAGAGCTATTCTTCCTTAAAAGATAGTTACTCAAGAAGGGACCCAAGATTATGGAGCTTTGCTGAGCTCTACAATACATTCTTTAAATAACTTTAGTAAATATGCCAAGCTGAATTCTGAATGGAATAATTAACAAAAAGTCACTGTGAGTCATTTTTCCATTTCAGAGTAGCATATGATAGAAAGTGTGCAAACCTGGGATGGGAGCATGGAGCAGCATGTGCTTTTGGCCTTGGAGGCAGCACAATGATAGTAATACCAGAAAAATCCACTGTCCAAAGGGAGTGAATACCTGAGAAGAAATAGGACCCAGAAGACCCTTGAGTTAGCACTGGAAACATGGGGCAGCTCCATCATCCATTACTTAGGCTAGATTGCAACTCCAGGTTGAAGAGGAGCTACTATGATCACAGGGGGCCAGGGCCCTGCCTGGATAAGAATCAGAGTATGGATGAGAAAGGCAATGACCATCATTCCCTGGATCATACCATTTTGGAAGTACTGAAAACTTATAGGTTCATAAACCTGAAAAAGCTGAAGTTCAGACTAATCATAATCTCAAAGGTGAACAAAATCCAATTCTAACATAAAATTGAAGAAATAGGCTGTAAAAATGAGTAAACACCACCAAAAACTTCTATAATGATAGGAACTATCAAGACACAAAAGAGAAGACAATGACTTGAAAACATCTGCAAGCAAAGTCTTAAGGAAAAACACACACTGAATGCAAGTCCAACAATAATTTCAATAAAAGCTGAAGAAAGAAAAAAATTAAAGCAAATAAAAATAAAGAGGAAAAAATAAGAAAAGAATTGAGAGTAATAGAAGAAAAACATGCGAAGAGTTTTATCAGTTTGATAAAAGAGGCATTAGAAGTGATCAAGTAGAAACTAGTGATTTCACGAGATATCAAGAAGCAATAAAACAAAGTTAAAGACTAAAAATAGCTAACCCATTTCTCAAATAGAACCTGCAAGTTTTTGGCATCCAAATAATATTTGAAAGTAGACTATCTGTGAGAGACTATATTTGGAAGAGTACAGAAATGTGCATTTAGAACTACAAACTGTAATATATTAATACTTTTTTAAAAGTAAGAAAAAGAAAATAGAGGAAGAAAGGATTGGAAGAAGTAAGAGAGGAAGGATGCGACAGGTAGAATTCTATGTCAGGTGGTGATAGTAACTTCAAACTTTGTCTAAGCTTGTGCAGAATTCTGGAGATCAAGGCAGTCAATGGAAGTGTTATGCCCTGGGATAATGACAGAACAGGCCCATAGACATTCTTGGATCTACTAAAACAACAACAAAAAAATGCTTACTAAGGTTCCCCACTGAAGAAAAAGAAGAACTAGAAAAGAGGAATTTACAAGTTATACTGTGTATCAAGACTTATAAGCAAGATTATGGCAAAACTTTATGACCAAAGGCAGTGCTCACATTGGAATATACTGCTGATTAATTCTAGAAATGCACAAGGATATTGAAAGTATATTAAAATTTGTGTCAAAAAACACATATTTGGTAAAGAAGAGCTTTTGGCTGCTATAAATATCCAAGGTGACATTTTAATATTAGAATTAGTCATTGCCTTTTTCTTACTTACTTATTGCCCTTACAAATTCATTAATTCATAAAACATTTATTGATCACCTCTCATGTGGAAGATATTTTGCCACATTTCTTGATAGAGCTTATCAGGCCTATGATGGCTCAGTATTTAGGCATCTTGTCTCCTTACCAAGGAAATTCTCTGAGTACCTGGGGTTTTCTCATCCTGTTATGCCCCTTTGCCATGTTGGACCCTTTCTTCCATCACTGAGTTCCTTCCAAAATCTCCATTTTGAGAATGAGTTTAGGTCCACCATACTTAATTCCCTTTCAGACTGAGGTCCCACTTATACAAGCTTTTGGGGTAGCTGTTTTATATAATTTTTGTTCAGGTACTAGACCAGCCTTAAGTTCTCTTGTAGTTCTGATTCTATGATTCCCTAACCCTCCCCTGAGGGTATATCATACACAACTCTCAGGCTTGCTCTACTTTGTAGTGTTATTTTAGAAATGACCCATTTCTATAGGGACAGTTAGGTGTCACACTGGATAGAGCATTGGCCCTGGAGTCCTGAGAAGCCAAGTTCAAATGTGACCTTAGATACTTGCCACTATGAGATGAGTGACGTTCAGCAAGTCATGTAGTCAGGATTGTCTTGCAAAAAAAACAAACAAACAAAAAAGGAGAAATAACCCAATTCAATTTCATTCAATTTAATAAGCAACCATTTAGCATCTGGACTAGTATACAGGCTAGAGATGTCCACAAACCCAACATGTACCTCACTAACTCAGACTAGCTCATCCCTTACTCTTATTGTTCAGTGATCCACATAAAGCAACTGTATAGTGTTGGATCTGCCTGAGTAGGCATAATTCTATGTCACAAGACTGTATTCAATATAAGTGATAGTCTTCTTATAGATAGTTTCTTAGGATCAGTTTAAGAAAGAAAAGAGGAGAAACAAATTCACCTGCTTATTTCCCAAAAAGTTATTTTATTTGTTTATGTCACTCATTGGAGGAAAAGAAAATCAGATTTTTCTTTTCCTCCAGTGAGTGAAAGCCCACAGTTCAGAAAGTGAAAACTGTTACCTGCTGTGGGTGCACCTTATCTCCACCTGCGTTTTTTTCCCCATATATATCAGCACAGAAATGTCTCTTCCTGATTCTTAGATCCCATTTTTAAATGATTACAAGGATGTGAAAAATAAAACACTCAATTCAATGTGTCAATGCTTATACTGACTTTGCCAGTTGCTCATTCTCTCCTAATAGAAAAATTACTTGGATATCATTTATATTGAATTGGTTTTGCAAACATGTGGTTTCTACCCCCCCCCCCAAAAAAAAAAAAAAAAACAAAACAACACAAACAAACAAACAAAAAAAAAACAACAAAGGATACTAACAGGGCAAGGACTGTTTTGTTTTTTACTTTATTTCCTTAGCATATAGCTTAATGCCTAGTACTGAGAAGTCTCTATGTTAATCCTTGTTAAATTGAAATCAATCAAATTTTCATCAACAATTCTGAACATGATTCTTGCTAGTCTCAGCAAAATGGAAAGGTCAAAGTTGCCCATCTTTGTAGCATGTAAGTCCCTTGTGGTTGCAGTTCTTGCCTTTGGATACACAGTGCCTAACATTAGAATAGGCACTTGATTTTTTAAAAACTGTATTCTAGATTTAATCTAGACACAGTTGGTGACAGCTCACTGAACAGAGCACACTGGGCCTGATGTCAAATCTGGCCTCAGGCGCTTCCTAGCTATGTGATCCGTGGTAACTCATTTAACCTTGTTTGCCTCAGTTTTCTCATTTGCAAAAGGAGCTGGAGAAGGAAAAGGCAAACTTCTCCAATTATCTTTGCCAAGAAAACCCCAAATGGGCTCACAAAGGGTATGATAAAATTGAAAAACATTCACAATAAAAAAGTAGGAACAATTTTCCTATTTCCCAAGGTAGATATTATCTATTGTTCATAGTATTCTATAACAGAATCAAAGAATCTTCCATGTAGGATAGAAAGGGGTCTTATAATGTCACCTTCTCATTTTACAGATGAAGAAGCTGAGGGTCTAAGAGGTTAGGGGGCATGCCCAAGATTTCACAGGAGGTTAGTAAGTATAGGGACAGGATTCAAATTTCGGGTCCTGCCCTCTTTTTTCCCAAGTCACACAGCTAGTAAGTGTTAAGTGTTTGAGGCTGGATTTGAACTCAGGTCCTCCTGACTCCAGGTCCATGCTCTATCTACTACACCATCCAGCTACCCCTCCAGCCTTCTTTCAACTGTGTTTACTAGAGAATCCTAAGTATGAACATGTGAATGTATCACAAACACCCCATGACATTACATTAATTGCCTCTGAATTTATGAGACTATGAGCCTGCCTTTCAGACTTGATTCATTTCCACAGACTTGTTTTGTTGAACAACAATGGACACTAAGAGAATGTTCACCCTTCGCTTTTCTCTTCCTCTGACCCTTGGTTAGTCACCTTGAGGGCTCTCTGCAGGCTGTTCTATTTGTAATCCATTAAACACAGCAAGACGGTTATAATTAAGAGAGCTCCCAATGGCACTGCCAATGACCCAGAATGTGGGACAAAGGAGGAAAGAGTCTGCTGGAACAGCAATGGACTGGGTCCTAGGCTCCATCAGTCCTGACAGGCTCATGGAGAGAGAGCAAGGACATCTTCTGTATCCTCACAGTCCTGCAATTTTTGGAGTTTTCCAGGAAGGAGAGATAGGAGGGGGAGAGAGAGCAAGAGAGAGAGACAGACAGACAGAGAGAGACAGAGACAGAGAGATAGAGATAAAGAGAAGGAGGGAGAGAGGGAGGGAAGAAGAGAGAGGAGAAAGGGAAAGCGAGGGGGAGAGAGAGAGAGAGAGAGAGAGAGAGAGAGAGAAGAGAGAGAGAGAGAGGAAGGAAGAGAGAGAGAGAGAGAGAGAGAGAGAGAGAGAGAGAGAGAGAGAGGAGAGAAGAGAGAGAGAGAGAGAGAGGGAGAGAGAGAGAGATTGCCAAGTAAAAGTCAAAATGGTTGGAATACTGGCCTTGGAGCTGGGAAGACCATCAAATACTTAAGAGCTTTGTGATCCTGAGCAAATTACTCAATCCCTCTCAGCCTTAGTTTCTCCATTTGTAAAATGAGGAGTTTATCCAGGTCTAAATCTAATGATCTGTAATCATACACTAATACAATGATAGGGATTCGGAGTATTTAGAAAGAGTGATGAGAGAGGGGAATATAATTTTGTGCTAGCCACTATCCAGAGCTATATCATGTAGGCAAAATTCAAAGAGGAAAACATATATGGCAAGCATTTCCTTTTCTTCCCAGCTCTCCTCTGTCCCAAACATATAGTTGGAGAGGAACAAAATGAAAGGGAAATAAAAACAGAAGAAAGTAGAGGGGGTTTCAGAAAGGGCTTTTACCAATTCAGATGCAGCAAAAACTCAAATTATGCAAAAAGAACCAGAATATTATTCCTGATCATTTTACTTCACCTCTGATCCTCCATGTGTCCCACCTTTGGCTTGTTTTGACCGTGTGATTCTTAGAATGTCTCAACCTCTCAGTGTTCTAGGCAGTTCTTTTAGACTATAGGCTACAGAGAAAGTGATGATCTGCAATGGAAATTCCCTATATTAGTAGGATCACATATGTACTTTTTATTCTCATACTTCATCTTTATCCTTATCCTTCATACAACAACACTGACCATGACAGTAATCAAGTGGCCATAAATGAATACAAGGAATGGCACAGGGTATAGGATCCATTTCTGGATCCATCCAGTTATTTCTTCACAATGGTATCAAATATGATCTCTAATCAATCAATTAACATTTATTGTCTTCCATGTGCCAGCACAATGCCATATGACTCCTTTCTCTGCCTAATTTCTGTTGAAAATGTTTTCAGAAAGACAAAAATAATTGCTGTTCCTTTACTCCGTCTAACCCATTTATATGGCCTCATGTCCCTTTCAGTTTGACTCTTTATCAGTAGATCTCTATAAATCATTTAAAGATATATATTGTGGTAGGAGTCAAGATGGAAGAGTATGAGATAGGACCCAGTTGAGCTCTCCCAACATTCCCCTACAAGTTACTTTAAAATAATGCCTCAGATTCAGTTTTGGAATGATGGAGCAAACTGCAGTATAATTTTCTTGCTTTCTTTATTTTATAACTTTTTTTTTCCTTTTTTGAAGATATGGCTAATATGAAAACATATTTTGTATAATTTCACATGTATAATTTATAACATGTTGTTTGCTTTTTAGTGGGTGGAAGAAGGGAGGGAGGGAGAGAAAATCTAGTCGGTGGAAAATAAACCCATTAGCAAGTCTACAAATAGGTCAACACATTGCTACCATACTCATTGATCTAAGCTGATATGAAAAAACAGGACCAAAAGGTCAAGTCAACTTTCATAGTTCCATATCATCGACCACTACTTCTATCCAAAAAGGGCTTATTAAATCTTACTCATCCTATTTATGTTTACTGTTACTCAAAGACAATATGCTTCCCTCTCTCCTCCAACACTGTCACCACTGTGGTCCAGATCTTCATCATTCATCCCTACATTATTGCAATAGTCTGCTGGTGGGTCTGTCTACCTCAAGTCTCTCCCCACTTCAATCCATTTTCCATTTAGTCAGTAAAATGATTTTCATAAAGCACAGGTCTTAATTATAATAAATTTTAGTGGTTTCCTCTTGCCTCTGGGAGCAAATACAAGATGTTCTGTTTGGCATTCAAAGCCTTTCATAACTTAGTCTATTGGGAAAACAACAGCAACAAGAGCAATAAGAAACTTGCCGGGAACGCTAGAAAACAGTTTGGCAGAAATTATGCTTAGACTATATATTAGTCCAAACATCTTGCTCCATATTTCATAATAATTTTAAATGGATATATGACTTTAATAGTAAAGCTCACAATGTTAAAAATTAGAGGGAAGCAGATAATATACCTTCCACAACTACAGGAAAGAGATATTTTCTTAAATAAATAAATAAAGAGGCAATTACAAAAAATAAAATAGAAAACTTTGATTACGTGAACCTGAAAGGCTTCGGTACAAATGATACATAATATATAATAGATATAATACATAAAAGATACAAAACGAAGTAGTCAAATAGGAAAAAAAATCTTTGTATCAATTTCTCTGACAGGGATATATTTAGATAAAGATGGATAGATAGAAAAATAGATCGACAGATAAATGATCAAAAACAATCCCCTGACAGAAAGTCACCAATGACATGAACAAACAATTCTCAAAATGAGAACTACAAACTATTAACTAAATGAGAGATCTAAATTACTCATAATAAGAGAGATTCAATTCAAAAGAACACAGAAGTTTTACCATGTACTAAGTGAGTTGGCAAAGATGATGAAAAATTGGGATGGCTAATGTTGTAAGGGTTATGGAGAAATTGGCACACTGATGCCTTTTTGGTAAAGTTGTGAATTGGTACCATCAATTAGGAAAGCAATAATTTAGAATAATGAGAATAAAGTGACTACAGTGTCATATCTTCTGACTCAGAAATTCTACTACTAGGCTTATACCCCAAGGAAGTCACTGATAAGAAGAAAGTTCTACTGTATACCAAAATATTAATAGCAGTAGCATTTTTTGTTTTAGAAGAGAATTGGAAAAAAAATAGATGAACATTGAATAGGGAAAGGCTAAACATATTGTGGTATATAAATGTAATGTACTATAAGAAACTACAAATATGATGAATACAAAGAAGTATGGAAATAGCTACATGAACTGATGCAGAATGAAGTAGGTGGAGCTAAAAAAAAAAACAAAAACCAAAATGCACATTGACCATAACAATGTAAATAGAAAGAACATACACACACACATCAAAAGTGAATGCTATAAAATTACAGAGAACAAATGACTCCAAAAAGAAATGTGAGAAAACACTCTCACCCCATTCCCTGGCAGAGATGGTATTTTTATAGGTATAGTACATTGTGCATATTTTTAGGCTTTTTCTGATTTGACCATTTTATATTGGAGATTTTTATTCTCTTCAATTTTTTTTGTCTTAAAAATGTTATTTGTCACACAGAATGACTATGGGAAGAGATAAATTTTGGTGATGTTAAAAAAGACCACCAATAATGTCATTTTAAAATTTTATCCCACATTTTCTTTGTATATATTGTGTATATTCTTCTACATGGTCGTGTTGCTTCTCCCACTAGAATGTGTAAGCTCCTTGAAGGAAGGGGTTATCTCACTTTTGTCTTTGTAACCCCAGTACCAGAACAGTGGTGGCACATGGTAGGGGCTTCCTTAATAATATTAGTTGATAAATTGATGATTGATTCATTACTGTCTTCTCTACTGCCCTTACTGCCTGACCATAACTGACTAAATAGGGAAAGTGCTTCAGTTCTACGGTCAGATGCTTAGTTTAAATAAGAGCTTTTTTCATTAAAATCTCGTGAAGTGTTCTACCACAGGACTCACTACAGAGAATTAAATTCATTCCTTCCCCCTCAAGCACTTCATCAGGAAAATGCTACAGGCCACCTAAGGCCCTTTACATTTTATTTTCTCCCTTACCCCTTCATGCTGCTCAGGCAAAGCTACTCACCCCTCTCTTCATCTGTTGTTCTCACTCCCACCTCTTCACCTTCTGTCACACTGCTCCTTCTGCCTGGAAGGCTCCCCTAGTTCCTGCCTGCCAAATTTTCTTTCCCTCACTAACAATATCACATCTTCCCCTAACTTGCATCATTCCTTAAGAGGAAAGAAAAATGATAGATTCTCTCTCTCTCTCTCTCTCTATCTCTCTATCTCTCTGTCTTTCTATGTGTGTCTCTGTCATTGTCTTTCTTTCTGTCTCTGTCTTTGTCTCTGTTTCTCTGTCTCTGTCTTTCTCTGAGTGTGTCTCTATCTCTGTATCTCTGTTTCTATCTCTCTCTGTGTCTCTGTCTGTCTTTCTCTAAATGTGTCTATTTCTGTCTCTTTCTATCTCTGTCTCTGTCTCTGATTTTGTCTGTGTGTGTGTGTGTGTGTGTATCTTTCTGTCTCTGTCTGCCTCTGTCTCTGACTCTTTCTCTCTCTCTCTCTCTCTCTCTCTCTCTCTCTCTCCTTTTCTCTGTCTGTCTGTCTGTCTGTCTCTCCCTGTTTCTTTGTGTGTCTCTCTGTCTCTCCGTCTCTCTTGCTATCTCTGTCTCTGTCCCTGTCTCTTTGTGTGTCTCTCTGTCTCTTTCTTGCTGTCACTGTCTTTGCCTTTTCTCTGTCCCTGTCTCTGTCTCTGTGTCTCTCTTGCCATCTTTATTTCTGTTTCTATCTCTCTCTGTGTCTGTCTCTGTCTCTCATCCTCAATGCCATTTTTATCTCAGTTCCTTTTTCTATCCAAAGCTGATTGATCCTCTTTCATTAAGAATGTCCCACTTTCTATACAAAATGGGCTACCTGTTATTTATTTATAACCTTTGCTTTTGCTCCTCTCTTGGCAAATATTTTTAAGAGCAGATTTACAAATCCATTTGAGGCTCGCTTAGTAAACAACTCTGAGATTTTCTTACATTTATAGATATTGAAAAATTGGTTGAACTGCTTTTGTTTTTAAGCCATAACTAACTATAATTGTGACACATTCAATTGAGGCAAGGAAGAGGTCAATGCTACAGAGGACAGTGGAGAGGCCCTGTTGACATAGTAGACAATCCCACTAAGAGAGGAAACAACTTATCCCTCTATGACATGGCCCTTTTGGAAGTGGGATTTATGCAGCAGAGAGAGGAGCACTATGATGGCATTGTGTTGTATTTTTGGAGCACTTAGACAGATATGAGTACATTTAAATATTTTTAGTAAGAGATCTTGACTCCCTTTAGCCATATTTATGTAATCCATTTATGATAATGTTTTTGATCCAATTAAGAAAAGTTTCTATTCACCTTTCACTAAATTGAAAGTGGAGTAATTAAAGAGAGAATAATTGATTTCAGGAAGATAATTTCTGTAAGCATGAGCTGATATTAACATTGTTAATGGCCTTTAGCAAATCAAAAATCCTAAATTATGTTTTTTCATTTTACTTTGCTGTGAAATTTTATCTTTTGTTCACACTGATAAGTGAAAAGTGGAAGTCCCTTGCAAGACAGAGTATTCTCACTAGTAGAGGAAACTCTCAAACTCTCTCCAAAAAGAAAGGCTTGCATGTTAATACAATGTCTCTGACAGATTTTGGCTAAAACAAATAGTTTTTCTTCCAAATCAGTGATGGCTCTGTTTTAAAATAATTTTCGTTTGTTTGTTCAGCTATCCTAACTTTGTTCCTACTGAATTTCTCTGGGACTTAATAGTGCAGAGCCTTGCATACAGTGGCCCTTAGTTACAAAAAGCTAATAATAGATCCCAGAATTGTTATAAAATGCTTTGTAACCCTTTAAGTACCATGTAAATTTAGAACATCTATGACAATGATGAACAATTCAAGTGGATGAATGGCATTTATCTCTTGGATCAGACAGACTTTACTTAAAATTCCTCCTCAAGCCACCATATTGACTATACCCCCAGAAGGTATAGGACCTGTTTTGTTCTTTTTGGATCTCCTATAGTGCCTAATATAGTGCCTTATACATACATATCTGTTTGCTTAAAAACTACCACTCTCCCCTACCACCTTTCCCTTTTCCCCACTCCAAGGTCATCTGGAAAGTTCTTCATCTTTGCTGCAAAAGGAAAACCAAACATATAGAAATTATAGATTTAGAGATGGAAGAGACCTTAGAGGGTTCAACTCTCTCATTTTACAGATAAAGAAAGTGAAGTCCATGCAGGTTAAATGACTTATCCAAAACAACTAGTAGCAGAAGTAGAATCTGAACCCAGCTCCTCTCATCCAAAAGCTTGTTATCTTTCCATATACCACACTGCCTTCTCTTAAATTCATTTTTACTTGGCTATAAAAAGCTTGAATTAACTCCTTAAAAATGAATTTTCAAGATTATTTTAGTGATAACATTTTCTCCCCTAGAGAAATGGCAAGACTCACCTTGATTTTTCAATGGTAAAGGCATAGTCTCCCTGAGTTTGCTTAAAAGGTTTTTCATTTCTCGCATGTCTCTGCATGAATGACAAACACATTGATGATAGAATTAGTCAGTGTAAGCTTTAAGTACAAATACTTTTAGATTTTTTTATTCACTTCTTTTAACAAACAGCTAGCCAGAGGTTCTTATTTTTGTTTCTTTTATGGACCCCTCTGATAGGCTGGTGATATCTATGGACCTCATCAGAATACTGCTTTTAAATGCATAAAATAAATCCATAAGATAAGCAAGTAAATCAGTTATACTGAGATATAAATTCCAGCTTCTTAACTTCTTAATTAACTCAACATTCTAATGCTCTTTTGACTATACCACATTGTTTAATTACTTCCTTTTGTATTTTAGTTGTATTAATTTCATTTGTGCAAAAGTCAGTTTCACATAATCCAAGTTTTCTATTTGATCTTTTGTAATTATATTCTTAAGAATACAATTCTTCCCTACAGTTGTGAAAGATATATTATGTTTTTCTTCTAATTTTTAAAGATATGATCTTTACTATTAAGATCATATGTCTACTTAGAATGCATTATGGAATATGGAGCAAGGTGTTTGGACTAATGTGGTCTAAGCCTAATTTCTGCCAAACTCTTTTCTAGTGTCCCTAGAAGATTTATTTTAGTTTTTTCCAAATAAGGAATTCTTTCTTAATTTATAGTTTCTATTTTATCAAAAGCTTGGTCATTGAATTCCATTGTTTTTGCCTCTCTATTGTCTCATCTATTCCACTGATTCGTTTTTTAAATGAATATCATGTGGTTTTGATGTTTTATAATATAGTTTATAGTCTTTAAGGGCTTACTACACCATTAACTTCTCAAGAGCAGGGCCATGAATTCATAAGTGCCCACAACTCCCATTTATAAATTTTCAATAAATAGTCAATATGTAATTTATACTGACCTACTTTTAGAGGTCAAAAAGGCCCTCAGGGATAAGAACCTGGGAAAATGGAAGAATATGATTAACTCCATGAGAATGCCATTCTATTTGTTCTCTTTGTCTTTCATGACTTTTATGAGGAAATACAGGATAATTGAGAGGTGGGGGGGCCAGAATGTCAATATTTATAGGCATATATTTAAAGTATATATTTAAAATTTTTCAGTTTTTTTTCAAATCCATATTTTTCCACAGTTTGATTTTTTTTTTTTAATGTAACCTCTGAGACTTATAGCTGAATTACACAGCTTTTGAATAGGGAAATTAATCTAGCCAAAGTGAATTTGGCAAGAAGCTGATTTTATTACAGTGGAGAGGAAGGAAGGAGGTAGGGTGGCAGGCAATGCTTGAACCTTATCGTCATCACAATTGGCTCAAAGAGAAAATAGCAAATACATTCAACTGGGTATAGAAATCTTTCTATAGAACATATATATATATATATATATAATATATATATATGTAGAAAACACGTATTTGTATGTGTAACAATATCTACATTTATCTACTTTTATATATAGTTACACATATATAAGGAAGTAAGAGGGAGGGGAATAATAGAAGGGTAAGAAAGACTGATAAAAGGTAGGATGGATTAGAGGAAGCAATGATCAGAAGAAGCTGATTTTATAGGAAATATCATGTAGAATTCTCTGCTTTTCCACTGAAACAAGAAATCATCCTTAATCATTTATCTGTAGAGTACTATCAATTTCATCAAACAGGTTCAGTGTTTGAATTGTTCAATTTTCGTGCTCATACAAGGTGAGAGTTTTACCAATAGCTCATAATTACCACACACACAATTTCTTCTATAAATATGGAAATTTGATCATTAACTTTGTAATTATATTACAGTTTTGAAGTAGAAACACAAATACAAATACAATTATGTCTTAACCTTCTAAAGCTAATAAAATAAAATGTTCATTACTTTGTTGATAATGCAATCCACCTGCAATACTCCGAACACATCTTACTCCCTGGAACTGTCCTATATTCAATCAAGTTGCTTTGTGCAACTTTGGGGATTACAGAACTGGACTATTTGGGTCGGAGGATCATATAGCGAAGAGCTGGAAAAGGTCTTTAGAGGCCAACTGGTCCAATTACCTCATTTACAGGTGAGAGAACTGAAGTGAAACAACTTGTCCAAGATCACAGAGTTAAGAGTTTGTATTTCAGCTCTAGTTCTCCGATGCTAAATCCAAAGCTGTTTCCTCCATATGGCTATACCTCTATCTATTAAGGGCAGTACACAGAATGTTTCTGTAGCAGAATGGGGGATGTTTAGCATCTTAATGAGACACATGGGAATATACAAGAATATGAGAAATACGGAATGTACAGGAATGTAAAAGACTAAAGAGAGGCGTCCAAGAGAGTTTGTTGCCTGAGACACAATAAGGTTACATACCTAAAGTCACACAAAAATTACAGGTTAGGGTAGGATTGAGTTTGTCTTCCTGCCTAATCCCAAGCCTCTCTCAGCCATGCTAAGATATGACTAGTAACATATCTATATGTTAAGTAATCTATACTACAATTAGGGGCAACTTGGTGGTTCAGTGGGTGGAGTTCTGGGCCTGAAATCAGGAAGATCTTAGTTCAAACCCACCCTCAGGTACATAGTAGCTATATAACTATGGATAAGTTAGTTAATCTCTGTTTGCCTCAGTTTTCTCATCTGTAAGATAGAGATAATAATAGCACTTAACTCTCAGGATTCTTGTGAAGATCAAATATGATAAAATGTATAAACCTTTAGCACAGTGCCTGGAACATATTAAGTGCTATATAAATGATGTTATTTCTTTTTGCCCAAATGAAAGTATCACTCACTTCCGGGCAGCTGAGTGGGTTAAGAGAAATAACTTCTTCTTGAGACAGTCAGGTAGTATAATAGATAAAGCACTAGACCTGGAGTCAGGAACACCTGAGTTCAATAGCTGCATGACCCTAGACAAGTCACTTAACCTGTCTCCCTCAGTGTCCTCAGCCGTAAAATAGGAATTACAAGAGCATGTACCTCCTGGAGTTGTTGTGAGGATCAAATGAAGTAATATCTGTAAAGAACTTAGCACAGTGCTTCACACATAGTAATTACTTAGTAAATGCCTCTTTCCTTTTCTTGCCTCTTCCTCCTATCTCTCAAAATGACTGCCATGGGGCATATGGGATACCTAAAATCTGGATATCAGCTAGATACAGCTTCATTCAGTCTTCTGAGTCAGTCCTGGTCCCTTTTCCTACCCTAGCCCCTCCCCAGCTCTTTTCCAGAGTAAACTAGAAACAATCAGGGGATCTCAATCCTACAAGAGAAATTCCTTCAATCCGTTTACCAAGAAAAATAGTATATTTTGATTTCCCTGGGGATGCCATAAGGTGTAGTGAATCCAGGGGTCAGGTTTTATCATTGGTTCTGATACTAATGTGCTGTGTGACTTTGGGCTAGATTCTTGACTACTCTGGACTGACAGTGTATCATCTGAAAAACAAGGGGGTTGGAGTGGGTAGATGCTTTTTGAAGTTTCTCCCAGGCAGGCTGAAGAAAAGTCTGCTTTTTGAAATGTGGACTAAGATGTCTCTGCCCTCTGTACTCTACCACACTATTATCTGGGAGATCAATTGTTCCCTAAATGCAGAACTTTTCCACTAAGAGCACTTACTTTTCAGTATTCTCAATATCCGTGGAAACCTGCCAGGAATGGTGCTGAATGTCTACTGGTGAAGATAGCGTATCTTCTAGAATGGGGACTTCTGGACCTTCGTCAGTTTTGCATTCTGGGCTCTTGATCCCCACTCCAGACTCCTTTCCTAGGGCAGGAAAATGTGAAGAATCATAAATATAAACTCAATACTAAGCATTAGTCTCTAAGAGGGTTCATACATTGGGTTGGAGACAATTGTCTTATTGTTATTGTTGTGGTTGTTGGGTCATGTCAGATTCTTTGTGACCTCATTTGGGGTTTTCTTCACAACAATATTGGAGCTGTCATTTCCTTCTCTAGCTCATTTTATGGATGAGAAAACAGAAGCGCATGGAATAACTGATTGCTGAGGAGCATTCATAGCTAGTATTTGAGACTGGATTTGAATTCAAGATGAGTGTTCCTGAATCCAGACCCAGCACTCTTTCCACGTACCTCCCAGCTGTACTGATCGTTAATTAATTAGTTTGTATGTAGAAACATATACCTGTATATAGATATATATCTATACATACACACAAATATATATGTATAAATATAATAACAATGTCAAAGTCAGTATGTATGTGTATATGTATATATGTATGCATGTATATTACTGGATATGTGTAAAGAGCTTCCAGAGAATTTTTGCTATCAATGAAGACATGTAGGTATGTATGTGTATATGTATACATGCATATACACATTTGTGTATGTTTGTGTGTGTATATGTATATACCATGAGTATTTATTAAGTGTCTACTAAGTTCAACACATTATGCTAGATCCTGGGAATACAAAGACAGAGTAAATCAGTCCCTGCTCCCAAAGTTCACATTCTTCTTGAAGCAGATAAAACATGTTCTCAGATAAGTACACAGACGATCTATATAAAACCAATAACATATAGTGAATTGGGGGAGGTCACTAACAGGTAAGTGATACAAAAATAGTCTCTTAAAAAATGTCTCGAGCTGAGCCTTGAAGAGACCCAGAAGTTCCAAAACATGGAAGTGAGGAGGAAGAGCATTATAGCCCCAGGGGCAGTTTATAAAATATTTGGATGCTGGAAATTGCAAGACATTTATAGAAAAAGAGCAAGAAAACTAGTTTGACTGAAATGTAAAGTAAATAATGCATAATCATTTTGGAAAGCTGGGCTAGAACCAGATTATGGAGGATTTAAAATGTCCAACAGAGGGGTTGTATTTTCTCCTACTGCAGAGATACATCAAAGTTTCTTGAGCAAAGAATGATGTAAAAAAACATATACATGTATTAAAGGTATATATAGTTCTTACCTAGATTATATATGTGTGCATACACATATGCATATATAAACATTGGTAAAGCAAAACCAACAAAACTGTTGAGAACTGAAAAGACACAATGTAATAACAGTATTAACTCGACTCAAACATAATTAAGAGCTCCTCAGAGAGCACTGGTATTTCTTCACTTGGTCTTGATGTATGAGATCAAGCTTGCTGCTTCTGGAGTAGCTATTTCACAGACCTAAAGGTATGAGAAAGGTCCTAAAACTCAGACACTGATGCTGCTGAAGCAGGAAGATGGACATGAGGCTTCTGTAAAGACAAGGACATTGCTGATTCCTTGAACGTCTCCTTTCCTCAACTGGTTCACCCAACAATAGATGTGACCCTGAAGATATATTCTGCTTCTTATGTTTTAATTTTTATGTCATCTACTCTGCTATGAGCATTTGTAAAGATAATCTGAGAGGGAGCAGTGTTCCAGAATGGAATGAAGATGGACAGGGAGTAAGGAAGCAGGTTCAAACCCTGGCTCAGATACTAATTGTCGTGTAATCTAGAATAAATCACTTCATCTCTCTGACTCTCAATTTTATCATCTAGGAATGAAGAGAGTGACACTAGATCAGTATTACCTACTGGCCAAATCTGGCCCTTTCCTATTTCTGTACTGCCCTTGAGCTAAAAATTAAAATAAATTTTTATTAAAATAAGAATTAAAGTTTTATAATATTTAAAAATAAATTAATTTTAATTAGTTAAAATTATATATACTTATTAATTCTTAATGTAATATATTATACATAACATGTCATATATAATACATATGCATATGTATATAATTAAAATAAATTCTTATCTCTGAAAGCCAGAGTTGGCTTGCTCTAGACTACAGAAACTTTAAAGTCCCATTCTGCTCTAATATTCAGTATTTCTTAAATTGGGAAATAAATAATTTATTTCTCAACTTTTCCAAGTAGTTTTACCAGTATTGTATAGACATGCCTTTAACAATTCTTGAAGAACTATAATATAAAAAATATATCTCAAGGGTAGATTGCAGCTAGAACTTGTATCATTTATTTTTAGTTCTATTGGTGCCTTTTGTTCCTACACTACAATACTTTCCCAATATTCCTTCCCTCCCTTACCTTGAACCATTTTTTGTAATAAAAACACTCAGCAAAACAACAGGAACTATGATTATATCTGATAATGCAACACTCTGTACTCCAAAGTACATTCAAAACAATCCCCTGATAGCTCACATTTATGTAACCCTTTAAGATTTACAGGTCATTTATTATACCCTGTGAAATGATGAATGTAAGGATTAGTTGTAACCATTTTATAAATAAGGAAATGTATCTCTACCAAGAAAAAAAAAAGTGTGATTCATCATCAAAAGTTTCAGGACCATGAATGGTCACTGCAATTATTCAGAATTCTGCTTCTTATCTCATTATTCTCATTCACATTTTTATAATCCTTCTACATATTTCTACTTATCTCACTCTTTAGGGAAGGTGGCATAGTAAAAAAGTGCCAGATTAGAGCCAGAGGACAAGGTTACAAATCCCAGTTTTGCCATTTACTATCTATGACACTTTAAGCAGTTACTTCATGTCTCTGGGTCTCTATTTATTTATAAACTGAGGATTTAAATGAGGGAGTTAGACTAGATCACCTCTAAGGTCCTTCCCTAAATTTATATATAAGCCAATGAGCACTCGTTCATATGTCTTTCCATGTTTAAGTTGATTCCTTATATTCATAATCTCTAATGTTATAGAGATTCATTATATTTTTTTAAAACAACTATTTTAGCCTTTTCCCCAAATAATGTGAACTACTAAGGGCAATATAATGTACCTCACGTCTACATAGTTCCCTCCTCTCTTGCTTTAGTGAGCTTATATTAAAAGAAATTATATTCAAAAAAATTAGAACAACAATCAACTACTCTCAGTCCCTAATTAGTATGAAAAATTCCTAATATTCAGTAGCAATCTGGCACACTGTCTTAATTTACATTTACATTTGTCTTATATTTGTTGTTTATTTGCTTTAGTTGTGTTTGATTTTTTGTGACCCCATGTAGGGTTTTCTTATCAGAGATACTAGAAGTGGTTTGAATTTCCTTTTCCATTTCATTTTACAGATAAGGACACTGAGTCAAAAAAGGTTAAGTGAATTGTGCAGTGACATCCAGCTAACAAGTGTCTGAGGCCAGATTTGAACTTAGAAAGATGATTTTTTTTATTTCAGACCCAGCACTCTATCTCTATCCATAGTATCACTTGCTGCCCTTGTCATAGTGTCTATACATTTCAGCAATACTAATATCTGTAAGCTGTTGCCCAATTATGAAATTGCCCAATTACAGGCTACATAGCTAAGAAAAAACTAAACAGAGTTGGGAAAGTACAATACATATGTGATGCTGAAATAAAACAAATAAATAAGTAAAAGGGAAAAAAAAAAAAAACAAGAGCACACAGCAATGCAATGCGTCAGTGAACATATGTAATGACATGTAAGACAAACATTGCAAGGGTAAGCATTGGCATTAAATCTAGGGGAGAATGTAAAGGTAGAGGGTCAATCCAATCAGTGATAACAAATTCAAATATAAACCTCTCTCTGTTCACTGCACATTGATTTAGAAAGCCACAGAATACCTATTTTCATTTATTTTCAAAAATATTTTAAGCTGACATTTTAAGTTAATACCTAAATGGGGTTCTGAATTTGATACCTCTTGATGCTAGGCTAATTATCCTATTTCACTAAAATAGATAAAAAATGTTACACCTTGATATATTTATCAGAAAAGATCCCGTGTTGATTTTCACAAGGGGTGAACATGAGTTAGATATTTCTCTAGCTGTAACAGAAAGTCTGTTCAGACTGGCTGAGGAACTTGGTCACACACTATGGGGCCTATATAAAACCATCAAGCTTGTTGGAAGAGTAGAATCAAGTGGGTTGGCAGTGAAGACAAGAGACTGTGCCAGCTAAACCCCTGAGAAAGAATCATTAGTGGGGAGGAGCAAAGCCCAAGGAAGCAGATTCAGTCTTCTGCCCATCCCCCTTGGCCTGAGGGGCATCTGAAGGATGCAGGCTGTTACCTTAGCATCCGAGCAGTGTCCCTGAAATGGCTGATGACAGATATAGTGCACACTGAAAGCCAAGAATAGACAATAGAAAATCAAATTCAAGTCTCTATAAAGAACCTAGAAAAAAAGCTACACCCCTAAGGAAAATCTTTTGAGAACTCCAGCAAAAGGGTTCCAGGAGCAGCAAGTTCCCCCTTAATCACTTGTCCTCATTAAGCTTGAGCCAACATTCCCCTGGACTCTGTATGAACTGAAGGACTTTTTTTTTTTTTTGGGGGGGGGGGAATGCATGTACCATCTGTACAAACAATATCCCTGTAGTAAGTACCCCTTTCTAAAAGCTAATAAAGTCTGGTTGACTTATGCAAAATGATGACAGGGCAGAGAACACATTGTTAGGAGTTTGGAACTATATAGTACTAGAAAGAGAGCTCCCAGACTATCAGAGTTAGCCCCTAGGGCCTGTGGGGATGTCGTGGCTGTGTTCTGGGGATCCACAGTATATACATGCATACATAAGTATGAACATATGGATGTATGTGAGAGCACTTGGCACAGTGAATGGAGGATCAGAGCCAGAATCAGGGAGACTCATCTTCCCAAGTTCAAATCTGTCCTCACACACTTACTTTCTGTGTGACCCTGAGCAAGTCACTTAATCCAACCATAATCAGTAAGAAGACCAGTAATACATCATAGTCAAGAACTGACTCAGGCTGTGGTAGCTTATGTCTGATATTGGAATAAAATGAGACAATTTCAACAGTTAACAAAAGAAGGTTTATAGTCATAGTATAGAGAGGACACTTAATAAGTTTGCCTCAGTTTCTTCATCTGTAAAATAAGAAAGAAATGGCCAACCATTCAGGTCTTTTTGTGAAGAAACCCCAAAATGGGGTCAAGAAGAGTCAGATATGACTAAAAACAACTCAACAATAACAACAACAAAATCTACATAATTATTATGATTATATCCTTAACCAGACTACATTGGGTGCTGCCTTAACAGCAATAAAATAATTAACATTTAATTCTCTGAGAGAGTTAAATTCTGCTGGGAGGCAGAGTAGTATAGCAGAAAGAATGTTAGCTTTTGAGTCAGATGACCTGTTTTTAATTCTGACACTCCCACTTCCTATCTGTGTGATGTGCAAATTGTTTAACTTCTTGGTTTCCCCATTTATAAAATGAGAATGTTGAACTATATAGCATCTACAGGGTCCTTCTGGTTCTAAATCAATTATTTTATGATCTCACTACATCTTGCTATCATGCCTTCTAAACTATGACACTGCATTAGTCAGCAGAACAATAAGACATCCGAGGCACTTTTCCACAAAGCTATAGAAAACAAAGCAGGTTTCATTGATTTCATCAATCAATTCATAAAAAACAATAAAAAAATTCATAAAAAAAACAAGTTGGTTGATTAAGGTCACTTGACCATAGAATGTTACTTGTGCTTGGCTGTGGAAACCACCTGGGAATTATTTTCTGATTATGTGGTCTACTATGGTGCTGAAATTAATTGCACGCCTAATTCAGCACAGAACAAGCATTTCATAATTGTGGAGTCTTGACCTCATAAGAGTATTTGCAACTGGCCTCCAGGCAGAGCACAGCAAGATTGTGTAGCAGTCACCAGCACCTCCTGGACAGGGCTAGCCTTAGGCTTCGGACACTAAAAGGAGCAATGAAAATCTGGGAAACCAGGTGCTGCCTGTTTCAGTCATCAGCTTCACTTTCTTTTGAATCTCTGAAAGTCAGGGTCGCCCAAGCATTTACATGACATCTGTGTTATATTCCTATAGATAGACTATGCCAAGGATATGGATATTTCTGTGGCATGGGGATATGGTTGACAGAACAAGGAGGGAATGATGGATCTAAAGCCTACCATTTTTAAGGTGTAAATTTTATAATTTTTTCCTGTATTCTCACAAAGGGATCCAGATGACCATTGTCAGTAAGAAGACTAGTAATACATTGTAGTCAAGGTCCGACTCAGGCTGTAGCAGCTTAAGTGGATATTGGAATAAAATGAGACATTTGTAGGTTATTCAATAGTTAACAAAGGAAGGTTTATAGTCATGGTATAGAAAGGACCCTCAATAAGCATATAACAAATAGAGTATTTCCCATTCCCCCACTTTTCCCTCTTTATGGACATCACCTAGTCATAGGACAGGCTATGGTTACTCAAGTGACTTTGGGACATTCACTACGTGTAAGAGTTGAAAACACATAGGTGGGCTTTTTATGTCCTTAAATGAGGCAAACAAGAAGCAATATTAGTTACTCAGCATAAGCCTTAACTCTCTTCAGGGGTCCTCAAACTTTTTAAATAGGGGGCCAGTTCACTGTCCCTCAGACTGTTGGAGGGCTGGACTATAGTAAAAACAAAAATTTTGTTTTGTGGGTCTTTAAAGAAACTTCAGAGCCCTGGGTGAGGGGATAAATGTCCTCAGCTGCTGCATCTGGCCCTCGGCAGTAGTTTGAGGACCCCTGCTAGGTCAATTAAGTATCACTTCAATTAAGTGTTGGTGACAACTTCTTGTTTTTTAGGGGGAAACACATCCAAAACTAGCCTAAACTACATGGCAAGAAGAGTGAAAGGGGGAATTCTGACAGATATGTTATCACATCCCATTCCTTGGTGGAAAAGTCCTAAAGATCTTTTAGAGATTCTCCTACTATCAGAATGTTTTTAGGGATAGACAACCGAAATTTTGTGAATTCAAGAAATCTTTCATAAGCAACATTGGAAAAAAAAGAGAGAAAAGAAATAAATATTAAAAAGACAGAATAAAACAAACAAACCAAAACAAAAAAAAAACTAAAATGTAATGGTCCCCTGGAAAAATGATCAAATATGGAAGAGAATGAAGATGAGAAATTTTAGACTTTAGAAACATTAAGTCCTGGATCTCAATGTTCTGGTTCATGTAGTAAGTCAAATGCACATCTTTTGCTGTTCACACTGGGTCACCCAGTAAAAAGTGATTACAATGAGCCAGAGAGCATCAAACTCAGAATTATAGCACAGATGATGACATATCCAGCATAGTCAATGATTTTTCATCAAAACATAGGGTCATCTATAGAAAAGTAGCTAAGAAAATAGCACATTTTCTAAGGAAACCCCTGGGTCAGAGATCTTATGATCTATGTGTCCCTGTCTTCATCAGCATCACTTTTCAATTGTATTGTTATCAGTCCTATCCAAGCCCTCTGGTTTCACTGAAAATTTAAACATCACAAAGTCTGTTTCAAACTATTCAATGTATTATACCAGTTTACATGCAACTTTTTTTTTATGCTGGCTATTCTTTCTATTTTCATCTTCTAGCACTCACTGAGTTAATTTAGAGTCATCATTAAGATTCACTGAAGGGGTTCTTTTTATTCCATGAGAAAGGCTCTTGATACAAAGTGTTATGATATTATATGTGGATGCTCAATCACCCTATGATCTATATTTGCATCACCTTTCTCTCACTTAACCACAAAATGAGCTATCAAGTCTGGGGAGTCCAATTTCAATGGGCATGTTCACATCAATAACTACACAATAGTTAAGATGCTATAGTGTATAGTGTGCTGGGCCAACAGATAGGAAAAACAAGAATTCAAGTCCAGCCTCCTGTACCTACTAGCTTTGTGACACTGGGTAAATTGCTTAATTTCCCTTTGCCTCAGTTTCTCATTTGTAAAATGAGAATAATAGCTACTTCCCAGGATTTTTGTGACAATCAAATGAGATAATATTTGTAAAGTGCACAGTGATTGACACATAGCAAGTGCTATATAAATAAATGCTGGCTATTTATTTATTTGTTTGTTTGTTTTTCTTGGCTTGAGTTTTAGGCCATTCAAGTCATGTGGACAATTTTCTTGCCTTTGGAGGTAGAAGTAGCTTAATCTATGTGCCAGGAAGCTGGGAAATGCAGACAGATAATGATCCAATCATTCAGGCACCATTACTTCTGTTAGTTTTTTGAAGAAAGATTATGTCACTTTTCATTATTTTATTCCAATACTGAGCACATGGAGATACACATCCCAGGCTTCTATTCAAGATTTTTAAGTAAATTAAATTAAATATGTATGTGAACATTTCTCTTACATTTTTTACATTCTTTAGAAGTGGTTTCACAACTGTGATCTCTATTATTCTGACAGTGCCTAGTTAGGAATTAACATAAGTATTTTAAATAAAGGGAAATTGGAACACTTCCTTAAAATCCCTCATTATATTAGTTAGAACTAAAATTTTGGTCTGTGGACTCTCTGACAGTCAGAGATCCTAGGACATTATCCGTAATTATGTCCTTGAGGATTGACTAAAAATGGGACTGATTTGTAATATTTCATCTCTGTAGCTACCATAACTGAATCAGTCCATGGCATGTGTCTAATCTACGACATTGATGTCACCTGGATAGTACCTAAGGTGAATGGTTGTATCTATGTAGTCATTTTCTACACCTCCTTCTTTTTCTCTTTCTCTTAATCCTCCTCTCCCTTGCTCTCTTTTGATTCCTTATTCCATTCTTCCTTTTCTATTTCCTAACTTTGCCCCCTTTTTATGTATTAAATCCACAATGGAACCAGATAGTAATTTTATTGGGAGTACTATTTTAACCCTGAGTACTCAGGGTTAAAATAGTGACTGACTCTTTCTCTCTTGGAAAATCAGCCTCAATTTAATGAAATTCATTCAGACAAAACTAAATCCTTTCTGGACTCAGAATTCAATAGTGCTTTTAGTGCCTAATTGCTGAACACCAAATTGTAATTTTCTTGAGGGTAAGAATATGTATTCTGTGTCCTTTAAATCCCTTACATGGCTTTGAGAATACAGTGCTCTGAACACACTAGATACTCACTAAATTCAGCTTACTGACTCACTGTGAAGGTTGTCCTTTTGCCCAAGTACTAAACATGGGATGCAGAATCCCCAAAGTATTTCATCACCTTGGTTGACATTCTCTGACTTTTTCATCCTCCCCACATCATAACATGGATGATAGGTAGAGCTTTGAGGAATTATTATCATCAATGTGACTTATTCACTGCCTTCAAATCATGCTGATTCCTGGTAATATATGCACTGAAACGTAAGGCTCTTTTTGTGTATTTTCTATAATGATGTCTTCCATTTCTTTGTGAGCTGTTTTCTCCCTGTCATCATGCTCTTATTGCATTATAAATGTATTTTAGTTTTTGTGATGCATGTTTTTTTCATTTGACTCAGATATTCCTTTATACTGTTCCTGTAACTCTCTTAATCAGATGTTGAATCCACTGGGGCCTCTGTAGCTAATGCTCTTTTCACAGGGCCTGAGTTCATTTTGTATTTTCCAGGACTCTGATTTATTTGTTACTTATTAGACCATCTTGGTCTTCCTTGGTCCCAGTAGGTTTTCAATTGACTTCTAACTTTGTCTCGGCAAATCTCCATCCTTTCCCTGCTGTGATTACATTTCATTTACACAATATTATGTGTGCATTTGTCATTATGGCACTGAAGTATCTTGGGGAAAGAAGCTCATGTTTTCATGGGCACTAGGGAGAAAAGAGAGGGTGGAGATACTCTCAATGGAGCTCTATTACTTGACATGATAAGCTGTCTCAGAAAAAGGGAATATAGCCAGACAGGGACAGAGTAATAGGGTATAGCGAGAAAGAAAGAAAAAAAGGAAGGAGAGGTAAGTGATGAATTCATCTGGGAAAGCATAAAAATAATAATTGACATTTGCAAAGTCATTTAAAGCTTCCAAAACATTCTATTTCATTTGTTTTACAATGACCAATGAGACTGATGCTGTAGGTACTTCTTGGGGACAAGAATATGTTTATTTTTCACATAAAGAAACTGAGCCTTAGAGAAGTCAAATGATTCTTAATGTCAATTAATAAAGGTATGAAGTAGGAGTTGAACAAAGATTTCCCTGAGTCCAGCTCTCTTGTCTACCATTCCAATCATGTCAAACTGAAAGAGAAATACTAAACCATATGTAAGGATCCCCACTAACTGCATATTGACTTAGATGTTATATATTTGCTAGTGTGTTTATTTTTATTTTCTTAAATTCATTATTTTCATTATGCTCATTAGATTTTTTCCAATTACATTTCAATCAGTTTTGGGAACACTGAGAAAGATCAAACCATAAGCCATTTTTTTAGTACTATGTTACATAACCCCTTGAAAGGGAAGGTGTCAGGTTAAACAGTAGTGCTCTAACCTGTGGGATTACTCCCTACAGGTACAGATGCAGCCTTATTTGCAGGCAATAGAGGATGAGATGAAACAAGAAAGGTCAAAATCAAGATTGCTGTATCACCTGATTCCTTTAGAATCCTGACCATGATATGAATAAGATTCACAATCCCACTTCTTATACAGCATGCAATTCAATACAACAACATTATTAAGTTGTGTGTGTGTTGGGGTGGGTAGAGAAACTGCATGTATCTTGAAAGAGTAAAGAAAAATGTAATGCTCACTCTGAGGTACACAGGTCAACTAGCATCATACACCAGCTTTACTCACACTTTATTCGAGGCACTGCAGATACAAAGACAAAAATGGAATAATTCCTACCCTCAAGGAGCTTAAAGTCTGGGGTGAGGTAGTATATACTGGAAATGTAAAAATAAAATTAATACTAAATAAATACACAATATATTGAGGGGGCATTAATAACTGAAGAGAGTGGCCAGGATGAGGATGATTCCTTGTTCCTGAATGAATTACCTTTAAGCTGGGTATTGAAGGGACTAAGAAAAAGAGGTGAGGAGTACACTGCTCCCCAGCTTGCCTACCTGACTTTCTATCATGCAGCAAAAACCTCTTCATCCAGGAACTTTCACCCAGGATTTCTCCCATGGAAAAATAGCCTCCATCTCTACAGCTCTCCCTCCACTTGTTAGGGGCCTTGAGGAACTTCCATTTTAAGGAGCCCATCCAGGCTAGTCATATCTTCTATCCTCTCAAATCTGTACATCTGATTATCTGCCCTTTCTCTGCCATATCTCTTACTCTGCCCCCATCCCCTTTCAGCTTTCTTTTACATATTAGAATATAAGCTCCTTGTTTATGTTGATATTGGGGCCCATGTCATAGTAGGTGAAGCACTAGGCACAGGGAGAAGTAAATTCAAATTTGCCCTCAGACCCTTGTTAACTATGGACTGTGAAGAAGTAATTTATTTTCTCTTTGCCTCAGTTTTCCCATCTGTGAATAATAACAGCACCTCCTTCCCCGGTTTATTGTGAAGATCAAATGAGACGATAATTGTAAAATGTTTTGAACAGTGTCTGACACATAGAAAATCCTATTAAATATTAGCTATTATTACTTCCCAGGGAGATATTTGTAAAGTGCTTAGCACCATGTACCTGACACATAATAAGCACTATAGAAATGCTATTATTATGATTCCCAGGGCTCAGTACAGTGCCTGCACATAGTAGGTACTATATAATTGATCATTGTTGCTACTTTTATTATTCCCAGGGCTCAGCACAGTGCCTGGCACATAGTAAGTGCATAACGAATACTTGCTGATTGTAGCTGTTGTTGACTATGTTCCAGGCAGGGTATGCAAAGGCATAGAGATGGGAGATGAAGGGACATGTGGGAGGAATAGCCAGAAGGTCAGATTGGCTAGAAAGTGGTATGTGTGAAAGAGAGCAATGTGTAATTAGTCTAGAATGAGAAGCTAGAAACAAATTGTAAAGGTTTGCAAATGATAGAGGAGTTTCTACTTTATACTAAAGATAACAGGGAGTCTCTGAAGTTTTTTTGATCAGAAGAGTGACAAAGACAGATCTATGCTTGAGAATCTTTGTGTGGCAGCAGTCCGAGGGAGAGTTTGGAGAACGAAGGCACTCAGAGGAAAAAGAAAATCACTGCATAGTTCTTCAAAAACCATTTTTTTTTTTCTGATATAGCTTAGCCTTCTTCCCTAAGTATGGATTTTTGCTCTACATTATTGTAATTGAATTAAATCAGATTATTGAATTAAAAATTTTATACACACAGTAAGAAAGAACCATTTTAACAAATTTTTTCTTCATTTCTTTGGCAATTCTTTTGATCTTGTGAAGTACCAAATGCAGTCCAGGTAGACCATGCCAATCAGGCTTATTAGACCTTGACAACTCAGCAGGACAATATAGGTAGAAAGGAGGGAGCTCCACTGAAGCCATCATTAAGTGCTGAGGGTAATTATCATTTCCTTAATTGGCAGAGAAGAATTATAATCATCACAAATTCTAATCTTTCAGTTCCTAGACTGGTGCTCACTTTAAACTTGATTCAAAGACTTTTTTTCCCCTCTAGAAACTATTCATAAGTCAAAGAGTAACTACCAGGGGCCTTTGTTATATATAAATGGAAACCTTATATCATAATCAGTTTGAGGTAGTCTAAATAAATTTTATATACGCTCTTACCCATAATGAGTGGTGTCTATGAGGTAGCCGAGACAAAGGAAATGGACAGATTATCATCACTTTACTTGATTTTTCTCTCTGTTTCAACATTGCTTCCTATCAACACTTTTCCCAGAGTAACAAGTAACAGAGACAAAGAAAATGGACAGATTATCACGTGACTTGATTTTCTCTCTTTGTTTCAACATTCCTTCCTACCAACATTTTTTTTCCTCCATTTTCCCTACCCACAAAAAGCCACTGATGAATAGTAGGAGGCAATCTTTTTCTGGGTTAGAATGCTAATGAGCAAGGGAAAGTAATAATAATTGTTGTTCAGTCATTTTCCAGTAGTGTCCAACTCTTCATGACCCTATTTGGGATTTTCTTGAATTTTTTTTTGGAATTTTCTTGGGAAAGTGATTTGTCATTTCCTTTTCCAGGCCATTTTACAGTCCATTTACAGATGAGGAAACTAAGGCAAACAGGGGTAAGTAATTTGCCCAGGATCACACAACTAGTAAATGTCTGAAGTTGGATTTGACCTGAAATTGTGCTGACTCCAATCCTGGCCTCTATTTACAGGGTCACTTAGCTACCCTAAAATGAGGATAAGGAACAATAATTTCCCTGGAGCTTTGGGTGGAGCAGCTTATGAAGGTAATCATCAGAAAAATTCCAGTTCTACTTGTTATGACCTTGTATGTTTTGTTATGTGACCTTCACCTCCCTTGGCCTTGTCTCCATTTCCTCATCTGTAAAATAAGATTCGTTAAGATTACCTTGAAGGGACTTTCTAACTCCAAACCTCCTAAAACTGCTTTCCTGCTTTTTGGAAAATGAAGATATCTTTTTTTTTTTTTTTCATTTAGAAAACTTCAGAGTTTATCACAATGTGAGAATTAGAAGGAATCTTAGAGATCATTTATTCTAACCCCGCTCCTCCCCTCCATTTACAGATATTGGAAACTAAGACTCAGAATGCTCATGTGATTTAAATAATTAAGATCACACAGTGAATCTGTGGCAGAAGGGGGAGTCAAATTGAAGGCTTTCTCTTATACCTTTCTGTCTCCCTAGCTCTGACAAGACAAACTCTTTAGCATCTTACAAGTTCTTCCTAATGACTAACTTTTGCCCTTTATTATAGCAGTGAAATGAGATTTTATTGTTGTTATTAAATAGACCGGAGAAAAGGAAATGGTCATCAAGGCAATACTGCACCCTTTCAAAAATAGATTTTTTTTAGGAGGAGGGAGAATAAGAAGAGTAGTTCTCCCTTCTAAATTGTAGTTTGATTTCCAGCTTCATTTCTCATTGTCCAAATAAATTTTTCCTTAATCACAGATTTTTACATCTCTCAATCTGTAACATTAGCAGGATTCATCTTCCTTACCCTTAGTTTTTTGTTGCTTTGTTTGCTTGCTTTTATAAAGAAGTGTCGATAATTCAACTGGTAGTGAAAGATTATTTTTTTTGAAGTTGTCCAAGTTGTTTCACCACCTCAACATTTATGAATTAAAAACCACCCTCCTCTGAATGTCTTGAAGAAGCTGCATCTCTTAATCCCCCCACGGCTTCTCTTGCATTGTAATATCCCTGTGCTATAGTCTGTGAATTCATTTCTTCCTCTACTGATTTCTGCCCATCCATGGGCACTAGTGACAAGCTCACCCATCATTCTCAATCAGGGCTGCCCTGTCAGTCAGGAATAGATCTGGTACATATTATTATGCATGCAGGCTTCTGGGAACAGACAGAAGGTTATTCTCCCGTTCCAATGACACTTTACCAGAAAGAACAGATAGTAGTGACACCAGCTGATGTTTGCAATGTTTTTCTGAGGACAGGAATGTGAACTAGAAAACTACACAAATAAGCAAGAAGATCTAGCCAGTGACTGTAGTCATGTTCACTTAGTAGCAATAGAGAAAAGAACAGTGGCAGGAAAAACTAGTAATGATCTTTATAGTCCCCTACCATATGGGTCCCTAGAAAACTCTAGTCTGAAGCACTCTCTGGGTCAGCATCTACTTCAAATTATACTTAATGGACCCTCAACAATGTGTGTATTTTTATTAGCCAGCCAGCTAATATATGAATTCAAAGCAAATGACATTTAATTAAATAGCATAACAAATGAGGTAAAATATATAAAATATAAAATAATAAAGATAAGAGATTGCTCCTTATAAAAATATGGCATATCTTCTTCCACAGGTTATCACATCCACAGAATGACCAGGGAACACATTTGGAGGGCCTTCATACAAAGGAAATAGCTATAGAGGCAGATGGCCAGGGCACCTTTTATTTTATTGTCTGCCTTTATGCTGTTCTGAGCTAGGCACTAAATCTCCAGTCTCTGTGGGGTGTTCTACTGTCTCTGCTGGGTGTGCTATCGTAGCTCCTCTTCGTGTAGTCTGCCTAGGGAACCCAACTGATCTTTCGGTGGCCACGCTGCTACCTTCTGGGGTCCCCTTATGAAACCTCTGCAGGCCAGCTTCTCTCTGCTATGGCGTGGTAGCTCTGGAAGGCCTCTCACTGACCAAGACAGGGTAGCTTAGTGCATAGCCTAGGGCCAGCAGCCACTGCTCTCTTTTGGCAACCAGCAAAAATTTGCAAAAGCCTCCAGGGTAATTTTGTCTATTCTTTTGAGCATCTTTGTCCTGGAGTCAACAATAGATCCTTGGATCCAGGCATTTATTGAGAAAATTCATTTTAATACCTGATAAGTTGCTGGTTGTAATTTTTTTTTTTTTACCTCCAAAACCCAATTTCAGGGACAAATATCCTCTAAAATTTCATAGGAGATATTCTGGAACTGAAGTGATAAAGCTTTCTCGCTGCCCATGATTCTCCTCAATTGACATGCAAATGAATTTAGGCATGAGAACAAAAAGGACTGGAAGAAACTGACAGGCCATCTGTTTCTTCACACACACATGCACGCTACCCATCCCACCACATTCTCCATCACTACCTTTTTTATGCATACCTGCCTGATATAAAATTGATTACAAACATCATTCACACTCCATTTATAACTTAGAAAATGTTTTAGATTTTTTTTTAACCCCAAGATCTCATGAAACTTTCTCCCAAGAAATAAAGGAATTGTAATTTATTTCAATAGAGAAAGTGGTCATGTTAATGAAATCATGCATCTTCTGAAGTATTGCTTTAATCACGAGAAATGTGATGATTGAAAAGAAATGGCCCCAATATATATATACTTATAGTTTCATTAATTTTAGGGGCTTTTGTTGTTCTATCATTTTCTATCACATTTGACTCTTTGTGACCCCATTTGGGATTTTGTTGGCAAAGATACTGGAATGGTTTGCTATTTCCTTCTTCAGTTCATTTTACAGATGTGGAAACTGAGGCAAACAGGGTGAAGTGACACACACACACACAGGGTCATACAGCTGGTAAGATTTTTGATTTGAACTCAGAAAAATGAGTCTTTCTGACACCAGGTCTGGCACTCTATCCACTGTGCCAACTAGTTGCCCTGTAGGGACTTTGACAAACTTTATTTTCATGACAGATAATTCCCAATCCCACTTTCTATGCTATTCATTAAGGTCACAAATCTGATGGTAGGCCACAAAAATGTGTAAGCAGCTAACATAAAGCCAGGAGAGCATGATGTATGGGAGAAAGGCTGGCAAGTTTAATTGTCCCTGTAACGCTGAACTGATTAAATTGAAGTAGTTGATTAGGTCCATTCCATAAAATCCTAAGATCTTTCACGGTTCAGATCTTCTGGTCTGCCTTCAACGACTTCAGAAAACAACTTCGATGAAAACAGTACTGCTTCCCCTTGGCTATATTTCACATGATGATTGCTCCTATTTTTGCTAGGTATATTCATTCTCCTTGCCATTCCTATCCTTGCTAAGTTCAAGAGATTTTGTGAACAAGAGCCTTGTTCAGTCTTCGGTTCTTTACAGAATTTTCCTACCAGGACAATTCATAAAATGTGAAGAACATGTTGTTTAAAAAGCAGGCAAATTTGACTCTATAACCTCTCTAAACTTTGGCCTCCTAGATTAAAACGAGAACTTGCAATATCTCTCTCACATAGCTGCAGTTTAGGCTGAATAGGACAAAAACAACTATGAGCATTTATGTAGCATCTACTATGTGCCCGGTGCTGTGGTAAGCACTTTATAGTTGTTATCTCATTTG
This sequence comes from Antechinus flavipes, assembly GCF_016432865.1. Lineage (NCBI taxonomy): Eukaryota > Metazoa > Chordata > Mammalia > Dasyuromorphia > Dasyuridae > Antechinus > Antechinus flavipes. The sequence goes on along the minus strand of NC_067398.1, from coordinate 149,035,869 downwards.
GTCTTCACTGACTGACCTTGGGAGGTGGGTACTATTATTATGCCCATTTTACAGTTGTAGAAAATGAGGCAAGCTGAGATTGAGTTGCTCAAGGATACATACCTAATAATTGATAGGTCAGATTTGAACTTTGATCTTCCTGATTCTAGAACAAGTTGGTCTATTCATTGTGCCACTTAGCTGTCCCCAAATGATACATGGGAAATATTTCATTATCCTTTGAGTACAACATCAATATCAACTATTATTTTCATTACTATAAACAGGAGACAAAATAAAATGATATGCTTTTATATTTATAATAATTAAAACAGTCAGACATTCTTTGAGGTTTAAAAGAAAATTTAAAAATGACAAAATTAAAATATATAAGAGGGTTATAATAGTTCTGAGAGGGACAAAATACAATCTCCTTTATGGAAACACTTCATTTTCTTATAATAAGAACACAAGTGATTCAAATCATCATTTTATAAATATCCATAAAGTCAAAGGCTCAAAGTTATATGTATTTATGTATTGTTAATCCCAAAAGGATAAAAGTGAGGGCCATCTAAACAGAAAATTGTGCATTAGAAACCTCATTGAGTTTTCTGTGTTTTCATTCCCAGAAAAGCACCAGATAAGGGAATTTCTATATATAATAATAGCACCTCATTTATCTGGCATTTTAGGGAAATAATAATACTAGCATTTATATGGTGCTTTACCTATATTATCTCATTTGATATTCCAATAACCTAGTGAAATAGTTGGTTTTTTTACCATCCATTTTATAGAAAATGGAGTAGAAGATTCAAAAAGCTTATATACTTTGCTCATATGGTAGAGTTAGTAAGTGTCTGAGAGGATATTTATACCTAGATTTTCTTAAGTTTTCATCCAACAGTGTACCTACTAAAGATCTACCTTTTTTAAATATAAAACAAATCTACCCATTTTTTGATGGAAATGATTTTAAAATTAAAAAAAAATGAAAAAAAGAAACTCAGATCTTTGCCAATAAATGCTTCTGTTTTGTTCATTTTAAAATGGGAATGGTTTTAAAATAAAATTTTCCTTGACTTGTTAAGATTAAATTTAGCACATTTATGGAATTTAACATTTTCTTGATGAGTTATCATTATAAAAATAAATCACTACTATTTTATAATGCAGTACTTCTAATGCTCATGAAGGTGAGAGCTGTTTATGTTGAATATACTCATACCATTAAACTTTTGAGGATTTGTGCCAATTGTCAGTAGATTAGAGTTTCTGTTTTTGTTTTAGGTAACTTTTAGTTTTTCATTGTAGGTTGTCAGTTTTAACTTTTACTCACCGTCAAAGTATTTGCCCTTAACATCTTTTTTTGATTAGTTACTTCTAATCTGCTGCTGACTTAGAAATTAATTTATTAATGTAATGGGGCTTTGGTGTATACCTAGATCTCTTAAGATGGAGGCATCCTCTGGGACCTGCTTCTTGTGAGGATCACTATATGGGGGACATTCTGTGTTGGATCACTATGTGGGTGGGAGCTGATTCTTTTTAGTGACAGTGCAGTTGGAACTGCCTCTCTGAGGCAGTTTCTCTCTCTTTTCAGCAAGGAAGGTATTATTTTCTCTTAGGGACGGCACAGTGTAGTAACTTAATGGGTCAGGGAGGGGATTGAAGTTGAAGGAGTGTGGGTTGGTAGTAGGGGAAGGATTGCCTCCCTTTTCTTTAGGCTCTGTGAACCCCAAGAAAGAGGCTGAAGTTTTGGTCTTGTTTTGTTTGTCCTTTTCAATTTTAGCTGCAGGGGGTGAGATCCCCAATCTGAAAGTTTGAACCATAGGGATCTAGGGAACCAGAATTCCAAATTAAGTGTTGCTGGCAGGAAAACGCTGAGAAACTGAGGGGCACAGAAACAAGCCCAGAGAGGACTTAGGGTTTGGAACTTGGTGGAACCGAGTTGAGCTGTGAACCTGCTCTCCTTAGAATCCAAAGTATTTTTGAAGTAGACATGGACTTGTAGTATGGGTGGCCTGGGAAATGATGGTATGTTTATTCTTGTACATATGTAGAAAAGAATTCTTTATAAAAGCTTAGCTAACTTAAATAGTTAAATAGAACTGTGAGATTTAGATTCCTAATCTGGAACAATTTAGTAGGAGCTTGAACCAATGACAGAGAGGAGGGATTCCATCCCCAATCTCCTAAGGGCTTTAGAGAACACTAAGGAAAGGATAGAAATGTAACACCCCTGACCTTCAAGCAATTGGGGCAAGAATAATCATTGCTACACTAAGATGTAGTCAACCAGTAAAGAGACAATCAATAAGGGCTCAAAGGGCCTTAAATAAATTTTTTTAATGCCATATGCTTTAATAATTAATTTAAGCTTTGATTATGCTTATAATTATACAATTATACAATTATAATTATTATGAATATGCTTAAATAAAGCATAAAAGCTTTAGTCATTGTACTTTTATGATTTTTTTTTAAGTGCTCACAGGCTGTTTTTGCCTCATTACTGTTAAATTGGCTTTGTTTCATATAGGTGCAGTTATAGATACTTGCCCTTTAAGTAAAAGAAATGTAAGTATATGTATTTTGTGCTATCACAGCCTTTATAAAATAATAATCCAGGCTCTTGTGTTCATCATCACCCAGCAAGAAAACCACAGTGAGAAAGCTAACTTTACACTCACAAACAATAAACTGACTTCCTTCCTCCACTTCTCAGATAGAAAGGTTTGTATGAATCCAAACTTAATTTTAAGGCTGAAGCATTTTAGGTAATCTCATCAGGGTCATTTTCAGACAGTTCAATATTATAAAAATACATAACCTTTTCCTAAATTCAAAACGATCACAATTAAAATTACAACATAACTATTCATATTTTTTGTTCAATGAGAGAGGAAATGAATATATGTTAACTAAAAAAAATGAATTTAAGTGAATTTTTTAAAAATGGAAGTATATTTACAGATTTCTTAGTATATTCTAGGTTCCTAAAATATAAATAAAACTTCCTAGTGCTCTATTTTCTCCAGTCTAAAGCAACAAAGGAAATAGAGCTTCCCATACCAGGGAAATTTTTACTTAAAAAAAAAAATCATTTATGTCCTACTAAATTCCTATTATTTGCTTTATTGTGGCACAGAGATGACCCTAGGTTCTCAAATACCATGGTCAGTGGAATAAAAAAAATAAATTACAAAAATTGGTCTACCAAGCTGGAAAGGCATTAAATATGGGTCTGGTGACATACTGTTAAATAGAACCTCTAGAGAGGTTCAGAAGGAGGTTGGTCATCAATTATGTGATGAATTTTGGGGGCCCTGACAATTCAAGAAAATGTAATAAATGGGTGAGTGAGCTATGCTGCCTAAGTTAGTAGAGGGAAGACCCTAGGAATTTGGGTAGTATATCAGGTAGGTGACATATTTGACATCTTTTTCTTGTTCATTTTCCCCCAACTCTAAGTTCTCTGATCTCCATCAAAAAATAATAACTAACATTTATATAGTGCTGTACTTCATAGTTATCCTCTGTCCTCTGTCCCCATTGTCAACTTTCTACTGACACCTGAAATAAGGGGAAAATATCTTAGAGGCCTGAGAAAGTAAGTGTGAAAGTTTTCAGATCTGGTTAAGGGTGAGATGCAGGTTGGTTGTGAACTGGATGATCTCAGATGTCTCTTTTCTTTCTAAATATATGTTCATATTATCTTATAGTGAACTTAAAATGATGGTTTGGTTTATTACAAATGAAGCATTAAAGGAAAGTTGGGTTGTGAAAGGGGAAAAAAAATAAGCCCCACATGATTGCCCTTTAAATTTTTTCTTGCATCCGGAAGGAATTGGAAAACAATACTTTTTTTTTTTTTTTTTTTTTTTTTTTTTTTTTAAGTAATGAATGGCACTCCTTGGAGTTTGTACTGAGTTCCTGAGTCAGGGAAATGCAGCTTACCACAATTAATTTAGAAGTTATTAAATAAGGACTTAATTTGCTAAATAAATCATTTTCGCTCACCCACCAGAAAACTATTCTCATTTTTTTCCTCAACTACAATTTCGATAATCATTCTTTTAAACCTTTCATGCCAAAAATGCACCCAGGAAGGAACTGCTTCACACTCTTCAGCCTCATTTGCTTCATTTATCTCTGACATCTCATGTGTCTCTCTGCCACAACTATATTATCTATTACAGAGACATTCAGTTGTCGTGGGAGGAGACTTCCACTAAAGGGTCCACACTGACACGGGTGACCCAGATAGAAAGTCCTGGATGTTTCTCTCCAGTGAATTAAGCTTCAAGCTGACAGTAAGGGAGAGCCAGGTTGAAGTATGAACACCATTGCTGAGCCTATGAACACCCACACAGATATATATCTATCTATTCATGTGGCCTTTATATTTGAACATGAAGATTCTGATTATAGTTGCTGTCAGGTGCGGATGGAAAGCCGGATGTATACATATGTACAACAGGCTTTATTCCCTAAACTTTCTCCTTATATGAGAAAAAGATTCTTCTTCTGAAGGCTAGGGAGTGGGGGAAGGAAACAACATATTTCCGCAGCTTTGTGACTTACTCCAGAGTGGAGATTTCTGAGTGAAGGTTGATTCAAGCCTTTCGTCCCTCTATTTTTGGCAGGACCCCAGCTGCCCAGACCAGGCTTCATTCCATCCAGCCATCCACCAGGACACGTAGGACTTGTCAGCATGGACATTTTGTTCTCAGCTCAGCTGCCATTCTCCTCTCTCCCCGCTCACCCTCAAACACTCAGAGCACTCCCTTTTCTGCTATCACGCTCTTCCTTCTTCCCCAGCAGTTACGAGCCTAAGCTTCTCGAGCCCCCCAGCTACAAGATGGTCATAGTTGCTCACAACAGTTCATCAGAGAGGCACCAGATGCAATCATTCCATTAAGACTGAGGACCACCTGGCCTGACCATCTGTGCTGCCATTGCTCCCTAAGGACCACCAGACTTTACCATCTGCTCAGTTTTTGTATCTTCAGGCTTCCCTCCCCAACACCACCCTACACCACCATGGACTTTAGAAATGCATCCCAAGGCACTGTGGGCCTTGCCATATGCCCTGGCCTAGGAACCCATGAACTCCTGGTTCTCCCCATCGGTCCTACAGCTAAATTCTTTCATAATTTCTGAAGTCTGGATAACTTACTTGTCCAGGGTCACACAGCTAGTCTCAGGACTGGATTTGACCTCAGGAAGATGAATTTTCCGGAATCAGACTTTTTCCTAATTGTACTCTATCTGCTGGGCTCCCTAATGCCTACTATATGTACTTTGAGGAATTTCTTTTTCATTTAAAATATTTTGTATAGGGCTGCTTGCCATCTGGGGGAGGGGGTGAAGGGAGGGAGGGGAAAAGTCGGAACAGAAGTGAGTGCAAGGGATAATGTTGTAAAAAAAATTACCCAGGCATGGGCTCTGTCAATATAAAGTTATAATAAATAAAATAAAATAAAATATTTTGACATGTTTTATAGAGTACTTTTTTCTTTACATTCATATGCCCACAAACTATGAATCCAGTTTCTCAACTGGCATTCAAAACTTTCTGTAATCTGATCCTAATCTACCTATTAAAAATTTATTTTCAGCTTCTCAATACAAATCCCTCTATCTCTATATATCTATCTGTGGGTCTCTTTTCACTATATCTTCAAACCATCAAGTTCTATTCCATTCCAGGCCTTTGCTTCTGTCCATAATTCTTCAGTCCTTTCTTTTTCATCTTCATCCCTAGACTTCCCTTTCTCTTATTCAAATCCTAATTATCCTTCTTGATGCAGGTCACATCCCATTTCTTCTTCATGACTTCTCTTCCTCATGTTCCCACCGCTGATCACTCTTTGTTTGAACTGATCTTGGTAGGGACTATCTCTTATGCTTCTGTGGGGAAAACAGTGATTTTTTTTTTTTTTTTTTGCTGGTGGGAATAAAGACTAAGTAGCCACTAATTCCACTATCCTCTACAGTCTTGTTCAGTAAAATTCCAGAGCTGACCCATGACATTGGTCAGCAACCAGAGGCATGACAATAGTTGAAAGAAATCTCAAAGAAAATGTTCTTAGCATAACCTCAAACACCAGTCTAAGGAGTGATTAAGGCAGAAAAAAAGCAATTTTTAAAAACAGCCTAGTGACCTGGGCTGGCTTTTTGAAAACTGAATAGATGTGGCTGTAGAAGGTATAGCTATGGGGGAGAGCCTGTGTGGGTATTGCATAGAACTTTAAGAGAAAAGCCCAACCAAGAGAATTGAAGATAAAGATCAGAAAGTACATTTTCTCCAACCAGCGAGAAGCTAGAATCGGTAGCAATGGAAAATGGCCCCAGGTCCTAGGAGCTAGAACTCTGAATCACTCATTCTTCATGTTAGAGTCCATTTTCCTCTTGAAAATTAAAACAACTCTGAGGTACCACCTCACGCCCATCTGATTTGTTAAAATGACAGGAAAACATAATGATAAATGATGGAATGATATGGGAAAACTGGGACACTAATGCCTTGTTCTTAGAGTTGTGAACTAATCTACCATTCTGCAGAGCAATTTGAAACTATGCCCAAGGGCTATAAACCTGCACATACCCTTTGATCCAGCAGTGTCTCTACTGGGTCTGTAATCAAAGAGATCATAAAAGAAGGGAAAGGATCCATGTGTGCAAAAATGTTTGTAGCAGTTCTTTTTGTGGTGGCATGGAATTAGAAATCGAGTGAATGCCTCTTAACTGGGGAATAGCCATGGGGAATAAGTTATGATATGTGAATGTAATGGAATATTATTGTTCTATAAGAAATGATAAGCAGGTTGATTTCAAAAAAAGTCTGGGAAGACTTCCATGAACTGATACTGAGTGAAGAAAACCAACCCAGGAGAACATTGTATATACTTCAGCAAGATTATATGATGACCAACTATGACAGACTTAGCTCTTCAGCAATACAAAGATCCAAGAAAATTCAAATAGACTTGGGATGGAAAATTCAAATAGACAGGGAAATTAATGGAGAAGAAGGGAAAAAATTGGAATTTATTATTTTTCTTTTTTAAAATAGTATTTTTTTCCTAATACATGCAAAGACAGTTTTCAACATTCACCTTTACAAAATCTTGTGTTCTAAAATTTTCTCCCTCTCTCCTTCCTTCCTCTTCCCAAAACAACAAGCAATCTGATACAGATTAAACATGTGCGATCCATCTGCATCCAAAGAAAGAGCTATGGAGACTGAATGTGGATTGAAGCATTCTATTTTCATCTTTGTTTTATTTTTTCTTTCACGTGGTTTTTCCTTTTTGTTCTGATTTTTCTTTTCCAGCATGACTAATATGGAAATATGTTAAAAATGATCGTATATGTATAACCTATATTGGATTACTTGCTGTCTTGAGTAGGGGGGAAGTAAAGGAAAGAGAGAAAAAAAATTAGAATTTAAAATCTTTTTTTTTCCTTTTTTAAATAGTATTTTATTTTTCCTAGTACTTGCAAAGATAATTTTTTTTAACATTCACCTTTGCAAAACCTTCTATTCTAAATTTTTCTCCCTCTCTCTCCTTTCTTCCCTCTCCCCAAGATAACAAGCAATCCAATATAGGTTAAAAATGTGTGATTCTTTTAAATATAATTCCATATTTGTCCTGCTGTGCAAGAAAAATCAGATTAAAAGACAAAAAGCATGGGAAAGAAAAAAAAAAAAAGCAAGCAAACAAGCAACAATCAAAAAAGGTGAAAATACTATCCTTTGATCCACATTCAGTCTTTATAGTTTTCCCTCTGGATGTAGATAGCACTTTTCATCACAAGTCTATTGGAATTGTGTTTTTTTTTTTTTTTTTTTTTTATCACTGGATTGTTGAAAAGAGCCAAGTCCATCACAGCTTATCATCACATAATCTTCTTATTACTATATTGTTCTCCCGGTTCTTCTCACTTCACTTAGCATCAGTTCATGTAAGTCCTTCCAGGTTTTCCTAAAATCAGCCTGTTCATCATTTCTTATAGACTCCTGGGTCTAATACCATTGTTCTTGCCACTCCACTGTACTTTGCCCATATGACCTCTTCCAAGAATGTACTTAGTTACACATTTCATGTTTTTATTCCAATTGGTGGTATATGACTCCATGGGGAAATATACTTCTGTATGCATGTATGTGTGCATATGTGTGTTGTATATGTGAAGTTTTCCTTTACTTCCCTATCTTGTTTAATTAAGTGTCTTTTGGCAAATGTGTCCTCTTCTTGATTTGGTAAAAGAGACAAAGGCAGAGGCTCAAAAATCTTTGGAGTTAAGTGGATGATGACCAAAATTAGGACTTGAATCTGGGGATAGCTTTCTGGGTAGAAGGTATAATCAAGGGGTTCATTTCTTGTAATTCTCTCAGTAACTTGCATTAGTTTATATTTAAATGTCCTAAAATATTTGGCAAGTAGATGAATGAATGAAAGAATGGCTGAATCTTCCACATCTTTCCTTAGCCATTATTCCTTATTCTATTGCTTTTTTGTGTGTCATATGTATATCATTTACCCTGAAATGATACAGACCATTCTGAAATATGGCACGTCCACCTCTAAAAAATCTCTGAACATTTTAGGTTATTAATGGAGCTATGTCTATGTCTATATACATGGTGGTAGGAGAAAAAAGACAAAGAATTATTTCAACTTTTGGGGGCTTTTGACTCAAATAATCAGCATATCTACATACAGGGTTGTATATTTGTAGGGGATGATAATTTAGCTCTCTTCTGGTGCCCTTCGCTGATAGTGTAATCTTATAATTATGATTAGTAGAGGTTAGGATCCACTCCATCACAATTACAGGGTCTGTAAGTTGAAATGATACCACATGTTGAAAGTTTATATTTTAGTAACAAATTCATCTGCATTTCTGACAATTTGGAAAAATGAGATACCTTTCCGATGAAACTGAAGAGATCCTAGCAGACATATGGATTTTAGCATCTCTGTGGTGTACATTTCTAAGCAGCACTGCAACTGGATGTAAAGCCTGCAGATTTCTGGATGTATCTCACCATCTTCAGGGCTGTAACAAAAAGAAGGTGGAAAGATGTTAATACCCTTAAGGTTTCACTTATCAAACTTCAGTCTCACTCCAGAGAGAAGTGTTACACAAGGAGGATTCCTGAAAGCATTTAATCTATAGTAGCCAGCCTTGCAAACAAATAACTGCTGACACATTTCTCACTTAAGTACCCTTCTGACTAACAGCTCCTTAAACAAGCATCCCAAGGGTTTCTTTTCTCCCAGCAGCAATATGGGAAATTTAAAATCATAAAGGTTTTAAATAACTTGAGTACCCAGGCATTCTAAATCTGTCAACATACATTTATGGACTTTGGGGGAAAAAAAGACAAAATCCAATCCTAAAAAAAATCACCTAACCTTCCATTGACTTCTTTGAAGATGCTTCCTCCTTCCCCCATCCCAACTAATGAATCAAGTTTTGGAACCTACTTTACTGTTCTAAGCTATATTTCGTTTTATTTCCCTTCACATATCTTCCAGCTAAATTAAATTACTGGATGTTCCCACAACTTGATATCCCATCTCATTCTCCTCTGTGCATTGGCACAAGTTGTCCCCTAGACTTGGAATGCATTCCCTTCTCATCTCTCCCTCCAAATACTTACTTTCCTTTAGTGATTAGTTGTTCAGCAGCTTCCTACAAGAAGTCTTTCTAGATTTCTCCATATCTTGGTGATTTCTCCTTCCTCAAATTAAGATATGTATATAAAACTAGATGTTTGCTCAAATGTATCTGTCTAAGAGAATGGAAGCCACTAAAAGACAAGGTCTCTTGTATTTTTCTTGTATCCCTATTGTTTTAGGACACTTACGAAATTCTTGTTGAATTTAATTTAATTGAAAATAATTATCAAGCTTTTCAACACAAAGTTCCTCTAAAGTCAGATGACTAGAAAATGAAGGCATGAATTTGCTTTGGACCAAAGTTAAAGTGCCTAACAGACTATTTCCCTTATGATCAACCATCTGTAACATGTTTGTTTTAATTGTAAAATACTTTTTTTGTAAATAGAATAGAAGAATAGAGTGGAGGAAGTGGAGAAGAGAGAGGAAAGAGAAGAAAAGAGAAGAAAGGGGGAAAGTGGGAAGAAAAGGAAGAGGAAAAAAGATAGTGGGGAGGAAAAGGGAAAGAAGGAGAGGAGAGAGGTTAGGGGAAGGAGAGAGAGAAAGAAGGGGAGAAGGGAGAGAAAGAGATTAATGAGAACATTCTGGTATTCTTGATTAGTAAAATCAAGCTGCATAAATAGTGAATTTACTTATAGAAATAGTCCAGAACATTGTCCTGATGATACATTTAGAATAATTAGGGTGTATCACTTAATGTTTGGGAGGGTATTTTAAGTAATTTTTTTTCAGATCTACAAAATTTTACACTTTGTAATAAAGCAAAGCATAGAGGTTAAATTTAAGAACGGGGAAAAGAGAAGGGGAAAAACAGAAAACTCAAAGTTTAGTTGGACCACATTTCTGCTTAGTTTGCATCTTCATTTTTCAATGCCATTCATCTGAAAATGCTGACCATATTTAATTAAATAATGCAGGGACTGGATTTGTCTTCTGCTGTAAGTGGGTCAGTGGCAAAATATCAGATGTAATTATTTTGAAAAAGATGGTGTATATGTTTATCTAAATTCTGGAGACCGTCTCCTAAGGAAAAAGCCAGAGATTGGGAATAGTTGGTCTTTATGCAGAACTCCGCAATTGTAATTAATGCTGATTTCCAATGCTTTTTTAAGAAATGAGGAAAAGCACTTCCAAGCTTCTGATTACATAAGTCAGAAAAATGGACCTGCCCATAACTGAGTGTGTGATGGGGGATGTAGTGAGTGAGTCAAATGTGGAAGAGACAGGTGCTTCAACATAACTACATCCCATCTAGTTCTTTGCTTTGCCTCCAGCTGAAGAGGATCAGAGCTGCTTCCTCTCTCATTCTGTCTTGGAAGTCTTGCCCTAGGCAAGACTTTGAAGCAGGCAAAAAGGTCTTTGGTGAATGTCCCACTTTCTTTTTCAATGCCTTTCTCTTTCAGCATTTCTGTGATTAGTTGCCAGCACACAGGGCCTTCCAGCTGCTGTCCAGCTGTCTACTTCAGGGCTACATGCTCTTAATCTTCCCTGACCATAGTCATTCTGCTCCACCCAAATTCATTTGCCCCAAATCCCTTTCTCAGAGCCTTGTTACACACTAAAATAATACTGAATCATTATGGTTAATGTACTAATTAATATATCAGAACATTAACAGGGGTATTGCAGAGGTAGTGGCCAGAGGAGGTTCACAGGAGCCTAGCTCTGCATCTGGAAGAGTTTTCAGACTCCATCTAATTAAAGTCCTAATTTTACAGATGAGGAAACAGAGGCCTAGAGGAAAGGGAATCAACGTCCAAGATCACAAAAAGTAGTTATCAACAGATGCAGAATTTGATCCTCCTATTTGAAAGAGTATATGATGTGTGTGTGTGTGTGTGTGTGTGTGTGTGTGTGTGTGTGTATCTGGGACAATCCAGAGCTAATGCTTGCTTGTTCTTTGTATTTTGTTGCTTCCCAAAGGTATATTTTTCAATAAGTTGCTCTCTCAGTGCTCTGCAAATAAGACCACATAAGCAGCTGCTTACTTCATTTTTATGTAGGGCTATTTATGCCATCTCATGCAATATAATTAATACCTAATATGTATGTAGAGTTTTAAGGTTTACAAAGCACTTTGTATATTATCTCATTTTAGAACATTCACAGAGATACAATAGAAACCACTGGATGTATTATAAATATGATGGAGAACACCCAGGAGCTAACGATAATATCACATTAAGCAATGAAATATTACTGCTTTAAGAACTAAAAACAAGTCTCTGGAGGCTCTTTTCCTAAAGCATAATTCAGTACTTCAAAGGATTTCAGAGATATGCTTACCACTGACCACCATCCATTCATCAATGGGTGGTTTCATGATTTGCTATGGTCAAAAAAACTCATTACCTGCTGACCAGTCTTCTGGGGATGAGGAAGGATGGAAACAAATGTATGACTCAGGTTTAGAGTTAAGCTCTTTTTGCCAATATTTTTTCAATTGATTCTCAAAAAAACATAGGAGAGAGATAATATTATTATTCTCATTTAATAACTGAGGAAACTGGGACAAAGAGAGCTTAACTGACTTGTCCAGTTTTACCCAGGTAAGAATTACCCAAGATCATATTTGAACTCAGTTCTTCTTGACTCCAACCACAGAGCTCTATCTATTGGCCCATTAACTAACTAACTAACTAACAGCTTCTCTGAACTTAGCCAGACTAGTCCCCAGACTAAAAATTCCATTGTCGGGCCCAAGACAAAGGCATTCCAGATTGGTAGGAAGTGCCAGAGCTAGAGCTCCAAGGTCAATGTTTGATATCTATACCACAATGAAGCAGGAAGGAGAAATTTAGTAGATAGTTTCTAAAATAGACAACATAAATAATATCTTGACGATGAAAACTATCTCATCCATTTATGCTATATCTAGACAGCCAGTATATTTTAAGCCACTATATATTTAAGATAAGGAAAATAGAGGTGAAACAGCTTATTTATTATAAATAATTATTATCAGAGGTAGAACCACCACTCATATAATAGCTGTGAGATTCTGGGCAAGCCACTCAATCTCTCAATGTCCCAGGAAAATCTAGGATCATATTGGAAAGAAAGTACAATCCTGCATTGGTTGAGGGAATTCTACATTAAGAACTCTCTAGAGATGACATTTAGAAGACAGGAGATTTTACACAGCCATCTAGTTAATAAGCATTTATTAAGCACCAAAGAATGTGTGCAAAGAATGAAAAACCAAAAGAAAAAAAGTCTCTGCTTTCAAGAATAGAGCTTTGAACTAGGAAATTAGGAAGACCTGGATTTATGTGCTGCCTCAGATCTCCTTCTATTGCATAGAATCTTTACACAACACCTAGTTGTTAAAGTAAGAAATGGAGCTGATTATGTTCAATCCAAAGTATAATCCATTCAATAGAAATCATTTTTTTTAACATTTAGAAATAGCATAATATAATAGAAAGAACACTAGACTCTAGAGCTACAGGATTTGAGTTAAATCCTCAGTCTCTTCTGTAAAATGAGAGTGTTGAACTACTTGACTTCTAGGGTGCGTTTCACCTCTAGATTTATAAGACTATGACCTTTTGGTCTATTTGAACCAAGTAGGGCATATTTGCCTGTGGGGTTTTGCAGAAATTTCTTTAAATGTCTTGGAAAACTAAAATAGAAAGAAGAATGACTAAAGTAAATTGCCAAAGAACATCATAAAAGTTTTGTGTTTTTTTTTTTTGGGGGGGGATGGGTTGTTTGATTTTTTACTTTCTAGTGAATAAACTATATGGTGTTAATTTCTGGTCATCTATAATTCCTTGTTTTTGGTTTAAAGGTTTATTATTGCCATTGATTTTCTATAAGCTCACCAAGGAGAAATAACAAATTGTCAGGTGTAGCAGTAGAGGCAGAAAACATAATAGATGTTTTCAAGCAGTAGGAATAGAACTGCTATTCCTACATTTACATAACTTCGGATAAGGGTAGGGACAGTGGAAGAGAAATTTTGAACTACAATAGAAGTGTTTGGGATTTCCAGAGGCCAAATAATAATATCTAAGGAATCTTTAATATTAAAGTAAAATTAGACCCAAGAGCTTCCTTCTAGACAATGAGACAACTTCTTAGCTAGAAGGCAACTTTACATTGCTGTACTTCTGCAGTTACCTTCATAAAAGGCTTTGTTATTTAAGGCTTCTGTCTATGGAGAGCCACAAGAATAATGGTTATTTAATTCAGTCAAATGGCTATTAGGAAGTAGAAAATAATATTTTATTATAGTGGCTTATTAAAACTTATTAAAAAGTGGACAAGTTAACTGCACCTTTGTTATCAAAAGAAGCTGAAGATCAATTATAATAATATTTCTGTGATTTGAATCCAGAAAAAAGTCAGCAAATTTGACAAATTGAAATCTTTTTATTGTTGGCAATCAATCAAGGAAACAGAATCATAGGATCACAGAGTTAGAGCTGAAAGGGATCTCATCTGTTTGTTGTTGTTCAAACCTGTGGATCTCTTTATCACCTCATTAGGGATTTTCTTAGCAAAGATATTAGAGTGGTTTGCCATTTCCTTCCCCAGCTCATTTCACAAATAAGGAAACTGAGGCAAGGCTTGGCATTTATTGCAGTCTCACAGCTAAGTCTCATGATTATCCCAAATTCATAGTTTAAGAGTCTTAAAACTGGGAAGGATTTTAGAGATCATCCAATCTAATCTACTTCTTTAGATGAGGAAAGTAAGACACAGTTAAAAAGCATCTGAGGCCAGATTTGAACTCAGGAAGATGAGTTTTCCTGACCCCAAACTGAGACTCTATCCACTGTGCCTCTGAGCTGCCTTCTGAGTTGCATCTATTTTGATACTCCAGATAGAAAAATGACCTTTCTGAAACATATCAGAAATTACTAAAATGAGTCCATCCTGTTCCTATTATAAATCATATTCATGTTGGTTTTCCCAGACTGTCTTATTAGCATATTTGAGACAACCTTGACGGGAGCTCAGTTTTCCCAGACTGTCTTTTAGACAGCCAACATCTCAACACACATTCTTGTTACTCCCTAGATCCCATCTTCATTTCCCCCTTCTCCCTCTGAGCTATAAAAAGTTGTGTCTCCCCAAAAGCAAACTGTTTAATCAATATGACTTATCTAACTGTATTTGTTTGAGTGCATAAGCTATTTCATGTAATAAATGGAAAAGCTCTGTTATCTGTGATGGATGTTTATGTTATGGTTATTTCATGTCATTAACCACTATACTCTCTCAAATCTATTTCATATTTCCATCCCTTCTGTCTTTATTTTCACTTCATACACACATATATGAATAGATTTGTTATATATACATAACAAACATATGTATATATAATTACATATTATATTGGAACATTCCAGTTCTGCCACTAGTTTTCTGCATTACCTTGGGCAAATTAATATGGGTCTTACCTCCCTCAAATAAAGAAGTAGATTAGATCAGATGATCTCTAAAGTCCTTTCCAGTTTTAAGACTAAAACTATGAATTTGGGATAATCATTGGACTTGTAGCCAAGGATTTCATGATGTTCTTCCATTGCCAAATATGTGAACCCAGTAATGATATCTATTAAAATATTGTCAAGTAGAAATTCCTTATTTTGACATTATGTTCCTAAATTTTATGGCATGTTTATTTGGCTGGTGGCTATTATCTTCATTAAGCCTATGTGAAACCTGACTTGATTCTCCTTGGGCGTAAATAACTCTCCCATCCCTCAGATCTCCTGCAGTACTCTGTTTACAAATTTCAAATGCATTTATCATGTATTGTTTTGAATTACACTTAATTTATGTCACCTAATCCACTGGATCTGGTAAGCTTCATGAAAGCAGGGGTTGTGTCCTTTTTTAACCATTTATTTTCCCCATTCCATAGCTCAGCTCTCTGCATTAGATTGCAAGGTATTTGTTCAATCAAGTTAATTAATCTCTTTGGGCCTCAGTTTCCTCAACTGTAAAATGAAAGACATGAACTAGATTGAACCTATCATACCTTCCAGTTCTAAATCTTATACTCCTGTCTTTTGAATTAAATTGAACTAAATTAAGGCTCTTCACATCAAAATTGTTATTGAGTCTTGCAAAGTAATAAATCATATTTGTGTTTAGCCTTTAGTTTTCAAAATTATCTGTTGTCATTTTTAACACCATTTCACAAGTTGACAGCTTGCAACATAACCCTTAATTAAATAAAGAGGCCATTAGGTTGAGAAAAATTGTCTGTCATTGTTATTTCCTCCTCTGAGGTTGGAGAATAGTCCATAGCTTAAGCTCATTCAGAGGAATATGGAGAATATAGTTAGTTTCATTTATCTGGAATATGCATGTACACCCATCTTATTGAATATTACAGATTATGAGTAAATTGTCTTTACTTCTCCTCAGATAGTACTGTACACTAAATTTTGGTGAATTTTCACCAGACTTCAGACTATGGGCTCTACCTACTTCTTGGATCTCAAGAATGCCTCATTTATCTGTTGTTGTTGTTTCTTTTTCCCCAGCCAATGTTCCACTTTAGGAACCCAATTTGCTTTGCAAATATTTTGATAAATTATCTTTCCTAACACATGCATTTGGATGAACTGACATTTTACCAAGGCAGACTTTCCCAACTCAGCTAGCTCAGTTCAATTTCCTCATGTGTAAAATGAAGGGATTGGGCAAGCTGATGTGTAAGGACCCCTTCTAGTTTTCAATCTGATACTAATCTTTATTTCTGCATCATCACCCTGTGAAAAACCTCAGCCCTGTTTTAACATGGGGAAGTCTCAGCAGCAGTCCTCATTCGGGATAGGGGGAAGATAGAATCCAGGATGAAAGCTGCTATAAGCTCCCCATCATTAACAGACATTAGTTGTTTCACAAAACTTAACCACAGCAGATATAAAATTGAAATGTTTCAGAAAGTCCCCACTTTCTATATCCTTCTCATTAGTCCTTTTACTCAAAGGACAATATCACTTCACAGACTTCATGTGTTACTGACAAGATCATTCTCTTTATATTTTCAGAGTAAAAGACTAAAAGGAAAAGAGATTAAGAGACTTAGTTAAAGCTCTTGATAAAAGTTTTGTACATATTATCTCCTGTGATGATTTATAGAAGGAAATGATATTTTAAAAAATCATCAAAGACAGGTATGTTTAGAAAAGAAAGGGGAGTCAGTCAACTAGGATGGAGATATAATGGATAACACTGATATCTAAAAATTCTAACTGGCCTAAAGGAAAGCTCCAGTACATGAGGTGAATCTTTTATGGAGTTTCTGGGGAAGGCAATGAACATTCACACACGTGATGATAAGGGGAGGATGCTGCACTGAGAGGAAAGGCTTTCATTGATGAGCCCATCTATCTATTGAAACAGAGAAACTATGGTAGATAGTTTCTGTCCACATTCTAAATCTTAATGATCCCTCTTAGATATTATTAAACTAAAAGGTCATAAGATTATACTTTTAGAGCTGTAAGAGACTCAGAGATCATCTAGTTCAACCTCCTCATTGCACAGATGAGGAAACTGAGGTTCATGAATTTAATTGACCTGTCAAAACTCATAGGGGAAGGATTTGAATTTAGAATCCTTTGCTCTAGAGATAGTACTCTTTCTACTCTTCAAGAATTCACAGTCCTAAAAGTCTTTCAGAGAGTTTTTATACTTCATTTCTTTGCTTTAATAATCTATATTTTATCAGTCCTCTATGATTTAATAGAGAACCTTCAAATTAATGAGGCCCCAAATATTGCCATCTTCTAACCAAACTGGTGACAATTCCTTTTTTTTAAATTTTTTTTATTTTTTAGTTTTTGCTAAGGCAATTGGGGCTAAGTAACTTACCCAGGGTCACACATCTAAACTGGTGTCAGTTCTTAAGTCATAAGTTAAACTAGTCTTCAGATGACATAAAATCTAATCCTGGCTGCACATGCAAAGCTTTTTTAGACTGACACAACTTATCAGGATTTATGCACAGCATTCTAGAACCTAGAATCACCTCCAAACTATGAGGCTCTCAAGTGGATGTTAACAGATGCTTCCACGTGCCTAGATACCTGACATTTCTGCTAAGTCCCACTGTGGCCAGCATACTTTCAACGGGCATATATGCAAGGTATAGACAATACTGTTGCCTAAAGGTAAGCGATGAACTAGTTGATTCCTTCCACTTCTGTAGTTCTATTTTTTAGTGATCAACCCAGAAATAAGCAGACAAAAGCCTGCAGATGGGTTTATTGAAGCATGCCTCCATAACTGTGGATTATTTATTTGGCTTTATTTTTAGGCAAAAAATGCTAAAAGGGACACTGTCTGTTAGAGCACATGAATAATTCCCAGTTCGACATGGGTGCTAAGTAACCATTAGGTGGCTGTGTGGTATCTTTGCAATTACAAAATGAGAGTATCAATAAGTATAACATCACAGCTAATCCAAAGGTCGAAACATATTGCTTCCTCCATGTTATCATATGTTTAACCATTTGGGGTATAGCTGTATTTATTAATGACATAAATAACATATATGTACACACATATGTTTTACGTTCTTTTTGTCTCCTCCATTAAAACGTAAACTGAATGGGAGTGGGGATAGTTTCATTTTTTTTCTATTTGTATCTCCAGAGTCTAGTACACTAACTGGACATAGAGCACTTGTTGACTGATTTAAACAGGTAGGATTATGGACAGTTAAGTGGTGCAGTGGATAGAGCATGGAGTCAGTAAGATCTGAGTTCAAATTTGGCCTCAGATACATGGTAGCTGTATGACCCGGGACAAGCTACTTAATTCCATTTGCCTCAGTTTCTTTATCTCTAAAATGAATC
Source organism: Antechinus flavipes (assembly GCF_016432865.1). Classification (NCBI taxonomy): domain Eukaryota; kingdom Metazoa; phylum Chordata; class Mammalia; order Dasyuromorphia; family Dasyuridae; genus Antechinus; species Antechinus flavipes. Next base: position 149,017,361 of record NC_067398.1, on the reverse strand, counting down.
AGAGAAGAAAATGGAAAACCACTTTGTCAAGAAAACCCCAAATGGAATCATGAAGACTCAACATGACTATAATGATGGAACAATTATGGTATAATAGATTAAGGGATAGCTTTAGGATCAGGAAATCTGGGGTTCAAGTTCTCCCCCGGCACAAAGGGGTAGTATGTTGCTTAGCAAGTAATTTCTCAGTGCCTTAAGGTGAGGCTCTTAAGACTTTATATTATCAGCTTACTAGTTTGTATGAATAGAAGGAATTTGTATAATGGGAATACTGCTCTTTCTCCCCTCCCCTGAACAGTAACATCACATATCCAGACCAACAACAAATGCATAGGTATCATTTCTTTCATTTAAAAAGATATTTTTCCTCCTTTCCTCACCCCTTCTTCAAATAATGTAGGTGTATCTTTGGTGTATCTTTGGTGAAAACGTTCTTAGACTATTAGCACAGAATCATATCCAGTTTGGCTCACATCAGGACTTTTAAGAAGCAATTGCTGTAATTCCCTATACTTTCTATCACATAGCTTCATAGGAACATATGGCCCTTGTCTTTCTCTCTATTGAATACAATTGGGGGATCAAAATCTGCCCTGGAGCTATGCAGGGGAATCAAGCACAGAATTTTATTTCTAACCTAAAAACCAAGCCTGAAATGAAACTATAAGTGGGTTATCTACTCGGATACCTCTTTTAGTGAAGTGTTCTGGAGAGAACACTGGACTGGGGTTTTGAAAACCTGAGCATGTAGCCTCTGGTTCCAAACAGCCTCTGTATTACTGGGCTACTCATAAAACTTTGCTGATCTTTGTCCAATATAGTTTTATTATTTGCACCATCAATCTTACATGTAAACTGTAAATTCCACTCTCCACACTATGCTAGAATATAAGTCCCCTGAGGGCAGGGAATGATTTCTTTTTTTTTAATCTTGGTATCCCTAGTACCTAGCACAATGCCTTGTATACAGTAAATGCTTAATAAATATTTGTTGACTTGAATTATATAAATATGGGCTATTATTATTTTGAATAATTTTAACTTTGACTTTTTACAAGAAACAGCATGGCTGGGAGCTAGGTATCAGCAACTTTAAAACTTAAGGAATATATTTTGATTCTACCCTCTCCTATATTTTCTATATAGGTTGTTGAGTTATTTTAGTCATGATTGACTCCACAATCCTGTGGATCTTTGCCTTTTCTTGGCAAAGATACTGGAATGGCCAGCTATTTCCTTCTCTAGTGGCAAACAGAAATTAAATGATTTGCCCAAGATCACACAGCTAGGAGGGTTTTTTTAATTCTGTATTTGAACTCAGGTCTTCCTGACTCTGAGCCCAAAAGTCCATGCATTGTACCATGGAGTTCGAGGTGTAGGTGGAGTGCTTTAGATGTCCTCTCCTGAAAAAAAAAAAAGGAAGTAGGAATCATAGGATCATAGTTTAAAATTGGAAAGGAGGTTAGAAACCTTTGAGTTCAATCTCCTTTTATAGTTGAAAAATGAGACTGAAAGGAATGAGGTAACTTGAAAAATGTTAAAACAGGTAGGAAGGAAGAAGCAAACAAGCATTTACTGAGTATCTATTATATTCCAGACATTGTATTAGGTCCGACATAAACATTATCTCATTTGTTCCTCACAATTATCCTGCGAGGTAAATGCCCTTATTATCCCCATTTTAACAGTTGAGGAAACTGAGGAAGACAAAAACCAAATGATTTGCCTAGGATCATACACACAGTAAATGTCTGAGTTGGATTTGAATTTAGATCTTCCTGACTCTACGCCTAGTTCTCTATCTACTATGCCATCTGCTTCTAGTGGTAAAAAGGCAGGGGTGAAATTTGAATTCAAATTGACTTCAAATCTAATCCTTTCTCACTGTACCATACAATCAAAACTGAGCACCTTACTTGGAAAAATAATTACAAATTAACTTAGAAATTGTGTATTTATTTCCATTTGGGATCTGACTTGCCTAACATAGAATCTAACAACTGAAAATTGAAAAATATCTTTGCACCTAAATATATATTTTTAACTTTGTATCCCTATTATTTCCACATGACATCAATAAACTCTTAAATTGTTTCAAAGGTCAGTAATTATTCAATTATTACGTGTTATCTTGGAAATTCAACTCATTAATTTTCTATTATATTCAAAGCTGGGTCATTAACTACATTGGGTATTTAGCTTTTATCCACTAGATACTTTTAGGATACAGACATTAAAGTGTTAATTTATCAGAGCATTATTCTTTGAACTCCTGTTCTTAATTATGCCACAAAATTAAATGAAAGTAGACTTTTACTTCAGTACTTCAGTACCAAGACACAGTCAATGTAACTATACTAAAGGCAAACTGGGCTGGATCAGAACAGGTTAAGACAACCTCAGTCAGATAAAACTGAATTAACCATCATTGTCCTTGTAGTTCTCCATGGCCATATAAAAGATTTTGTGACTGCCTAAAAGTGTTCTTAATCTCATTAGTCTGTCATGGAATGCATAAAACTCTCCCATAATTTAATAATTAACTATTTGAACATTAGCAAAAAGCCTATTATATATGACAATGTTAAAAAGGATTATTTTTGTCTGAGTTCCTAGCATACACACCATACATCCCAATGCACTAAGCATGCTTTATAGACGAGTCAATCAATAGCAGAAGCAGGATGTGGGTGACCCAGGTCCCAATGTGGTGGGACTTAATGTCTCCACCTGTCACCAAATATCTCCCTCCAATGTATGAAATTCCCACTATTGAGTATTAATGGACTAAACAAAAAATGCAGAGACAGAAATAGCATCTTTCAGTTTATCAGATAAATTCAACAGGCCTACTATCGTTCAAGGTGCTATGCTAGACCCTGGAGGTATAAAGACAAAATCAAAATAGTCTTTGTCCTCAAATAGCTTAAATTCTTACAGCAGGAAATTATTATTTATTTAATACAAAATGGAAAGTAAGTACAGGATAATTGGAGGTTGAGGGAAGAAACAACAGAAGAAATTGGGAATGGTGATTCTGTTAAATCACAAGTTGCCTTAAACCTGTTTCTCTCCTAATGAGTTTGCTATGAGACCATTATATAGATTGGGTCTTTCTTGCAGGAGATGATACTTGAGTTGATCCTTGAAGAAATCTAGGGATTTTATAAAGCAGACATGAGGACGGATAGCATCCCATGCATGAAGGGCAGCCTGTCCAAAGGTGTACAGGCAGGAGACAGATTGTTGAGTTCTTAGGGACGCAAGTAGGTCAGTTTGGCTGGGACTTAGAGCATGCAAAGGAGATAATGTGAAAGCAAAAAAGATAGTTTACTTGCCAGATTGTGAAGGACTTTAAATGACAAACATCAGAAGGTAAAAGGAATCAGACAGATAAGTTTTGGCTGGGAGGGAAATGAGCACAACAGCCATAAACCCTGGGGATTAGGTGCAAGGAGGATGAATTTTAGCATAGGTTTCTGAGCCAGAGATGATGGCAGGCTTTGAGTATCAGTGCCTAGAGGAGGAGCCCAGATAAACGACCTGAATAGAAGCTTTAACCCCTTCACAATTTTTAGCAAGGGCCTTTCTTGGCATAACTTGGAATTGGTATTCCCTGTTGCTCCTTTCACCTTACTTATTTTAGCTGTTACCTGGCCTATTTTTAAAGAGAGGAATGAATATGAACCTTAGTTAACTAGGGCATTTCAAGAATGCAGGTGTACCTTGGCTAGGAAAATGCTCTCTCAATGGAGAGCATATGGGATCCTATCAGACACTCTTCCTTTCAGAGGTCAAAGCTTTGTGCTGTGGCTTCAGCATTTTGATTCAATCACTAGCTGAGAGGAAGAATTTCAGTACTGGAGATTGTCAGTTTATGGCTATCCTGTACTCCCAGTGAACCAAACTCACAACCAACAAGGGGGAACGGAAGGGAGATGGTGGTGATGAAATATTATCTTATGTAAGAAGATTATTAGATGAAATGTCAATTTGTACTTTTATTACTTTCAAAACAGTATATGTCCTGCCAAATTGCAGAGGAGTAATTGTTGAACTAAGAATTGCTTTATATATACATAAGAATGTTAATCTGGAGAAGACTTAAGAATCTCCGATTTAGAGGTAGAGAAGACTTCAGAAAAAAAAGATCAAATTCTTTATTTTGTAGTCAAGAAAGCTGAGGTTCAGGGAAATTAAATAACTTTCTGATTCACACAGATAATAAGCAAGAGCCAGTTTTCACACTCAACTTGGGTCTTTCTTCTACATCAAATCCAATTCTCAACCCACTGCAACAAATTATTGATAGTCCATCATGCCCAACTCTTTGTGGCCTTGTGAACCATAGTGTACATGAGGTTTTCCTCAGTAAGGATAATGAAGTGTTTTGCCATTTCCTTCTTCAGTAGAGAAGCAGATATTCAAGGATTTGTTCAGGGTTACTCGGTAAGTGTCTGAGACTGGATTTTAACTCAGGTCTTCCTGACTCCAGGCCCAGCTCTTTCTCCACTAAGCCATCTAATTGCCCCTAATTGTGTTAAGTATACAAATTAATTAAATGGAGGGTATCAAATACCCTCCATTTAATTTCATGTAAATAGAATGTTTATCAGCAAAATAAGAGAAATTTAGGATAATTATCTGGATAAATCAAAGTACATGCCAATAGAGAAAGGGATTTCCAGGTTTTTTGTTTCCTATGCTGGTTTGAGACAGTATTGTACAGTAGAAAGAAAGTAGAGCATTGAAGACAGCCAATTTGAATATAAATCTTGCCTCAGTTTATCTATGCTTTGTGTCACTCTTAAGAAAATCAATTCAACTCTCTGGAGTAAGATGAAGATCCCTCTAAGGCTCCTTTCATTTTAATGATCTTGATTCCACATATATACCAATCTACTGCTCCAGGGTCCCTTTTTCTCTTCCGGTTGGAGTTTAGGGCTCAATATATGTGCATTATTGATACAACTTAACAGATCCTTTCAGCACGGCTTGGAGGGAGCCTGCTAGCAACTAATGTTCTCAATCACTCAAGTGGAGTTGAATGTGATAGAAAAGAAGCCCTTGGGTCTGAAAAATAAGAGGACTGATCTGGAAGGAGGTAGTTACTTTAGTGTAGATGATGATTTCATCAGTCTACAAGATAATAATGTGGGAATCAAGTTGATGAGTAATTCAGTATGTGACCTTCACAAGTCTTTGAATTGATGTGGAGTCCAATCTGTGACATAAATCACATCTACTAAAAAAAAATTAATAAAGCAACACCAGGAGCCCTTCCAATCTTGGTCCAAAAATAAAAACACAATATTTGTCATTTGTACAAATGTTGCATTACCAATTTAAAAAGAATTCAAAACCCTACAACTTTATATTTGCCTTCAAAAGTTCCAAATTTAGCATTAAAAAAAAAAAAAAAACCACACACAGCTACAGTAGTAATTATTATCTCTGTAAACAGAGGCAAATGGCTAATGTTTATTCACTCTAAAGATCTGTGTACTCTACTGAACTGAAGAGGAGGGCCCTGGATGAATGGTGTATTTGTCCTACTCTGGCAGCAGCTTTTGGCCTTTTAAAAAGAGCTGTATATTGAAATGAATTTTACCATTAAAGTAAATAATTGCTGTTTACCCACCTCTCTATTCCTCTCTTTTTCCCTCTTTCCCTCTCTTTTTTTAATTTCTCTCTCACACTTTGTATCTATCTCTTTGTCTCTCTGTTTCTTTCTGTCTCTCAGTCTATCTTTTTTCTCTTTCAACACACACACACACACACACACACACACACACACACACACACCAAGTCTATAAAAACATTACCTCATTTACTTATCACAACCCTGTGAGGTAGCTACTACAGATATCATTATGACTCTTTTACAGATGAGGAAACTGAGGCCAGAGAGATTAAGCAATTTGCTCATGGTTATATAGTTAGTAGGTGACAAGGACACAATTTGAATCCAGATCTTGATTCCAAATTTATAGATTTAGAATCAAGTGTATATATTATATATACAGGTAATTAATTATTACTAATAAAAAGTTAGCTCTTTTCACTGGGCCATACTTCTCCTACATTCATTTATTTATTAAACAAGGATTTATTAATTACTTACTCTGAGTCAGACACTGTGCTAGGTACTAGAGACAAAATAAAACAGTTCCTGTCCTTGAGGAACTAATGTCTCTATTGGGGGAAATAATCGAAAGTCAATGTAATCCATGGAATTTCAGTTTTTTGTTTTTTTCCTGACTGAAAAAAACCTTATAAGTCATCCAGGCTGATTTCTTCATTCTACAGAACAGGCAACTGAGGTCTCAAAAATAGAAAGTGGCAGAGAGGAGTCTATCCTATGTCTCCTTTCTCTCAAGACTCTTTTTATTGAATTCCATAACTATCCGGATTTAGGAAAACCAAACCTTTCTAAGGACACAATATAGTTACCCTCTCTTACTCTGGAGTCCATGTTAGAATTAAACTCTCTATAGTCTTTTACTTTCATACAGAAAATAAAAAATAAGATTTAAGATGGAAAAGAAAAGGAGTGAGATTACAGGCAGGAAGTGAATGTCTTCTGTATAACTGTGCTGGACTTGTGTAATCAAATATGAAAATTTAATTTTTGACAGTATTTGGAATCAGAACATCTAGTCCAATAGCTGCCATTTATTGTCTAGGTAAGTCATTCAATCTTTCTAATGCTCAGTTTTCTAAACTGTAACTAAGGTGATTGTACAAGTTAACTTCTGAGGTTTCTTTCAGCTTTAAATTTCTGTTCCATGATGTAACTATTTCTTCATTATCTTAATAGTTAAATTCCTGGTTCAGACTAAATCATCATCAATATAAGTATTTATTGAGCCCCTGCATACAATATTGCACTATGTGCTATAAATACTAAGAGATAAGATAAGGACCTCCACTCAAGGCATTTATAATCTAACTGGAAAAGAATATATGAGAATAAAGAGATTAGTAACATACATCATTACAGAGAAGCAGTAGAATAAACATGCGAATTGAGATTTAAGTTTTTGAACATGGCCAATATGGAAATTGGTTTTACTTGATTATATGTATTGTTACAAGGATTATGTTATTCTTTTTATTTTTTCCTTAATGATATTGGGGGGGAGAGGAGAGAAAATTTAAAAAATGCTTATTAATTCAAAAATAATAATATTATAAAGTAGCATATGACAACTACTGCAAAAGTATTTTAGGCAGAATTGCTACCAGCAATCAAACTGAAGTAAGTGAAAAAAGCTTGAAGGAAGCTATATCTCTTTTGCCATTCAGTTGTAACTATTTTCCAAGTGTGAATTACTGGTGATGATTAAGAGATGTCTACATGCAAAACTTTAGGATTATGGGTCACTAAATTTAGTATTAGGAAAATCATAAGGTCATTTAGTCCAGCTCTCTTATTTTATAGATGAGGAAACTAAGGCTTAGAAAAGTAAATGCTTTCCCCTAGATAGTGAGGTCATTCTGGAAATCCAAAAGGGCAGAGTTAATAATAACAACAACAACAAAAAAAAAAAAAATAACAACAATAATAAATTTTGCTATATATTGCTAATATATATAAAACATTTTGAGAAATTTTTACATAATATACAGGATTTCCTAAAAAGCTTTGTGCAATTTTGAACTTCAATAGTTTCATTTTTTTTCCAGAGGCAAGTTCAGCAGTTGGACTCTGGAGATCAGAGACCACGCCTGCTCACTGGTGGAGACTCAGGATGACCCACATCTGTAGCAGGGGTATTCTGATCACCACAGCAAGCCATTCACGGCATACATTTCCAAACTGGATAGACCCATGTTCTCAGCAGCCACTCCTACGTAGAAGCACCCACTCATCTCCTCCCTAGCCACATGCCCTCTGAATGCCTGGGAAATTCAAAGAATACATGGGGGCGAGTAGGAGTAAGGGGAAATCATCTGGTAATGCTGTGATTGTGAAGGATGGAGGCAGCACCTACCACAGCTTACCCAGACATCTTTACACATGTTTTTGCTTTCCTTCTTTCTTCTTCCATTAGAGTGCTGGGTTTAATTGATATTTCCACACAATATACCCACCTGCCCCCCCCTCAAAAAAGGTTAACATCCATTCATTCACTGACCATATACTAAGTACCTACTATTAGACGCTGTTCATATACCAGGGGAGAGGCAAAAATGAAAAAGATGTATTTCTTGCCTTCAAGGCTTGCAAATGGTTATTGAGGGGAATGCTAGTTTATTGCAGTCTATTTTCAGGTCATTTGTAACTCAAAGGAGGGCAATTTTCCAGACTTGAAGTTTCACCCTGAAAATTTCCTGTGATTTTTCCATAAATGAAATATATAAAGTAATAGATTTTCTGAGAAAAATTCTTTCTTCAATGGAAACTTCACTTCTGTTCTTTCTAATCACCTTCCTTGATCTCATAGCATCACCACTTTTCCCTTTTGTATGTCAGCTTAACAAGCACAGATTTTATTCCCCTTAATGATAGAACATAGCATCCTGGTAGGTGACTCTTCTGCCTTCTTAGCAATAATAAACTAATGAACACAGATTGCTCTTCCCATTAGATGAACAGGCTAGTGAAAAAAAAAAAACAAACCTATTAATTTGCAAAGCAAAATAACACATATACTATCCATAGTTAAAAAAAAAAGTGAAATTTCTGGAGAAAACCCTTAAGAGTAGGGATTACATATAATAGATTATATTTTCATGGTAAGGCAGTGTGGAGCAGTGGATAGTGCTCAACTTAGAATTACTGGTCATGAGTTCAAATCCTACTTCTGCCACTTAATACTCGAATGACATTACACAAGTCACTTCTCTGGGCCTCATTTCCCTACCTATAAAATGAGGAGGTTAGGCTAAATCAGGACTTCTTAAACTTTCCACATGAGACTGATTTTTGCCAAAGAATGTTTTATGTGACTCCAGATACTTAAATATGTAAAACAAATCAAACATTTATTGGTAATAAATCATAATTTTGTGACCACCACATTCAGTTACAAGACCCTATATGGATTCTGGAACCATAGTTTAGAAGCTGGGGGCTAAATAAACTCTAAATTCTTTTGCAAATCTTGATCTAAATGCAACAGAGATAATGATGACAAATACAAAGGTACAGATTAGATAGCTGTTTGACTAATGATCTTTGATATGTGTTTATAATGTTTTATCTTAAATTAGGAATGGGTGGCATAGAATAATGGTTAGACATCCCTTTGGCATCAGGAAAACCTAAGTTTATATCTAGCCTGTTAAATTTGAGCTATGTGATCTTGGATAAGTCACTTAATTATTGCTTCCCAAGCAATTTCCTAGGACTATAAATTGCAAAGCAGATGCAATTCCAAGACCACAGGCTGAATAATTGGTAAAGAGAGAGTTTCTCATACCTATAGTTCCTTATAGAAATGAATTGCAGGTCTGGTTTTTTTTAAAAGATATAACTATTCCATTGATGACAAGTAATTTTTTTTTAAATTTTGTTTAATAATAACTTTATATTGACAGAATCCATGCCAGGGTAATTTTTTTACAACATTATCCCTTGCACTCATTTCTGTTCCGATTTTTCCCCTCCCTCCCTCCACCCCCTCCCCTAGATGGCAAGCAGTCCTATATATGTTAGATATGTTACAGTATATCCTAGATACGATAGATGTTTGCAGAACTGAACAGTTCTTTTGTTGCACAGGGAAAATTGGATTCAGAAGGTAAAAATAACCCGGGAAGAAAAACAAAAATGCAGATAGTTCACATTCGTTTCCCAGTGTTCTTTCTTTGGGTGTAGCTGCTTCTGTCCATCATTTATCAATTGAAACTCAGTTAGGTCTCTTTGTCTAAGAAATCCACTTCCATCAGAATACATCCTCATACAATATTGTTGTCGAAGTGTATAATGATCTCCTGGTTCTGCTCATTTCACTTAGAATCAGTTCATGTAAGTCTTGCCAGGATGACAAGTAATTTTTTAAAGATTAAAAAATATTGGAAGAAAACTAAATTAGCATCCCAAATAGACATACATATACAAACTAGTAAGTAATTTTTTTCCTGATTTTTAAAAAAAAACATCCAGTATGAAATCCATGAAAACAAATACAGTTGATTCCTGTTGTAATTCAGATTGCTATTAGATATGGTTATGGATAAACTTAATGTCAAACCCTGTCCCCTGAAGCACATTTCCAAATACTAGGTAAGGCTTGGTATACACAATTAGCCTTTTATTCTTGTGTCATTCCTGTCTTCTATAACAATTGTTGGATTTGGGGGTTCCAGTCTAGTCAAATTACAAAAGGATCTGCTTCTTGTAAACTACTTTTCTAGTCCTTATGCTTAGAAACTTGATTTTTAAATGATGAATAAAATACATATGCTAATGGTTAAATAATTCAGTTATCATTTATTATATGACTGGGAAGTGACAGAAGATTGGATAGTATAAGAAATTCTTTTAATATAAGACCAAAAGATACCAATTGAAATTTCCTTTGAAATAATAACTCAGTTCAATTCAGCAAACAATTATTAAGTACCTATCAGGGTTAGGGGTTAGGAGATGGATAATTGTACAGCTAGTGACAATTGCAATAAGATAGCTGAGAACAGAACAGAAGACAACAGAATAACCTGAGTTTTTTGATAGGAACAACAAGTCAGCCTAGGCTAATCTCTATATGAGATAGAATTTGTCTTCTGCTGCACCTATTGTCCCTGCATCCCACTGCCTGTCAACTTTTGTTAGTTGTTCAGTCATTCAGTTATGTCTAACTCTTCATGACTCTATTTAGTATTTTCTTGGTAAAGATACTGGAGTATTTTGCCATTTCCTGCTCCAGTTTCATCTTACAGATGAGGAAACTGAGGCAAATAGATTTAAGTGATTTGCTCAGGGTCACACAGCTACAGTGTCTGAGGTCCTATTTGAACTCAGGAAGGTGAGTCTTCCTGACTCCAGGCCCAGTGCTCTGTGCACTATAGGGCTACTTGCAGTCAATTAGCCTGTCAACCAATCCCACCTAAAATGTTAGTCTTTAATTCAGGTATCAAAATGATAGTGGATCTTAAGACATTATCACAATTATTTGCATTTTTAAATACGTAGGGATTAGAACTGAAGGGATCATCTATTCCAACCTCTTCCTTTTACAGATGAGGAAACAAAGGCAGAGATGAAGTTATTTGTCCAAAATCATTTAGGTATCATAATAAAGCTCCAAAGTCAGTCTCTGTATTCCATATGCTTCTGTGATTATCTCACAGCTACCTCAGTTAATGGACTTCAAGACCTATAGGATGAAATATAATGATGGAATGACTGTATTTGATAATTTTCTTTGTGTGGTGGGGTGAAATGGGTATAAGTGACTTGCCCAAGGTCACACAGCTAGGAAATGTTAAGTGCCTGAGACCAGATTTGAACTCAGGTCCTCCTGACTTTGGGGCTGGTGCTCTACCCATTGTGCCATCTAACTGTTCCTATATTTGAAACTGATCCACGGGAGCCCAAGTCCCTGCCTACTGCTTCTTACATTGCAGCATCCAAGCCACCTCCATGTACAGACCTGTACCTCACAGGACTGTAATAATTAGAATGATACTGCCTTCAACTAGCAGCATCTTAATGAAGTAATTATGCACCCAAGGCAAAAACGGTAAAGCTGTACCCCCGACCTAACAGTACAGTGTGCTGAGGTTGGTAGGTGTGTATTTTATGCCAGTGAGTCTCCCTGTTATCTATGTCCCTGTCAGGTACCTCATTTCCTTCATCCTTGTTGGGAGCTTGACATTTAGGCCCCTTTCAATTGCTAGAAGAATAAAAGAGGAGAAATAGAGTTTCAAATATTATGCAGAACACTAATTACAGAACACTTAGGAGGTCCAAATCTGCACTTTGGAGTCTTCTGCAAAGCAGATGGAAACTCAACTCAGCCCCCAGGATTTCAGTGAGAATGCATTTCACATCACAAGGTCCCATGGGGAGCAGAGCATCACTTGGCAGACACTTCCGAGGGGTCTCCTGGAGAGCGTGCACTCAAGTAGCAAATCCTATTTAGTTTCTACTTTTGATGAAAGGATCTCAAAATGTTTTACTAGGCCAGGCATGATCCCAAATCAGAGTGGTTTGATTTCATTTCACTTTGTCTCTCCTCTAATTTCTGTCTTCCTTTGAGGCTAAAAGAGATTTTGTCCTTGATCCAATATCACAAGGCCCATTAGCTATCAATTGGTATTTCACGGTGACTGAAAGAACTGCAATCATCCACATTTTATAAATGAGTAGATGGATAAACAGAAGCTTGCATAGTTAGAGTGATTGTCACCATCCTGGGCTCTACAAGGACAATCACCCCCAGCTTCCTGACTCTAACTTGATGTGTTGTTTACTGAGAAACAAATGGAAAAGGGGGAAAATAGGGAAATGCCATGTATAAGTCCATGCTGTTAAAATGGGACAATTTAATGTGGATTCAGACTATGTAGGCTCCTCCAGTGGAATGTAAAGTCCTTGAGGCAAGGAACATTTCATTTCTGCCTTCCTATTCTCAGGGCCCAGACTTGGGCTATATCCTGACCATTTCTTTCCAGACCTCTGATTTTATCCAGTCCCAAGTGAGGAAACTCTCTGTAACAAGATAGACTGACAACTGTTCTGCAATTTGGAGTCTTATAGACTTGTCTAGAAGCATTGAGAGTTTAAGTAACTTGCCCATGGTCATAAAGTCAGTATGTGTCAGAGATGAAATTTAAACCCAGGCTCACTTCGAATATATTAGATGAATGCTTGTTGAATTAATGATGATGATGATCAAGAGACAGCATCTATAAGTGTCAACTCTGTACCAGGTATTGTCCTAAACACTTTATAAATGTTATTTTATACTCAAAGTTACTCTGAGAGATAGGTATTATTATTATTCCCATTTTACAGATAAGGAAATCAATTTCCTCATCTGCCTCAATTTCCTTTCTGCCTCAAGGCAGAAAGAGGTTAATTAACTTACCCAAGCTTGCAAATGTTTAAAGGCAGATCTGAACTCTATTTGGAACATATTTGGCACTCCATCCAATTAATCATGTAGCTATAAGAGGACCACAGGATTGTAATCTGACCACATCGTATATATAACCTGACTAAAGATCTCCCTGGGCTCAGTTTCCTCATATGTAAAATGAAGGATTTGGACTAACTGGCCTCTGAAGTCTCTTTCAGCTCTAAATTTGTACTGTTATGATCCTAGATATAAAAATATGTAAGTCCAGTGTCCTTCTGGAGTGATGAGTAATATTCATATGGTTTTAGACTTGATAGTATCAACTAATGTCTATGGATTTTTAAAAATAAAGTAGATTGGCAATATAGGAACTAGTGTTCTATAAAGCTAAAAATCCTGGTCAGGCTATGTGTGCCCTCTCTATGAAAGCATCAGTACCTTAGGCAAGTCACACCATTAACAGACTATAATGGAAAAACTAAAAACTATGGTTCAAGTAGAAAACATGCAATACAAGCCCATGATGAGGGCAGGGACCTAGATGACAACACAAAATAAAGAGTGATAGGTGATAAATCTGACTGAAAACCAGAGTGATGTGTGGGAGGTTCACAGCACTTTGAAAGTGGAAGTTTACACATATTAACTGCCAAAAGTATAGTGAAACATTTCTGACATAATACATTCTATTTTGCAAGGTCTGAGTGGGCAAGAATTAATTTCTGTTGGATTTTTACACCACAATCTTTTCTTAAAAACAAAAAACACGACAAAACAACATAGTATGGCTTTCACCTTTCTGAGTCTTTTCCATTCAGCTTACTTGGATGGTCACTGGAAGCTTTAATTAGAAGTTTCAATCTCTTTCCTGTCTTCACTCAATAAACACAAAACCATTTCCCTTGGAGTAACTATTTATAATAAATAATAAAATGTCTGAACATTTTCATATCCTTTGTCTTGTCTCATCTCTCTTTCTCATACATACAGACACACTTCAATTTTTCCTTTTCCTTTTTCTTCTTTTTCTCTTTTTCTACATCAATCTATATATCTCTCTGTCTCTATCTCATACACACAAACACACCTCTCCTCTTCCTTTCTCTTCTTTTCTCTCTTTTTCTTTGTCAATCTGTCTGTTTCTCTCTCTATTTCTCTCAGTCTTTGTTTCTATCTCTGTCTCTCTCATACCCACAGATATAACTCTCTTTTTCTTTTCTCTTCTTTTTTTCCTCTTTTTCTACATCAATCTATCTCTTTCCACGCTGACTCTGTCTCTGTCTCTATCTCTGTCTCTATCTCTCTCTCACATACATATACACACACACACACACACACACACACACACACACACACACACACACACACATATCTCCACAAGCCTTTTCCTAGAGGAAATTGAGCAATGTTCAACCAGGTAGAACTCAAAATAAGAACTTATAAGATCAAGAAGATGTAGAAGAATGGAAATGGTCATTCATTGAATTAAAGGGAGTTGTGTGGAAGAATATGGAGGAAAAAGAAACAAATTAAAAGTAAAAGTTTCCTGATCCTAAATTCAAAGTTATTTCAAACATAAGTCAAAATTACAGAATGATTTACTTATAGAGAGTATGTATTTTTGAGTTCTGAGTTACAAAACTTGGATTCTTATACTGATCCTGCCATTTGCTAACCTTAGGTAAAGTTCTCAGTTTTTTTTTTTTTTGTGTTTTGTTTTTTGGCCCTTGCTGTAGTCATATGTAAAGTCAAGGGGTTAGATTAAATGATATCTAAGGTCTATTTCATCTAGAAATCACATTCAATGTATAAAATAAATCAGGATATGTAATAATAAATTATAACACTGGCATCCACTGATAGATGAGGAAACTTAAGTCAAGAATGATGAAGTGATTGGCCTGTGTCAGAAGCCTTTGTTCCTGATCTGGCCAACTTCCTATGAAGGTAAATGGCAGTCCTGTTCTCTTTTGGAATTTCTGCCTTTCTTTCTTTTCCTAGATGCCTAAAGTTAGATGGATCACAGAATCCCAGTATTAGAGCTATAAGCGAACTCAGAACCATTCATTTCAATTCTCCTTATTTTTTAGATCATGAAACTGCAGTCCACACAAGGTAAGTGACTCAGCCAAATTCAAGCAAGTTTAGAGTATCCAATTTTCGATTTCAACATTGTTCTCTTAACCCTTGAGTTATTGCTTTTTCTACTGTTGATAACACTAAAATCTAGCTTCCTCAGAGGGATTTATGGGAAAGTCTAAATCTCTCCCTGAAGGTTAGAAGCCAAAGAATGATTTAGCCCAACTTCTAGTCACTCATCATTTTCAGTTGAGTCAAAAAAGGAAAGTGGTTGTCTCACAATTCTCAGCCATACTGACAGGCTTCTCTTGGTCTAATTTCTGAACCTTGGCACAGCACCATGAACTCTGTGGGCATTCAAAAAATGTTAAGGAATAATGATTACAATTAATGAATCTGATATAGTATTATGAATGAATCATGTCATCTTGTGTGAATACATCATGGATGTATTTCATTATTTCCCTTTCTACCTCCTTTACCAAGATTTGTACTCATTCTCAACAAAAATATCCATTTAAAATACCTTATATTGTGATATAGAAGATATAAAGTAAAGGGTGTTGACCATATAGTGAAATGATGTTTTAATAAAGTGATGACACTAGACCACCACACTGAAAATGTAGGAAGGAAATAGCATTTCTTCTCGAATAATCTACAAAATATCAATATACCAAGAGGTATGAAGATATAATTTTCATCTAATTCATCTTACATATTTCATCTAGTAAGTACTTAATTCTTACATGTACATCATATGGTAATGTCTCAAAAACTGCTACAATTAGTGCCATAATTATTTTGACAGACATTTCCAGATGGGCACATTTTAATTTAGTGATGTTAAAGATGGGCCTAAATATTCAAAACAGGATGATGGATCTTTAGCTTAAAGGGTCCTCAGGGCCTAGATAGATAGGATATTTGTTAAGTGTATGGTTTGAGCATTGTGTTAAGTTTTGTTGAGTTGTTTTTTCAGTTGTATCTTCATGGCCTCATTTGAGGTCTTGTTGACAAAGATACTGGAGTGGTTTGCCATTTCCTCCTCTAGCTCATTTACAGATGAGAAAACTGAGTAAACAGGGTTAAGTGTCTTGCCCAGAGGCATACAGATTTGAACTAAGGTTTTTCTGACTCCAAGTCTAGATTACCACCTAAGATGTAAATAAAAGCACACAAAATAGTCCCTGCCCTTAAGAAGCTTATATTCTACTAGGGAAAATCAGTGCATAAAAGAGTATTAGAAAAAAGTAAGAGGGAAAACAAAGTAGAACAGGGATGGTCAGCAGACTTTAGGAAGAAACATGGAGGCATGGGTTCCCAATAAAACAGTTATAAAGAGTTCATTTATCAGACCCAAAGGAATCAAGGGCAAAAATCAAGATTTGATGGGGAGGAGATGTAGATGAAGATAATACCTGGAGACACATGGGGAGAGATCACCAGGCAATAGCTTAGACCCTTATTTCCCAGCAGGGTAAGACAAAAACTCACCTTTTGGAATCAGTGATTCCTGTGGGAGGGAAATGATGATTATGATTTAAGAGTAAGCAGGGTGATGTCAATTCTTTCATTTTACAAGTGAGAAAACTGAGACCCAATTATACTTGTATAATCTTATACAAATGATTAGACAGAGGTGGCATTTGTATTCAAGGCCTCTCATTCTCCAGCCAGTACATTTTATTTGGTACCAAGCTGCCTTTCTAAATAACATTTTCTTTTTTTATAAACCACCCTTAATTACATGGAAGGACTATAGGAAAAGTGATTGAGTTCATAAGACTATCTCCAGGTCATATATAGTATATGTAGTGGTACAGAAAGCAGCTGTATGACTGGGAATGTCACCAAAGCTATGTACTTCTTAATTTTCTTCATTTGTAAAATGAAGAGCTTGGAATAGGTCACTGAGGTTCTTTCTTTGCATGATGAATGACTTTAACATTCACCAACCTTAGTTACTTGAAGATTTGTGATGAATATTTAAGGCAGAAAACTTTAGCATCTCCTTTAGGTTTAAAAATTGAAGAACTAATTTTTTTTTAAAATGACCTGAAAATTCTTTCAGAGATCTGAAGTTAGACAGAACCCCAAAGACTCACTAGCCAGATTTCCTCATTTTGTAGCTAAAATGGGTAAGTCTAGAGAAAGTTAAGTTACTTGTTCAAAGCTATTGATAGGTAATAATCACTCAGGGCAGAATGGTAAGTCCTGTCTTCTGACTCCAAAAACACTCTTCTTTCTGCTCTATTATGCTACTTCCTAACTTGAAAATTTCAGATTTTACATGGATTTTATTGTGTGAAAGTCAGTTTCTATTTTGAGGCTTAAAATAAACTATCCAATTTCAAAGTATTAAGTTAGAAGCTTCTGCAGTCTTCCAATATGCTCAATGTGTTAGTAATAGATAGTGAAGAATCAATAGGGGCATAATAAGCATCATCTTTTTGTCCATTTCTAAGACCAAATTTAAATGAAATGTTCTTAGAAGTTCTTAAATGCCCAGAATGTACTGAATATAGAGGCAGGTAGATAGCTCAATGGGTAGAGCAATGGGCCTGGACTCAGGAAGACAAGTTCAAATCCTGCCTCAGATATTTACTAGCTGTGTGATCCTGGGGGAATTATTATTTTTTTTTTATTTTTGTTTTAATGCACTGCAAAAAGAAACAACGCCACTTCAGAATCTTTGCCAAGGAAACCACATGGACAATAAGATCTATGAGGTCACAAAGTGTCAGACAGGACTGAACAACTAAACAATTTAACAAAATAAGTACTTCCCAGGTCCTTGTCAAAACGAGGCTCCTATTCTCAAGAAGCTTGCATTCTATATATTTGACTGAACAAAGTCAATGAAGCAGAGGGATAGAGCACGGATGCAGAGACAAGTCTACCAAGACTTAAATCTTTCCCCAAGATACTAAGAATGCCAGGATACTAACTAGTCAGTGACGCTAGTAGAAGGCACACAATGTTTATGATCCCAGGCCACAGACCTTATTTCCTGAATCACAGATCCAAGTTAGTGCAGGGAGTGCTATCCTCTAATGAATCAAGATTTCACTTGACTGACACTAAAATTAAAATGAGTTTTTATTCCCTGGGCACATTCTACATGACAAAGCAGGAGGGGGTGGGGCTGGGGGGTGGAGGAGACAGCCTGAGGTTAAACATTTGTTTAGTCACTCATACTGTCTGCCATGAGGATATAATCCAGTCCAATGCAATTCAAACCAATCCAAGTTGTATTTATTAAACATTTAATGTACTCCAAAAATTGTAAAGGGCATTGAGGGGATTCAAAGATACAGTGAAAAGCAGATTCAGTCCTTAAAGATCACAAAAACCCAAAAATTATGACTTAAGGTAATTCTTTCATTTAATTTGCTGGTCCTCCTCCTTTCTTTCTGCTTCGTGTTCTTCCCAGGGAATGGAGCGATCAACCCCCACTGCTGCCATGCCTACACTGCCAAGGAGAGAATAGAACTCTCCAAAATATCCGTCAATCTGTTGGAAGGCTTCTGATCGCCAAGCAAATGTAGCATATGCTGTCTTCACTTTTCTTCTAGTCAAGTGCTTTCTGGACTAAACTTTTTAAAGACCACATTATATATACAATTATATTAAATTTATACTATATGTAATATTTGCATAGTACATATACTATGTTACAACATACCTTTCAGCATTTACAATGGAGCACTGTAGTAGATACAAAGATACACTGAGGAAATAAAAAGTTTAACCCACTCATGATTCTTGCTTGTGAGCACATACTGCCCACTATAAGTGGATAAGATAGTAACAGAATCAAGTGAAATCTGAGGAAGGTCCTTATTAACTGGGGGACCAAAATAATTGACATCAAAATGTGCCATGAAATCAATGCTATTAGGCATGAAGTTGCTGTACTATTATTAAAAAATAAAATAAAATTTAAAAAATGATGTCTGCTTCCTGGATGCTCCGACACTATCACTATTGGTCTTGTTCATAGGGTCACCTTCATGAGATAATTGTCATCTCCTACTCATAACTTCTGCTTCGTTTTGCTGTTTATAATTTCTATTTTGGGAATTTTTGTTTCGTTTGTTTGATTTTATCTTGGGAATTGTGAGTAAAGAAACTACCTCCACTGCTGAAAATCAGGACATTTCTTTAACATCTATTCTTAGAAAGATAATCGACAATACTGGGAGACTAGATGGTTTTGTTTTGGTTTTTTTGGTCATCATAATTATAATTATATATTTATAATTTGCTAGAGAAAGTATTTAAACCTAGGCATTCTGGATTCCCAGGCCAACCCTCTCACCATTCTGCCTCTTAATGCCTACAGCACTATAGTGATTCTTAATTCTATAATAGTTATGCATCTCTTATGCCCTTATATATTATTCTATATTCTAGTTAGCTGTGGATCACAGCCTCTTACTATAGTATAAGCTTTGAATAGGCTAACCACCATGTTGCATGAGATATTTAAGGATAAGTTAGAACCTTAGGCTGCAACTAAGAATATGAAATCTAATAGAAATAAATGTGAAAAGTGTTTCACAAAGGTTAATTATAACAGCTTCACAAAGTTAAGATGGGAGAAGGTGGTTAGGTGGCAGTTTCTGTGGATTCAATGTGAATCAATGATATGATACAATAATCCAAAAGTTAGCTAGATTTTAGAGTTTGTTAAAAGGTATAATGTCTAGAATAAAGGAAATAACAGTTCTGTTTTCTGCTGTTATGAACTTCCAGATCGTATTCTGGTCTGGGTATTACATTTTAAGAAGGATTTATTATTTAGTCTTTGTTTCAAAGAGGACCAGTGATATCATAAGTGATGTCTTGACTTGATCATGAATTGGATTGAAGTGTCACTCTCTTTTCTAGAGTAATCAGATTCCAGTGGCAAGACAATAGTCTGGATGACTAGTGATGGCCCAGGAAGCAGTAGATGATGGTGACATCTTTGATTTTTGACCAAGTTCTAAATGCTCCATAGTGCCTGTTTCAGCTGCCTTCAGAGTTGTCAGAACAAATTGTTCCCATCCACTCATTTCACTATGAATCTTCACTTGTTTGGAATAGACATCTTTCTACCTCACTGAAGGGTTTGAGACCTGATGGTTACCCTTAACTGGCAGATTTACCAGGGTGGGGGTGCTGAACATGCTACAGTTTCTTGGAGCCACAGGGGAGAGAAAGGGGTAAAGGGATGAATGGTTCTGAAAAGAGCTCAGCAGTCCTCACACCAAAATTGTTAATCCTCCCTGAACACCTCATACATTTGCAAAAGAAAGATTTGGGAGAATGGTGTCCTTCAGTCACATCCAAGTCTTTTTAAACCTTTGAATTTTGCTGTCTATGGTTGGGTTTTGTTTGTTTGTTTGTTTGTTTGTTTGTTTTTGTTTTTGTTTTTGGTAAAGATAGTTGATAAAGATAGTCAACTATCTTTACTAGTTTCCCATTTCCTTCCTAAGGCAGAGGATAAGTGATTTGGGCAGGATCACACAGCTAATAATGTCTGAGGAAGGATTGGAAATTAAATTTTCCTGACTACAGTTCTAGCATTCTATCCATTGAGCTATCTGTTGCCTCCTTGGGACTAAAGAGCTGCCTTGAAATATCTGAAGGATTGTCATATAGAAGATAAATATGATGTCTTCTATTTGGTAGAACTAAGAGTAATGGGATGAGGATGAGAAGATGCAAAGAGGCCCAATTTAGGGGAAAGTTTTCCATTAGAGCCATCCAAAAGTTGAATGGGCTGCCTGAGGAGGGATTGGGTTTCCTCTAACTAGAGATTTTTAAAGTGGGTAACCACTTATTATGACTGATTTAAAGGCAGGTTCAGGTTGTGCTAAGTCATCTTGGAGATTCTTTTCAACTCTGAGGTTCTATAGTTCTGTGCCTACTCTAAACTTTGTTGTCTCCCCTCCTCCTCCACCCCCCCCCCCAGTGCCTACCCCAAGGCTCACTAAACAGCAAGTAAACTCTTTTAAAAAACTGTCTATTGGCCTGAGTTAAATGTGACATACATGGTAATGGATTGTATCCCCCTGCTTCTCTGCCAGAAAAATGATTGATATGCTGAGAATTTCAGCCTTTTACTATTAAAAAAAAAATAGTTGGGAAAATGTTTTTGGACATGCAGGCACTTAAGCTACGCACATGCTTACATTCTGTATAGCACCTAAGAACAATCATATATATATATAATATATGTGTATATGCACATGTACGTGTGTGTGTGTTTTGTTTAAACGACCAAATCACAACTCTGAGTAAAAGATCAACAATAAAAGTTCTGTATTATTATCTTCATCTGAGTCACAATAGAGGAATTTGTAGTAAATAGAGCAAAGTCCTTTTTTCTTGAGACTAATCACTTTAGATTTTCTTCTTGTAAATATACATGTACAAACATGTTCAAACAAATATCCAAACAAAGATATTTGTGCTTTTTTGCTATCTTTAAAATCCAATACATGCAAATCCTTTTTCAGTTAGGAAGGTTTTAATTTTTTCCCCATGATAACCACTGGCAAAATACATAAAAACAGATAGAAGTGGGTCCATAGAATTATAGATTAGAGTTGATAGGCTTCTTGGAAAATCATCTGGTCCAAGGCCATCATTTCCTCATTAAAGAAATTGTGTCCCAGATAGATCAAATGATTTGCCTAAAGCCACACGGGTCTTAAATGGCTGTGCTGAGATTTGAACCAGTAGCTTTGATTTTTGAATATAGTGTTCTTTTTGTTACATCATGCTCAACTTTCACAAATGAGAAGTTAGTGTTATGAAGTCTATGAAAGTATTTATGTTATCTTTTCTAAGAATATATAATGTTTATAAAGTTCATTCTGTTTCTCCATGCTTTACAGATTCCAGCTCATTCTTACAGTAAACCTTTTTTATTTTGTTTTAAGAAAACTGATGGTGATAAATGTCTGCAAGAGCTTCTTAAAAAAAAAAATCAAAATTTGTAGCTATGATTACTTTGTTTGAAATAAAGGTTTAATTCAATGACAAACTTAAGTCATATTTAAAAGCTTCCCAAATTTGACTGTAACTCACTTTTTCCTATGCATTCAAATTAGTTGATTCCTTTGTTCAACCTACCTACTGTATTCTCTGTCTTTTCTGGGATACAATCCTCCCAAAAAACAATCATAAAAGTAAATCTTTCCAAGAGACAAATACAAGATTCTCTCATAAAGACAGACTGCAATGAAGAGCTTTGGCATCTTTGAACACTCTGCCTGACATATGGTAAGCACTTAATGAATATTCTGCCTGTCTGCATAGTTACCTATCTTTATCTATTTCTTTATCTTTAAGCGGTATACACACATATGTGTGTATATATATACGCATATGTGTATAAAGTTCTATATCCATATATACATACAAATATTCACATACATGCGTATATATATTTATGGTATTTGAAGGGGTATACATGGTATATATGCATATATATATATATATATATATACACATATGTGTGTATGCGCGCGTATGTGTGTATACAGTAAGGTATATGCATGGTATCCAAAAGGAAAAGCCCAATTAGTGAGAAAGTAGAACAGAAGATAACAAAGAACAACACATTTGTAAAATATTTTCACAGTGTCTAAAGCTAAAAGTCTTTCTTGTAATTCCTTTTATCACCAAGGGAGCAGATTCTCTAAAGCTACCTAATATATTAACTAGTGGTATAGCCAACTTTGAACTTTAGACATACATATTTAAATGTAATACATATTTGGCTTTCCTTCAAACTAGGTAAGGTTCTATTTTTCTGCCTTTGGTTAAAAAGTCCAGAAACAATGAGAGGAGCTTCAGAGGATTTCAGAATTGAATGAGATCTTAGAGATAAGTACTCTTAGGAAAATGCCAATTATTGTGAATTGTAATGAGAGGATTATGATAGCATGTTTGTCTTTTGAAAAGTACTATGTTATTGCTTCTTATTTAGCTTTGGATCTACAGTGATGATAGCTTACATATATATTATGCCTTCTTTGCAAAACACTATATGTGTGATCTCATTTGATTCTCACAATTCTGGGAGGAGCTGAAAATACTGAGCTCAACAGAATTAATTTAAGTGACTTGCCCAGATTCATACATCTAAAGTCTGAAGTAGCTTTGAATTCAAGTTTTCCTAACTCTCAGCCCAGTGCATTATATATTATACCACCTGTCTCAGGATCTTTTTCTCTTATAGTTGAGAGTTATTTCTCAGCTTAGATTTACATCAGTAGACTTCCTTTTTCATTTATGTTGCCACATAATTGTCCCTATTTAATTTATTCTCCTTCTGACTATTTATTTTCCCAAGACTGATTGATGTCCCATAGTGATAACATCTGAAAGTTTAATAAAATATTTATTAAAATCATAACTTTAAATCCACTTCTAGAGGACTATGGTGAAATGCTTACAACCCTCTCTCTTACAATATCTTATATAGTATTTGAACAGATAACTATGTTGTCAGTTGACCAATTTTTCTTTTAACATAAATATTTAGATGTCAGTAAAATAGAAAACCCAAAACAGGGGACCATGAAGGGTTATATATGACTGAAACAACTGAACAACAACAAAAAAGAATAACTAAGTGTTGTGTAAATAAAATTTATTTAAAAAAAGGAATATAGATGAGAATAATAAAGCTAAATATAAAACTTGAAATTAAAATCACTGCCATTGAGAGAAATTGTAAAAACACTGAATCAAGGATCCATTCAAAAAGGAATATAATATGTTAATTTTTCCAGGTCAATAAGAACCCTCTGATATCAATATCTTTTTAATACAACTTCCTAAAGAGTTGGATTTCTAGCAAATGTGAATTCTGAAAAATATTTATTCAGTTAATAGAGGTCACTAAGGTCTGGAAAAAAAATTTTTTTAGGAGCAAGATTTTTACAGGTTATTAATCTGTTATATACTATGAAAGTATATATAGATATGTCTACATTTATACTCATTCATATACATGTATGTGTAGGAATTACATGTATATAAAATGTCTGTGTACATATATACACACATAGCCATGTACATATTTGGTTAAGTATACTTTTCTTTGGAAGGATTTCTAAAGCTTTAATCATTTTTATAGCAGTGAAAAACATTTTCTTAAATCTGGAAGTCATTTTCTATGGTAATCTGCTTTATCAGTTGCTCATCATTTTCTCCAAGGCATTCTTTCTAAAATGAAATATTCCTTTCCTCAAGTCAGACCAAAGAAGAATTATTTCTGAACACTTGAGTAAAATTCATTCATTTATTTTTTTTTAGAATGCTGAGATACTGAAAAATGCATTATTTCCCTTGAAACATAGTCTTCCAAACTATTTTTATCATTGCATAATTCAAAATGCTTAAGCCATGAACTTAAATTTGGCAGTACTATTCTGCTAGATAAAAAAAGAAAATATACCCATTTTTAAGGTACCTCTATGATCTATGAGAAGTGGTAGGCTTTTTCCTCTACCCATATTACCACATACCCAACAGGAAACAACCTTTGGTAATATCCAAGAGAAGATCACAAAATCTTCCCCTACTCTCTGGTACTCTAAAAACTCTACCTTCTCTGCTCCTTTTATTATTTCCCTCGAAAAGAAGCAGACCTACTAGGGAAAGATGGGTATAGTGCAAGAACAAACAGTTCTGTGATTGAATCCCCAGATTAAATATACATCTCTTGGGTCTTTGTACCATAATCATAAGCACTTATGAGATTAGCACATTTTAAAAGCTACTGGTAGGAGTGTGGAGTGGTACATGAATTAACATCCTTCTTGCAAAAATCTGCAAATTAGATGTAAAGAATTCTAATTCTAAATACATAAGGTAGAAAACAATTATCTGTGTGGCAATAATATTCAATATTAATGTTAAGTATTGGTATACTTCAAATATGACTTTTTTCTTTAAATTATGGAGATGAGGTAAATAAAATCATAATCTTAGTGATACACCAGAGTCAGGAAAGGGCTGACCAGACCAGGATGGAGAGGAAAGGATGAGTGGTAAACTTCTCAAGGGGAGGAAATAACTACTCTAATGAAATCACAGATCCAGCTAAGTAAAATGTTGTATTTCTACTGATCTATTCACACTTTCTTACCCATACTTCCTTGTATATAACATTACATATTTCTGAGTCATCTGAAAGAGATATCTAATCACAAAAACTCACATAGAAACTGAATCCATAACCTCAGCCATTAAAATTTTCTTAAAAACTATAGAACTACCCTTTGTCAAGGGGGAAAAAAACAACCAAACACAGAAAACAAAAGGAAAATGCCTACTGTTTAATGTGTGTGTGTGTGTGTGTGTGTGTGTGTGTGTGTGTGTGTGTGTGTGTGTGTGTTTGTAATGAAGTAACAAAAATACAGAAGAAAAAACCCTTTTGTTTTGTGTGCCTTTTCTCCATTTGAGGTTTGGGTATTCCTCTGGCTTTTTTCTTTCCTTCCTTTTTAGTTGTCTTTAAATGTATTTATAGATCTGGTCTTAATGATTGAATTTGGCATTACCTCAGAGTTGTCTTTCCTCATTCCTTGTCTACTTTATAATTCTCTTTCTAAAACATATGGAACAGTAACATCACAATCTATTAATATAATGCGATTCATTTAGCAATTTTCTATTAGGTTGTTTCCAAATTTTTGCTATTACAAATAGAGCATCTAATTTGTCTGGATTGGTCTTCTTTTTTATGATGTTTTAAGCATAAAGTTCTAGTAGTGGAATTACTGGGTTAAAAAGTGAAATCAGCTTTATAATTTTTCCTTCATGTTCATGTTGCTCTCCAAAATGATTTTTACAAACCTTTAGTTCATCTATCAAGAATGACTTTTCCCAAAAATTCTACAACCATTAGATCTTAGTTCAACTATCAAGAATGACTTTTCCCAAAAATTCTACCACCATTAGATATTAATTTTTGGCATTCTCCTCACCTTTTTCTTCACAATTCTAATAAACTACAAAATGGTGTCTTGGGCTATCTTGATTTGAATTTCTCTGATTATTAGAGAATTTATGCAATTTTTATGTGGTTATTAACAGTTTTATGCTACTGTGTTACAGATATATTCTGATTTATGCAAATTTGCATAGACACATCAATTTCTTAGAGTCTGTATCTCAGAATACACATTTCTTTTAATTTTGTTCTTTTTAATTACAAAAATATTTTATCTTTGCACAATCAAATCCATTGATTTTGCTCTAATAATTTTCTGTTTGTCAGAATGTCCATACTCTCCAAAGATGAGACAATTATGTCATCTTTTTTTTCTCCCAATTTTAAAAATAAAGCAAATGGATCCTATTCATTTGTTGCAGTATATAGTATGAAGTATGGAAACAAATCTACTTGGAGTATAGGGAGTAGAAATATACAGCTATATAGCTTTTCAGCAGTTTGTGCCAAATATTGATTCCACTTTTCAGTTTTTTTAATATGATGAATGTTAGAATAGATGTTTTTTTCTATTTCAGTAGCATTTTATGGTTCCAACTACATGTAAAGATAGCTTTTAACATTCATTTTTATAACATTTTGAGGTTCAATTTTTCTCCCTCCCTCTCAAAGACAGCAAACAATCTTACATAAGGTATATATGTAATAATCATATTCCCATATTAAATGTATTTCCAAATTATAGTGGATTTTTAAATACAAAGTAAACTCTTCAAGGTTAAGCACTGTTCTACTTTTTTCTTTCTATCCCCAATATTGAGCAGAGTGCTTTGTACACAGTGAGTACATAATAAATGTTGAACTATCAAGTACTAATTTTGTTGATCCATTTTCTATTTTTTTCTCAAATAGAATGGCTTTCCCCATTAATTATTATTTTTTCTTGATATCTGATGGTGTTATGTTTTACTAGGGTTTTTTTTTTTTATATTTTAAATATCTTTTCCCATATGAATGCTGTCTGTTTCTGTGGTGTACATTAAATCTATATGATAAGGGACTACTGGTTTGGTGGTGGTGTTTTTTTTTTTTTAAACTATATTTACAAGTTGTAAGAGGAATGTTACAGAAAGAAATGGATAGAAAGCCAACCTTGATATAAAGAAAGACCTTGGTTAAAGTCCTAGCTATATGACTTTGCTTGGACAAGTCACTCAAATTCTCAGTTCCCTAAGCAATTCTCTAAAATTATAAAATTGCAATAAAGGTAGTTTACACAGGGAGCTCCCAACACCAATGAAATCAGAGGTGCTCTCTAGCCTACCCACAAACACATGATTTTTTTTGTTGTTATTGTTATTTTTGTTATAAGGGTTAGGCTCCTAAATCTGGTTAATTTTGTCTATTCAGCATTTCTTGTTTCCCTCCCTTTCTCTTCATATAACTACCAAATGGATATTCCCAAAGCACAGGTCTACCTATGTCACTCCCATATTTAAAAATTTTCATCCATTCCTTATTACCCACAAGATAAAATAAATGCACATTAGTCTGCATCTAAGGCTTTCCTGCCTTATTTCATATTACTCTCTTTTACCAACACTATGTTCCTGTCAGACTGTCCTACGTGCTATTCTCTGAACTTTATACTGAATCTATGTCTCTATTCATTCTTAAGAAGCATTCCCTTCTCATCTCTATCTCTTAGAATCCTTAAGTTCAAGGTAACAATGAAGGGGTAATAGCACTTTCAGTCCTCAAACTATTTTATAAAGCAGCAATCATCAAAACCATTTTGTACTGGTTTAAAAATAGACAAGTAGAAATATGGAACAGACTAGACATGAAAAAAAAAACAACAAACAATTGAACACAATAACCCAGTGTTAGATAAACCCAAAACATAAATTACTTAGAAAACAGTTGGCTATTTGAAAAGAATTAATCTGAAAACCAAAAGAACAAAAGAAATTGTTTAGAAATTAGGTGTAGACCTCTATGTTATATTACATGGCACAGTAAATCCAAAGTGGACATGAGAATACTAATAATCACACAATAAAAAAAAATAGAAGAAAACCATATCACATAAATGTAGCCAAACAAACTGGAGGAAATAGCAAAATATATTATATCTAATTTTGAGTACATGAAATTAAAAAGCTTTTTTCAAAATTAATATATCTAGAAAAAGGAAGGAAGAGGTCAAATTAGGGGGGAAACTTTTTTTTTAATCAAAAGCCATTCCTCAGTAGATAAATGGTCAAATATATACAAGTTGTTCTCAGGAGAATTGGGAATTATTAATAATCATAGGAAAGAATGCTCCAAATAAAGATAAATGTAAATCAAAACAATTCTGAACTTTTACACACAGAAAATTGGCAAGGAGAAAATGAGAATATTTAGTTTTGGAGGAATTGCGGAAAAAGGTGCAAATTAATGCATTGTTGGTGGAGTTAAGAATTGGTTCACACATGTGCATATATTCATATATATAAATCTATGTGTGTATATGTATGTTTGTAAAATGTGTATATCCGTATATATACACATGTATATCTGTATATATTGGAGAAGGTACAGCTAAAGGGATCAGCAGATGTTGGGCCTGGAGTCAGGAAGACTCATCTTCCTAAGTTCAAATCTGGCTTCAGACACTTTTTAACTGTGGGATCCTGGATAACTCACTTAACCCTGTTTTTCTCAATTTCCTCTTCTGTAAAATGAGCTGGAGAAGGAAATGGCAAACTACTCCAGTATCTTTGCTAAGAAAACCCCAAATGGAGTCACAAAAGTCAGACACAACAGAAAACAATTGAACAACAATATACTTGTGTTTATACACATGTATGCATGCATGTACATATACATATATGTACACATATACATATGAAAAAGTTATTGATAAAAACAAACTATTTACACAAAAATATATGTAACAATACTTTTTGTGGTAACAAAAAATTGGAAAAAAAAGTAACAAATACTCATTTATTGGGGGATGGCTAAACAAATTGCATGGTGTGAATATAAGGAAAAATGACTGTGCCATAAAAAACACTGAATGTGCCAATACAGAGAAGCCTTGGAAGACTTATATGAATTGATGTAATGTTAAGTAATCAGAGTCCAGAAAACAATGTATTCAATGACTACAGCAATATAAAAGGAAAGAATAATCATAAAGTAATCTAAAGTAAATAATGGGAAATTTTGAAGAAAACACTCAGTTCCAAAGGAAAAAAAAATGAGAAGGCACTTTATGGTCCCTTGCCCCATCCTACATCCTCTTTTTTGAAAACATAGGAGGAATCCATGTATAAAGAACATTATATGTAACATTAAATTTTAAAAATATATTCACTGACTTTAATGATTTTTTTATTCTTCCTTTTCTATTCTATAAATAGCAGCTTCCTGAGAGAGGGAAAAGGGAGGAAATGTAGGTGTTATTAAAAAAAAAAAGAAATGATATTAATAAAATCTATTTTTTAAAAAATTCCCTAAATTCTTTTAAAGTTCAGCTCAGGTACCACTTCCTCCCAGAAATTTTGTTGGTACTGTCTCCTCAGTTTTTCTAATTCCACATTTATAAGAGCAGGAAATCTTAATATCCTTAACACCTGAACCAATGCCTTATACATAATAGAATTTTTTTTAAATGTTTGTTAAATTGAATTAAATGAAGGCATGGATCATGTCTTAAATATGTTTTTATCCTCTCACTACTAGCAGAGTATATTATGTAAGATAGATGCTTATTAAAAAATTGTTGAATGATGAAAACAGTACTAGAAAAGTAACAATTGGAATTATATTTGCAAAACAGTACCTGTAGAATTTAGTTCACCTGGTTGTTTTGTTGATGAAATGAGATAATATATGTGCAGAACACCTTCCAAACTTTACAATGCTAAATAAATGTCATCTATCATTATGATTCAATAGGAATAAGGGAGTTTGGACAGGCAGATTTAAGAGAAGATTTTTATTTTCAGTCTTTCTGGACAGACATTCAAATAACTGAATTTGCTAACTTTTCAGACAACAGCAACATATAACTGTCCAGGTGATTGCCAGGGGAAAAAGGGGTAAACATTGCATTTCACTTGCATTTTAAAGATTGATGGCTTTACAAAGATCACTTCTATTAAAGGCATTTTATGATATCTAGTTATGGAATGGAGGTAACTTGGGGCTCTCAAAGGCTATGTTGGGGGAGCACAAACTCAAGTAGCTCCCAATCAAATTGTAATGGTTTTTAAAAACTGCCAAGGTGGCAGTCATTTACCCTAGTTATCTTAAAACCCTAGTTAAATCTTAAAAGGCCACTTGGAACTTGATGATCTTTTCAGAGCACTGAATCTCATAAGACTCATTTATTAAGATACTAAGGATCCTACTATTTGCTAAAGAAGAACATTTTTCTTGAGCCCAGGGCCCTGAAAGTTCATGTCCCTCTTTGCCCTTGTCACTTCGTTCTCTTTGTTGACTCATTATAATTTACCTGCTGTTTCATTATTAAGCATTTAAATGCCCCTAGGGAGTTCATACTGAGCTGATCCATTTCCATTCCAATGTGTTAACCAAACATCTTTCTTTCCAGAAGACATCATTAAAATATGTTCCAGAGATATAGAGTGTCTTCACTCTATGAAAACAAAGTCAACACCTGTAACAAGGAGATTAGTCAAAAGATACTACAAATTATGATAAATTGTAGACAGGAACTCCTTGAACTTTATAATCTTTGGCAGATGTTTCACTGTCATATTCTTAGGTGAAATATTTATAGTGACATACTGAATGTCAATCACCATGAACTGATTCTTTAGGATGTCTCTCTTCCCTAAAAGGAAAATGGAATCTACCAACTCAAGAAGTGAGAGCTCCTATTGTGTAGAAGGAACATGGATAGTCAAAGAGTTACAGATTTTATTTTGTGGGTGTTTTTTTTTTTTTTCTCTTTTTGGTTAGGCAATTGTGGTTAAGAGACTTACCCAGACTCACACAGATAGTAAGTGTTAAATCTGAGGTCATATTTGAATTCAGATCCTCCTGATTCCAATACTGGTGCTCTATCTACTGTGCCATCTAACTGCCCTTAGAATTCTACATTTTAAAATCTATCCTTTGCTATTAATGGAATTAATATCATTAATAATTAATATCATTTAACAATTATCAAATCTATAAGTATCAGTCATCTCAATATATGAGGTATTATGCCAGACATAATAACACAAAGACAAAAAAGAAAGAGTCTGTCTCCGTGGACTTTACATTCTGTACACATAAAAGAACATACAAAGTAAATACACAAATTTAGGATAATTTGGGGAAAGAATTGTGAGGTAAAAGGAGGTCCGGAATGGTCTCAGGAACACAAGCTGAGTTCAACGATAAAGCTTTGAAGAAAACCTTTGAATAAGATGATCTTTCATTTTAAAGATGAAGAAACTAAATCCTAGTGAGATAAAAGTGTTACATACTTAGGAAGTACCAATACCGAGATTTCGACCCAAGCTTCTATAGTGCTCTATCTATTGTTAATTCCATTATACCCAGCTGTGGTCTAATGTAAAAAAAAAAAAAAAATTAAGATGAATTGAAGAGTCCTAAGTTGTTTGCTACAGTCATATTTCTTACTATTAATTAGTTCAATTCAACAAACACTTATTAAGCATTTGTGTAAAGAAGATGATGCTAAAAGGTATCTTATGTCCATATAACTTAAAATTATGTATCCATATAATTTTTACATATAAAATCTTGAATTTGGAAAATGGTATCCACAGGTCTGCATGCAGCTTGGATCAGATATGCCATTATACTTTGGGAGAACATTCCCACTGGCCTTTACCCTGAAGCAAACTCATACTCTCTGAATGGCTATCACGATATAAATATGCAGCTTCACACAATATAAAATAATATTTGATAAATGCATAAAAGAGCTGCAAAGTATTATGAGGGGCCCATGAGAAGAAAAGTTATTATTCACTAGGAGAATCGCAACATACTTCATAAAGGAAATAGTCCAAATAAGACTTTAAAAAATGGTTAGGAATTCAATAGGTAAAAGGAATGGGAAAAGACTCACAAGCATAAGAAACTTTGTGAACAAAAATAAAATTCAAGAAGACAGATTCAGGACAACATCTTTAAAAGGGGGAAATTCATTCTATGGGAACAGTACCAAATATTCAATACATATAGAAATGTGATAAATACACAATTTAACAACTTTATAAGATGAAGTTTGTTTGTGAGGTATTTATTTTTGTTGAGAAATGATTTTTGTTGAGGCATCTTTCTATAAGATATATCTATATAGCCAGATCATGCATTTTATAAAATTACATGGGACAGTCAAAAGGATAATGGCTTAAGAAAGTAAAATGAAAAGACTGGGCACATATGGAAAAAGTTTAATCAAAACTCTGATGGTAGAAGATTTGGTCTTCCATTACAAGCAAATTTAGGATTATGAGATTTAGAGCTGGAAGGGACTTGAGATGTTATCTAGTCACCTTGAATATTTGGCATAGTCTTTCTGATGCCAGAAAGGAATTTTTGAGTAAGTCTATCTTGATGGGAGAAACTTAAGAAAAGGAAAAAAATAGAGACCCTGCATAACTCTTTCAAAATTATACTATTTAGTATATACCAGTATGAAAACACAAGATAATTACAGGTGGAATATTGAGTGCTTTGGGTTGTAAATTCAAATATATCCTAATCACTAGAGTTCTTGGAGAAAAAGATAGATGGTTATTTGGTAGGATACTGTGGGGGAGGAGGAGAGACATATGGTTGTACTAGAAGTCCTCTGAGGAACGTTCCAGCTGAGATACCCTGTGCTCCTCTGGGACAAAGAATGAAAACTGTTTTTCATACAGTTTACCAGGAATGTTTGTATTTCTCTGACACTGAATAAACCAGACATGGGCTATAGTAACCATTTCAGCAGATATCTTAATCCCTTAGATGGAGAGCAAGAATGATACTTTATCTCATAACTTTATTTTATCTGGTAACTTTATTTATCTGGTAATTTTAGTCATATAAATATAAACAAAACTAAGAAATTGATCTAAAAGCAATATCTAAAATAGGGATCACAGAAGTAATAAATCTTGTTGAAATTGTTTTCCAATACTATTTAATTTTTCCAAGTTCATGCAAAGATAGTTTTCATTATTCACCTTTGCAAAATTTTGTGTTCCAAATTTTTCTCCCTCCTTTCCCCCTTTCCCCTACCTAAGACAGAAAGCACTTGGTTATAGTAAACTTTTTAAAAGTATGTACTTCTCTGATTTTTTTTGTATCTACATATTTATTTGTTTTTATTCATTCATTCTATTCATTTACTCATTCATGTATATGTATATATGTATGCTTGTATGTATATGATTGGGTATTCCTCCCTATCTAGTACAGGCTAGAAATCCAGGGACTATTCACGAGTGTGATCCTAATACATATGGGCCTGGGAAATTTGTAACTGCTCTATTTCCAACCTGTGCCAGTTTGCCCCTTTAGGCAAATTGGTTTCCCATTCCCTCCCAGAGATTTACTATATTTGTGGCAGATAGAATAGACATTCCTGATATTCATCTCTGTCAGTTTCTCCAGAATCAAAGATTACACCATGCTTGAAACTTTATTCAAAGGAGAGTTAAGTTCTCACTCAATCTTTTTTTTTTCATTTCATTTTAGTTAGTTTAGTCTTCTGTCTTCCTATATAATAGTAGATTAAAGAGTTGTGTGTGTACATGTATATATTGTGTGTGCATGTATGTATGTGGTGAAGATGCCAGAGGTATGCATCCTTGTATATTGACATCAGCATCAAAAATTAACAATGACAACATAACAATGTAGGAAACAGAAAATATATAAAAAACATGTACAAGAACTTGAAAGTACAATAACCCACTTTTCATTTTTTAAAAATTTTTAATGTAGCAAAAAAATAACTTTACACAACTCTTCAGTCCCAAAGATCATCTATATTACTGTATAAGACTATATCTGATCTTCATAATGATGAAATTGAACCATAAAGAAAAAAATTAAATTTTCATAGAATTAGTTTTGGAGCATAGGAAGCAGCTTCACAATCATCTGATCTAATCTTTTATCTTTGTCAGAATACTTTCTACAACATGATTATCTCTCTCTCTCTCTCTCTCTCTCTCTCTCTCTCTCTCTCTCTCTCTCTCTCTTCTCTCTCTTCTCTCTCTCTCTCTCTCTCTCTCTTCTCTCTCTCTCTTCTCTCTCTCTCTCTCTCCTCTCTCTCTCTCTCTCTTCTCTCTCTCTCTCTCTCTCTCTCTCTCTCTCTTCTCTCTCTCTCTCTGTTCTCTCTTCTCTCGTTTCTTTCTCTCTCTTTTTCTCTGTGTCTCTGTCTACTTTCCCCCTTCTTCCCCTCGGTCTCCCTTTCCCCCTTCTTTCTTCCTCCCTCCTTTCATCCCTTTCTTCTCTCTCCTCCCCCCTTCTCCCTTTTCACTTTCCTATCCTCCCCCTTTTCCTCTTTCTTTCCCCTTCTCTATCTCTTCCCTCCTTCCCCCCTGCACAGTTCTCCGCCAACATGTTTAATTTCTCTTTCTTGGCCTCCTTTGCTGGTTTAGTATTTTTGTCTTGCCTTCTAACTATGAGTATCTTCCCAGGTTCTTTTTTCAGCCTGCTTCTTTTCCCATACTTTATCTCTAAAAGCTCATCAGCTTCCCTGAATTCCCTGAGGAGTTTGTAGATAACTCTCAAATCTATAGGTCCAGATAGATCTCTTTCTCCTGAACTTCAGTCCCTCATCTCCAATTGCCCTCATCAACCTCATACCATCCTACCTCTACCTGCCTCTACTTCAAAATTCTATATTTCTGTTGATGGCACTTCATAATTCCCCCTAGTCCAAACCCTCAGGATCATCTATGGGTCTTACCTCTCCTTTGTCCTCCTGGTCCTACACTTTGCCAAGTCTTGTCATTTCTTTCTCCCACACCTTGCTATCATATACTGGTTCAAGTTTTTAAAATTTCTCACCTAATGATGAAATTTTACTGTAATATACTGTTCTTTACTGTGCTATGCTGTATGATATGGTGATGTTATCTAGTGTTGTGTAGAAATCACTGCACTAACTTCCTTTTTATAAAAAAACCCTTAATAAATGGTTAAATAAAGAATTTTCTTCTCAAGAGTTCTGTTTTCACAAATATAAACTGATTAGAATCTCTTATTTGGCACTCACTCTGTTTTAAGTATGGATAAGAGAAAAATTAATATCTTTAATATACTCAGTTTAAAAAGACAAGTAGAAAGATATGGTTTCTAGATGGATTTGTGTTTCAAAGAGAAAGAATTAAAAAATAGTGATAGAGTTGGAATGGTAAAGCAACAATAAAGCGTTTAAAATGCAAAAGATAGAAAACAAAGTTACTAGCTTGTTCAATGATTCATATTTTTAAAAATAAGTTAGCTAACAAAAGTTTATAATCTCATACACAAGTTTGTAATTCTCTGTATATTGTAGTTTCCAGTTCTTAATAAAATATGATTTTTAAGTTATCTAATATATTTTAGAAAAAAACACAAAAAATATGTTTTAAAAGGATGAAATCACTTAGATGGAACTTCTCTTTCATACCAGTAGGTGAAAATGAGTTGTTTTACATAAATGGATTTTAAGAGATCTTAGCTAATTGCATTGTGTTCATGGAAGACAACTCCAAACACCATTTCTACAGGGCAATACATCATGGCTATCATTTTGGGTCTTATGTTTAACTAGTTAATAGCATACAGAAGAATTCAATGCAAAAGAAGGTAATTTTGACGTTAATATCTGGTAATAAAGAATGAAGGAAGAATCACTAAATGTTAGAAGTGGAAGGATGTTCAGAGGCCATCTCATCCAACCCATATCAGATCTAAAATCTTCTCTATAATGTCCACTCCAAGGAATTATCCAACAATCACTGAAAGACTTCTAGAAAAGGGAAACTTACCCCTTTCTCCCCCTATAGCCTGCTTCCCCACAAGAATTCCAACAACAATAACATTAACAAGCATTTGTTATTGTATGCTGGACACTGTTCTGAGAATACAAATTCAGGAAGAAAAAAAAAAAAACAGTAGCTGATATTTAAAACAAAAGAGGATAGAGAAGGAGGAAGTGAAAATATCCAGCATAGGGGAAAAATAGAAAAAGTTTTGCAGAGATGAATTAGTTGCACAGCCTAGAGAGGAATTTAAATGCTTGCCTCCATCTCCTTCTTAAATGGGAGGCTCTGGAAGGAACCTGCCAATCAGATGAAGAGGCTACACAGTCAGAATAGAATTTTTCATGTGGAAATAGTCTAGAGATGGAGTGAACTTCCAGGAGGAAAATGTTTCTAGGGCATGGTAGACAAATTCCTTTGGAGATGTCAGCTGTGCAGGCTGATAGGTGTACAGCCCATTCCACTCTCGGACTAATTATCATGGTTAGGAGGTTTTCTTTTGCACTTAGCCACATGACTTCTCTATAGAGCTTTTTTCAAGAACAATTCCAATAAATTTATTTCCCACAAGGAAATACATAGAAGACCTGGTGATTTTATATGTGTCATCTTTGAGGAAGGCAGAAAATTAGACTGCCTCTGTCAATTTCTATATATACCCCTCAAGTCTATCTGAATGTTCACTTTTTTGTTACTTCATCATGTCTCTTTGAAAACCCATGGACAATAGTACTCTAATACTGCTCATGGAGTTTTCTTGGCAAAAATACTGGAGTGATTTACATTTCTTCTCCAGTATTAAAGCAGACAAGTTTTGTGACTTACCTGAATCATAGGGCTAGAGAATGTCTGAAATCAGATTTGAACTCAGTCTTTCTACCTATAGAGCCAGTGTCCTATCTACTGAGCAACTGAGTTGTTCTCTGCCAGGGTAAAAACCTGAAAAGATTTAAATATTCATCTGCTGTTTTCTTTCCCACTCTCTGCCACTATGTAGTAACTGTTCACTTCTGCCATTCTTAGGAAGTGGACAAATCTATGAGGAAACTGTCACAGTCCCAAGGAAACAAATGCCTGAGTTTAGAACTCATTAAGACATTATGATGACTAGTCTTTCACAATGTTAAGGGCCTGCTCCATGACTTGGTCCTAAAATCTCTTTAATATATTCCTCTATTTTCTTACATCAGATACATTGGATATCTTCCACATGTCCCATTATACAAATATCAGAATATAAAAGGAAGCCCAGAATGGGCTCATGGAATGGAAATATCTTCAATTTCCCTTCACCATAAAGTAAACATCCAATTTAATCAGGAATGTCAGACCTCCCTTGCTGCCCTGTTCTCCTCAATACTGAAAGCTCTTAAGTCTGACTTAACTCCTACAATTTTGGAGTTGTGAAACAGGAAAAGGAGGAAGGTATAGAATATGATTTTTCCCCAAGCACTGCCCTTCTCTGGGATCAACTGCTTCAAGTGAAAGCAGCTTATTGTAGTAATGCTTCATACACTTTTTCCTCCTGTAACCTCCTTTTGACTAAGAAATTTTTACTCAACCCCCAGGTATATAGGTATATAAAATAGGTATACAAATCAAATATTTACTGATAATCCTAATTTCATGACACATTCAATTATGAGATTCTATATGGAATTGTGACCCACAGTTTAAGAAGCTTTGGTATAGTAGAGATTCAGTTTTGCAATCAGAAATATCAAGAGTCACTCCTAACAGGTACTAGCTGTATATGAGCAAGTCACTTATATGTTCTGCAGTGGTTAAGGCAATGCTGCCCCAGCAACTCCCTACATTGAAGACGTCACAAATCTAGTAAATAAATAATAATTATAACTGATATTTGTAAGAAAGATAATGATTACATAGTGGATGGAGCACTGGGCTGGGAGTCAGGAAGTTCTGAGTTTGGGACATATTTATTCAGACATGTTCACTTTGGAATTCTTACCCAGAACTGAGACATTTTATAGTATTCCCTTCACACATGGACTTGGTAAGTCTAGTTTGGTCCAGACATTCATGATTCTATTTTTTCTCACTAAAAGAAATGCCACAACTGCTAGGTCTGTTACAAAATGAATAATGCTGGAAAGCTGGTGCTGTTCTAATTAGAACCACTGAAGCTTGCCTAGTGTATAGCTAGAGTTTATCTGGAGTCTTAGAATCTGTATGAATTGAGTATCAAAAATCAAATGCTTATTTAGATGTGTGTGTGTGTGTGTGTGTGTGTGTGTGTGTGTGTGAGAGAGAGAGAGAGAGAGAGAGGAGAGAGAGAGAGAGAGAGAGAGAGAGAGAGAGAGAGAGAGAGAGAGAGAGAGAGAGAGAGAGAGAGTTGACCTGGATGAATGCAGTCACAAGCTTATGGCCAAAAGAACAGTTAAAAATGGGTCTAACACTTTCCAGCTGGTTGGCACTTGCAAAGTACTGTCTATACAATGTCCTCTTTTAGCATGACCCTACTAGAATCTGTTTTCTAAGCAGCTGCTAAATGATGTAAACAATGAAATACAAAATTAAATGATTACCCTTTAATTCTTCAGTTGAATCTAATTTAGAGAAAGCTGAAATAAGCATTTTCAGTATTCAACATGCAGCCTGACACAAGCTTTACAGCTGTACACCTTCCAGGCCATTTGCCTCCCCACTAAGCCCAGCTAATAGCAGATAGCTAACAATATGTGAACAAATAAAAAAGTCTTCTTAAGAAATAAGAGGGTTGTATGTGCAAAAATGTTTGTGGCAGCCCTGTTTGTAGTGGCTAGAAACTGGAAATTGAATGGATGCCCATCCATTGGAGAATGGCTGGGTAAATTGTGGTATATGAATGTTATGGAATATTATTGTTCTGTAAGAAATGACCAGTAGGATGAATACAGAGAGGCTTGGAGAGACTTACATGAGCTGATCCTGAGTGAAATGAGCAGGACCAGGAGATCATTATACATGGCAACAACAATATATATGGTGATCAATTCTGATGAACCTGGCCCTCTTCAACAATGAAATGAACCAAATCAGTTCCAGTAGAGCAGTAATGAACTGAACCAGCTACACCTAGAGAAAGAACTCTGGGAAATGAGTATGGACACAACATAGTATTTCCACTCTTTCTGTTATTGTTTGCTTTCATTTTTGTTTTTTCTTCTCAGGTTATTTTTACCTTCTTTCTAAATCCGATCTTTCTTGTGCAACAAGATAACTGTATAAATATGTGTATATATTTATATGCATATATATTATATATATTGTATTTAACATATACTTTAAAATATTTAGCATGTATTGGACTACCTGCCATCTAGGAGGGACGGGGTAAAGGGAAGGAAGGGAAAAGTTGGAACAGAAGGTTTTGCAATGATTAATGTTGAAAAATTACCCATGCATATGTTTTGTATATAAAAAGATATAATAAAAAATAATAAAAAAAGAAATAAGAGAGTTCAATTTCTTGATGAAAGGGCAAAGGCTACCATTTCTTTACAAACTTTAAAGCAATATGGGTACTTTAAGTTCATAGGTAATAGATCAAGAGTTTAAAGAATTCTCCAAGTTCATTTTGGTCAACTTCCTCATTGTACATTGGAGGAAACAGAGACCACAAGGTCACAGAAGTGTTAGTGTCAGATTTGGAATTTCAGTTTGGGTCCTTTGACCTTGATTTTATGACTCTTTTTACTGTACTACTATATGTTTAAAGAGGGTTCCCATGACAAATAAAACAAAGTTCGGCCTTCAGGACTGGCTAATCATCTGCAATCAAGTTTTGTACATTTAATATATTTCTGAGTAGGTAATTTTGTTATGATCCAATTTCAGAATGTTAGAATTTGTGTCATTTGACAAGTTGTAG
The DNA here is from genome assembly GCF_016432865.1 of Antechinus flavipes. NCBI lineage: Eukaryota > Metazoa > Chordata > Mammalia > Dasyuromorphia > Dasyuridae > Antechinus > Antechinus flavipes. Next base: position 148,977,404 of record NC_067398.1, on the reverse strand, counting down.
TTAAAATTCAATTACAAATAGCCATAAATGTAGAGACCCTTTCCTAACTTGAAAACTCCACTAAGAGACAAAATAGAGCAGGGGGCTTAAAGTCAGAAAAATGTGAATTTGAATCCAGTCTCAGGCATTTATTAGTTCTGTGACCCTGGGAAAGTCACTTAATCGCTGTATACCTTAGTTTCTTCATCTGTAAAATGGGAATAATAATAGCATCTATTTCCTAAGAATTTTGTGAGGATAAAAGATACAAAATTTGTAAAGTATACATAGAACCTAGCACATAGTAGGTGTTTAATAAATGCTTGGGGGAGGGAAAAATCAATGTGCAAATATCTTCTACACATCCAAATCAGAGGTACATTGTTCTTTGTCCTCAATCCAGTCCATGATTACTTAAGCTGCTCTTCTTTTCTCTTTTTCCTTTCTATCCAACTAGCTCTGGTTAGCATCCAAACTCCCAAACATCAATTGGTGAATAGGAAGAGTGAACATGAGAGCTATTGTTTCTTCTGTACCACCTTTTTTCTTCCTCCTATGAAGGATCTTCCATGTGCTCTCTCTTTTAGTGTCTTTTGCCATTAAGAAATTAGTTAATTCTACCTGATGCAGATAAATAAGCAATTTCCTTCCCAAGCACTAGAGATTGGGTATTTACAAGGTGCAAAGAAAGAGGCTTTTATAGCAATTTCGTTGCAATGAAATATAGCCTAATAGTTCTGAAAGTGATGAATTGCTTCTGGTTCCTGGATTTATGATCCAGAAAGCATTGAATTCATAAGATTTTAGAACTCGAAGGAATTTCACAAATAATTTTTTTCTGATTTTTAAATTTTAAAATAAAGAAATTAAAACTCAAAGAGATTCACTGACTTGTCCAGTCATATAGGTAGAAAAGTGGCAAGATCTGAAGATGAACTCAAATCTTTTGACTATGTTCTTATCAATATACCAAATTTTCCTGTATGAACAGTAAATATATTTGTATTAAACAAGTATTTGAATTTTTCACACATATAATGAAATAATTAATTCTTCTGTTGTTCAGTCATTTCAGTCATGAGGTTTTTTTGGCAAAGGTACCAGAGTGGTTTGAAATTTCTTTTGCAGCTCATTTTATAGATAAGGAACCTGAAGCAACAGGGTTAAGTGACTTGCCCAGGATCACATAGCTAGTATGTATCTGAGGCCAGATTTGAACTCAGGAGGACAAGTGTTCCTGACACTGAGAATGGCACTCTATCCATTAAAACACATAGCTGTTTAATTAATCCTGTAAATTATCCAATTGTTAAAATGTGCAAAATAATTAATTAAAAATCACTTTGACTCTGAATATAATTTATGAGCTAAAACTGTTTTCATCCTTAGAAAAGCAAAACTAGACTCTAATAAATTAAACCCCCAAAATGATATGAATAATCCAAGGACAATAGTTTTGTATAGTGGTTTGGAGCTCTGGTAGTTTCTGTGCCCTATAATAAAAAGAGATGTTAGCTCACTAACAAATATTCTACAGTACTCATACTGATGGAGTCATTTTTTCACACTCAAAAAATTCATAAAGTAAAGAAATATCCTTCCTATATTCTATTCAGGATGAAAAACATTCCACTGGCTTCTTCCTGGGTGCATTTCCTTCATAGAGGGGACATAGTAGCCTTGCCTGACTTTTCTCTACATTATTTCCTCCCATACCCTTTTTATCACAGAGGGGAGAATAATCCTATTCCTCTAGAAACTGTATTTCTGAAACTGGGATTTTTTATTAGAAGGGCCTTCATGTTTCTCTCTCCTAATGCGGACATATTTTGTGTAGTTGTTTTCAAAATTCTGGGCCAATAGAAGCAATCCAAATGTACTTCCTAGAGTACATGGAAGGACTCCCATGCTATCCTTAGCTAAGTTCTTCTTTCACTGTGAATAATAGAATTTTCATTCACAAGTTATCACCAAAACAGTGGCACAATACCTATGAGAAACCTTTTTTGCCGAACTAAATAAACACATTGAACTTCCCTGAGTAGAGGTTTTGTCAACTGAACCAGCTCATCTCTTGCTTTGGATTCTGTCTTCTGCCAAAATGTCCATAGAAATAATGAAAAGAACCTCCTTGATTGAGAGTCAAAAAATCTAGTCATTGTACTGGACAGCTTCACCTAGATGTCCCATAAGTATCTTAAATTCAATATACCTAAAATTGAATATATTTTCATTTCCTTAAACATAATTCTCCTCCTAACTTGACTTTTTTGTTGAAGCCATTAAGTCATCCAAGTTTGCAATCTAGGAGCTTTCCTTAACCTTTTAGTACTTAGCCCAGTGGCTGATACATAGTAGGTACTTAATAAATGCTAGTTGACTGATTCTCCCTTCTCCTTATCTGATCATTTGCCAATTCCTGATGATTCTATCTTTATAACATCCTCTCCTCTTTCACCTCATCCCATTCTATTCCATCCCATCCCATCCTATTATATCCCATCTTACTTCATTTCATTCAATTTTATTTCCTTCTATTCATATCTACTGAGCAATTGATTAATTACCAAAACCTACCTTCTACAGATTTCTAGAAACCAATTCTTTCTATAACATTTTTGGTTTGATTGAGAAAGTGAGGGTGGCAATGCTAAGAAGAATGGGCATACTGGGAAATATTATAGAATTATAATCTGTAAGAAAATTCAGAAGATTATCTAATAGAATAGAAACTCTAAAGAGAAACACACTTAAATCATACTCAAGAGATAGGTAATCTACTCTTATTGAAAAGACAAGGAAAGAAATGTTTCTGGAGCAGAGCGTATCAAAGGAAGGATGGTAGAACAAAGCATAGCTCAACCTATCAAATAATTCATGAGTCCACTAATATCTGTAACTGACTCTGATAGCCTAGTAAAATTTTGCAAAAGACATTCTTGTGTTTTGTCAATAGGAAAATAAAAAGAGACATCCTCAACTCTTTCTCCTATATCTCCCCTTTCCAAGAAAGAGCTGCATGTACAGTATTTTTGGCAACTGAAAGGAAAATAGGATAATTAATAGGAGCTATCTTTTGGTTTCTCTTGCTCTGTTGCTTGATCATGTTCACCTTTTACCTACATGGATAAACAATTATGTGTCTTTGGAGAGTTTAGTTTAACTTCCATCAAGATCCAAAGATGTCACTGAAACTATGCATTTTCATACTGCTCTATGAAGACCTCTCTGATAACATTTTGGAAATATCCTTTGTTGGAATGACATCATCAATACAACATCCCTTGTAGTGGGCTGATCCATGTGTGGTGGACTCTTTAACTGCAGGTGAATACCTAAGTTAGGCAATGTGATGAGGTGGGATGTGTCTATAGTACCTGTGGAGGAAGAACACCTGAATTACAAATTATCTCTGATGTTTCTTAGTGAGCGTAGGTAGATCATTTAACCTCTTAAAGAATGTATTTTAAATAGTCTCTAAGCCCCTTCTTTTCTATATGTATAATCTATATGTATAAGCCTTATAAGGGACTTCATGTATAACCATAGCTGTGGAATTTAACTGAAGCTCTTCAAACTCATTCTATTTATATGATGCTTGTTTCCCCCTCTCACCTTCTCCTCCCTCTGCTCAAGGTGAGAAATAAATTATCACTTAAAAGCCAAAACAAGAGAACAGCCCTGGAAATGGCTAGATTGACTGTCAACTTAGCTGTGTCTTCTTCACACCCATCTCAATTTTTCTGTCTTTAGTCTTTACTTGTGGGTATAAAACCTCTTATAATTAATCCTAAATGTTCTTCTTGTCATTTTACCCCCAAAGGAGTCAATCTATTTTAATGAGGCCATGAAAAACAATATGACATATTTATATTTTAAGTATAAGCTTCTCTTTTCATCTTCTTGGTTTTTTCTTACGTCTAAAATAGTTTCGGTGAGGAAATACTTTGTTCTTTAATACTGGGACAAATGGGAATTTGCAGGCTAAGAGGATAACAGCAATGCAAATAGGGAGATCAAGAATGGAAATGTAAAATGACCCACTTATTAAGAATCATCACTTAGGGAAGGGAAATAAATTAACTTCTCATACAGTTTACAAATTTGCCCCCAGCTCTCTGTATAGATCTTTATGAGAGAAAAGAGGCTTGAATGGAATAGGTTTCTGTCCCACAGTCAGTTTGGAATGATTCATCATTCACATGACCAAGAAATAAAAGGCAGAGAAAACCAAAACCTAGAGCTTTAAGCCTCAGGCATGGAGGATTTAAGGCTTTCCAGGATTTAAGAAACAGCATCCCTTTACACCTCGCTCCTACCCCAGAGCATCAAAGTATTGAAAGCTGTAGATTCCAGGAAGGAGGAAAATTAGTAATGGTGGATTTGATCATTGTGAATGTAAGGTAGGTAGTAAGCAGTATGACTTCAACAAGGTGAATCTAGTGACATTGTGCAGTAATATATTGGAGGAGAGTCTAGGCAAGGTAATTAGCAATTGTAATATAATTGAAGCATGACATGATTAAAAAAAAAACTGAAGGGAGTTTAGTGGTGGTAGGAAAAGAAATGAAGGCATACATATTTTGAATTCATAAACCTAATAGTGTCTATGGATGATTCTAGTCCCAAAATAAAATCTTATTCTTTCTTATCCTTTACTAATCGCACAAAAAAACCCATTCTCAATTCTCTATTTTATTACTCCCTTTTCTCATCAAAGCAAGGGCTATGCTGAGGACCTGAACCAGAGTGAATGGAAAGGAGATGTATGGGAAAATTGGCATGAAGATAGAATACACCAATCAACTGACTGGATAAAGGGAATGAAGGACGAGCGAAGAGTTGAAGATTATTCTGAGCTTGTGAACCTGAGTGACTGGAAGGATAATAGAAATTCCAACAGAAAAAGGAAAATCAGGAAGGGGGTTGTTCTGGGTAAAAGATAAGTTTTGTTTTCTCCTTTGTCTAGACAGTGTCCCACATACAACAAATGCTTATTGCTTGATTGATTATGGAATCTATAGGATTTGGTAACTTATTAGATACAGATGTCAAAGGAGAGGGAGCAATCACAAATGATGGATGTGTGGGAGAATAAGGATACCAAATACTCTCTCTTTATAATCTGACTATATATATATATATATATATATATTTGTAGGGGATGGAGAGGTAGGGGGGATGTGGATGTAATATATACACAGAGGGAAATAGAGAATGAGAGAATATACTCCTAAAGTCAGTTTATTTATTGATCACTTTTCTGTATTCTCAAAAAGATAGCATGAAAAATGTGTTAGTCTTAGGAATCAAGAGCCTTGAGGTCATTATATTTCAGACATTTGACAGGAGCATGACCTTGTTCACATTACTTCACCTCACACAGCCTTAGTTTTCTCAGTTGCATGTCAAAATGTGAAGGACCCATGATTTCACTGCCAGAGCTCCCTGTAACACAAACCTATAACCTGCAGTTTTAGAGATCCTGGGGGCCATATGATATAAGCTCCTTGAGAACAAGGATTCATTAATTTTGTTCACTATACTCCTAGGAGCTAGCACTGTACCTTCCATATAATAAGAAATTAATGTAATTTACTGTTCATTGAATGAATTAAAGTTTCCAAAACATTTTCCTCAAGGCAAGTTTGTCATGTAGGTAACATATCTGAAGGGTTGTTTTGCGAATAAAGGAGAAGACTTACTTTGTGAGACTTCTAGAAAAACAGTAGAGATAGCAGTCACTGGAAGGCAGACTGAAGCTCAATATAGGGAAGAATTTCCCCAATCATCAGAACTGTCCAAACATGGCATAGGAGAGGTGAAATGACATGTTCATTGTCACACCACCACCAAGTGTAAGAATCAGGATATGTAGTCAGATCTTTGTGACACAAATTCAATTCTTTTTATTAATTTCCTCATCTTAGTTCAATTTAGGCTTTAATAGGGAGTTTTTTAGGCTGTGTTTTTGACACCTCTGGCCTACAGAATGGAAAAGATCAAATGTCTAGGCCAAGGTCACATATTAAATAGTAATAAGATTCTGGATTTGAAACCAATTATTCCTGGTTCCAATTCTATTTCTAAAAATAATAATAACTCATAAGGTAATAAAAAGACCTCAGGAGTCATTCTGTCATCTATTTTACATTATATATAAGAAAATTACAATCCAGGGAGATAAAATGAATTAAAGTCATAAAGATATCATAAAGAATCAAAAGTTGAATTTGAATTCATGTTTTATGATTAGAGAATTCTTTCCATTGTACTATAGACATTTATGGAACCAGTCTGGCACCAAGCCTTGGTTACAATTATATAGCATTTTAAGAATACAATATAAGCTAACTCATTTTATAGGGTCATGGTTAATATTTTCATTATAATCAAATATACATAGACTTTAAAAAATATATACTCTATAAACTCCTTGAGAACTGGGTTTGTATGTTTTCAAGAATTAGCATGGTGTCCAGAATGGAACAGATAACTAATGCATCTCTTCAGTTGTTGAATGAATGAAAGCTTCTAAAATGCTTCTGTCATGCAAATCCTTGAACATAGCTAAGTATACCTGACAGGTTGTTCTGTAGACAAGAAAGAACTAATACTTATGATTAGAAAGCAAATGTAAGTCTGATATATGGAAGAATTTCCTAACAATTAGAGCTATCCAAGCATGGAATCAGCTCTCTTTGTAGGAAGTAAATTCTCCTGCTAATGGAGCTATTATAGCAGAAGCTAATTAGTAAATCAATAATTATTTATTATGTATCTACTATTTGTTACGCACCATGGAAAAATAAAAATTTACCATCACTTATAAGAGATGCTATAGATAGGCTTCAGGAAGTGGTTAGAATTACCTCTGAGGTCCCCTCTAATTGTAGAATTCTAAAATTCTATTATGTATATAAATGTAAAAAACTTTTTATACAAATAAACTCAGATATAAATAATTGAAGTAATATTTATTTTTCATGTGTAGGTAAAGTCAACATAATTCTAAAAACGACAGTTTTACTTAGCTATTCTATTTATCCAATGTCATCTCAATTAAATTATTAAAAATATTTTATCAAATTAGAAAAAAAAAAAACAAAGCTCATTTGGAAGAGCAAAAGATCAAGAAATTCAAACAAACAAAAAAGATGTAAAGAAAGTAGATTCAGCATTACCAGATCTTAAACTATATTATAAGGGAGAATATTATTGAAAATTTGATTATTTTAAATTAAGATTTTCTTGTAAAAATAAAATCTATGTAGCCAAGAATTGAAGGAATGCAGAATATTGAAGAAGAAAAAAATTTTTTTCCTAGACAATCTCTCAAATAGGATGTGATTGGGTTGGAATATTATCTTATAGGAAATGATAATTAGCTGATTTAGAAAAACATGGAAAGACTTGAACTTATGAAGGAAGATGCTCATCTACCTTCAGAGAAAGAGATGATAGTTGGAAATAAGCATAAAATAGGTCTTATACATATATGTTTGAGTGTATATATGTATGTGTATGTCTATAGATATCTATATCTATAATCTATCTATATTATATATATATATATATATATATATATATGGATGTATGTATATTTATATACATGCTTAATTGTAGCCTTCTTTAGGGTGGTGAGAAGGGAAAAAATAAAATAAAAAATGCACAGAAGAGAACAAAAGAAAATCAAGAGGAAGCAAAAAAAAGTTGAATAGTTTTGAAAACAATGGGTAATATTTATTATATATGTTTTCTTGAAATGAAAATTTAATGTTTTATATTGAATCTTCTCTTGTGGATTGCTTTGTATGAGGCAATTATTTTTTCTTTCTCATTTTATATTTAATTTAAAAATTTTAAAATTACAAAAAAATTTCTAATAATGTGATTCTTTTTATTCTGAAGAAAATTTGCCTATACAACATGTAATAAATTGATTCTGAAAATGGGACTTTTATGCCTGGAATATTTTCCTCAAAAACTCAAAAAGAAATAGTTCATGTAGAATTTCAAACCAGAAAAATTAATAAACAAAATGCAATAGAAATTGTATCAAATTTAAATCAATTTCATTTCTTACCAAAGTCTATGGAACAGCATTATTTCTTATAAATAGTTGGAATAAATAAATAAGCAAGGAACGATGACTTTCCCTACAATTCATTTTAGCTATAATATCCTCTATAAATGAGACTTATATTAAAAAATAAAAAGGTCTAACAAAATTATAATAATTAGATCTGTTCAGAAAAGAAAAGGATAATGCTTCAGTAGGCAATGTTAGGTAATACGACGATTTCCTACCATATCTGGACCTATTTAGATATTAAAGATGCATTTATCCTTGAACCTGGTTGGAGATACTTCTTGCCTCTAACTATAGTATATGGGCCATCTCCAGTCATACTGATCCATATCTGGCCACTGTATTCAGATGGCTCTGGAGGAGAAAGTAATGTTGGTGACTGCACAGCCCTCTCTAATTTAAGTCTAATTCACTTGAATGCCACAGCATCACCTCCCTGATGTCATGGTCCTCTAAAGGAGAGACAATAATGGTTATGGATAATCAAATAATAGTCACATCTATATTACTAATTTTATCTGCTGAATTCTTACCTCCATACCACATGATTCCTACATACGTCTCTTCTGGGATTGAATTTCTAATCCTAATTAAATTGCTAGATAATTACTATTGAAAAAGAGAGGATAACTATCCATCATCACTCTTTATTCCTCTCCTCCTTCACATAAAAATTATTCACCAAATCTTATCCATTCTACTTCCACTTGTCTTATGTACATTCATTTCTCTCCATTTACACAGCCCCCACCACAGTGAAAGCTTTTATCACCTCTCATCTATACTCTTGTAATAGCCTCCTAATTGGCAGCCACAGTTGCCAAAATATTCTTCCTAAATTACAAGTCTGACCATGATTTTTCCCTGCTCAAGAATCTTCTTCACAGGTTCTCCATTATATCAGGGGCAAAAAGTAAACTCCTGCATATAGTATTTAAAACCTTGCAAATTACACAACAGTCTAGTTTCCAACTCATTTCACATTACTACCCTACGAAATGTGTATAGCCAAACTAGTCTCTTTGACCAGTTCCTTGCATTTGGAATACCATCTCCTAATGTTTTTCAGACTTGGAATGCAAAACTTCCTTACCTGTGCTGTTGGAATCCTTACAAAGTGCTAATTTAACATGGTACTTAGCAAATCCTCTAGCTCACTAATGTATTTAAGTACTCATTGGAGTTCACACATTTGGGAGATTTCAGGATTTAGTATAAGATATCTGAATTCACACCTCCCTTAATCCCTGCCTCCAGAAGGAGGAGTCAGCCTTTGGGAGATCATATATAAAGAAGCTCTTAGCTTTGGGTTAGTTAGTTACTTCGGAACATTGCCAGGGGTTGGAGAAGAGCACTTTGGGAAATTGAGAGCCAGAAGTTCTCTCTCAGAGGCAAGACAGATTCATTTCCAACTTTCACCTTGGTGCTGGCTGGAGGCTGAAGAAAGCAGAGGCAGAAGCAAAGGACAAAGCTGCAAGAGCTCTTAGAACCAAGGAGAGAGAGAGAGACCTCTAAGAAAACTAACTGGGCTATATGGAAGGATACAATAAAAGATTTGAACTTTTAGCACCGAGCTGCATTTGGGTGATTATTACTTTTAACTGAAACTAAGGCTGCCTCCAGAAAACCTCCCTGAGAAACCTGCTCCCAGAGAGAACCATTATTATTTTAAAGAAGAAAAACACCACAATTTGGTGCCCAACATGGGGCACGAACCCACGACCCTGGGATTAAGAGTCTCATGCTCTATCGACTGAGCTAGCCTCTTTATATATGATCTCCCAAAGGCTGACTCCTCCTTCTGGAGGCAGGGATTAAGGGAGGTGTGAATTCAGATATCTTATACTAAATCCTGAAATCTCCCAAATGCGTGAACTCCAATGAGTACTTAAATACATTAGTGAGCTAGAGGATTTGCTAAGTACCATGCTAAATTAGCACTTTGTAAGGATTCCAACATTGTGCCTCTTATAATCTTCAGTTTTCTTCATGGCTCAGTTCTCGTGTCATCTGGCTTTTCTATCAAATCTTCCCTTTTCTCCACAGTTTTGCTCTCTTCCTCTTCATATTATTTTGTCCTAATTTACCTCTGCACATAGTTTCTCTCCAGTACAATGCTTCTTATGAGTGGAACTATTTTTATTTCTGTTTCTGAATCCCTGGCATCTAATGCAGTGTCTTGAATCCAATAAGTGCTTAATAAATGCTTAACTGAATTGAATGGCTCCATGCAAACATACTATTATACAGGGAGAAAAAACCCAAGCATATGTTTTAAAGTTGGTGAATGAATGATGTCATTCATTCATTCATTCATTCAGGCAGTCAGTGGGTCATCAGATATTATTGAAAACTATCATATGAGAATTATTAGGTAAAAATAAAAAAAAATTTAACTTACATTTATCTGACACTTTAAAGTTTATAAAGTAGTTTGCTTCCAACAACCCTACAAATAGGTAATTTTTATTACATTCACCTCTAAGGTAAAGAATCTGAGAATCAGAAATTTGTCCATAATCACAGAGATAATAAATGTCAGAATAGGAATTTGAACCCAAGTTCAAATTATAGCTCTAGTACTTGATCTATTACATCTAGTGTTGAAATGTTTTTTTTTTTTAAATGAATAGAATTTATGTAAGGATGAGAAATCATTTAACAGCAAGTCAGATATCAGATTGGATGATAATTTTTTGGTAGGGGAGAGAATTAATAGATTGTGAGGCAACTCAGGTTGAATGTCAACTATAAGTCATCACAGATATAGAGTTTGGCCAAAAAAAAATCAATAAAAGCATTCTATAAGAACTAATTGACTATATATAATTTAAATTAAAACTATAATATATTTTTAGTATTTACAAATTGTGGATAAGACATCTTTTAGATCATTAATATTTATAATAAACTTATATATTTATATATGCATTTTTAAAGATTATGAAACACTTAGCAACCAGCACACCACTGACTATAACTTTGTTCTTATAAAGCATATAGTATAGATACAAAATTACCTATAAGATATAAGGTGAATTTACAATGAGAGGCATGTAAAAAAATCATTTTCCACTAAAGGGAAGACTTCCCAGAGGTCATGGCATCTGAGCTAGTCCTTGAAGGCAAGGTGGGATTTAGGATTTAGATACTATATATATCATAAGACTGGCTAGGAAGTAGCAAATATTGGAAATGGATGTAGATATAGATATACAGCTAATCAGCTGCCCCAACACCATCAAAAGTATAAGCCTGAGGCATAATTATTGGCTTTGCTAAACATAAGAAGGGCAAATAGGTAGTATAATAGACAGAGTGCTGCCTCTGGTATTAGACTCATCTTCCTGAGTTCAAATCTGGACTCAGACACTTATGAGGTGTGTGACCGGAGCAAGTCATTTAACTCTGTTTGCCTCAGTTTCCTCATTCATAAGATGATCTGGTGAAGGAAATGGTAAATCTAAGATCTTTATCAAGAAAACCCCAAATGAGATCACAGGGAGTTGAACATTACTGAAAAACAACTGAACAACAACAAACAGAAGAAAGGAAATAGCTGTGTCTCCAATTTATGTCCCACCTCATTTGTCTAGTAAATAGGGGTGGAGAATTTTCTCTGATCAGCAGAAGATAGGTCCCAAATTCCCGAAATGTCTAAGGTAATAAAGGAAGATTTATTAAAAAAAAAAAAAATGTGTACTAGAGGTAGTATCCTAAATGAAGGAGATAATCATGTGAGTGTGTTTGACTGGGAATATGTTTTAAGATTAAATGGTCACTTCTGTGGTCATCAGACTTGTGTAATTAGATAAGTCATGTAAGCTCTCTAAGCCCCCATTTCCTCACTTGAAAAACGAGGATAATAATATCATTTACCTCACAGGGTTGCAAGGATCAAGTGGGATCATATATGTAAAGTGTATTTCAACCCTTAAAATACTAAAGAAATTCTAGTCATTATTATTAGTTGTAATGTCATTATAATGAGCTGTCATAGGAATCTGATTATTTTTATTTTCTATATTTATTTTTCATACCTTTATATTCTTCACCATTTGATGAACAATTGAATTTTCCACAATTCATCAAACTATGTTCAAATAGTTCTACACATCACTGTCAATGAGTTAACCAGAAAAAGTCATATAAATTTCACATAATCTCTGAAAATATTCCAGGATGAATCTACACAAAGTAAATATTTTCAAATTGTACTTATCCTGTGATATTTATCCAAACCCCACCCCACCCTCCAAAAAACCCAGAAATAACCAGACAGGACTTCCCACTCTTTCGCTTTCTTTGTTTGCAAGGTATTAAAGAAAGGCTAAAACAGAAAACCTTAAGGCCAAGGAAACACAGAATTAAAAAGAAGGCATAGTAAATATGCCAACAAATCTCAAAGGAACAGTACAAACTGCCATTGTTCACTGGAGGATTGTCCCATCTGAAGATTAAAAAAAGAAAGAAAGAAAGAAAACTGAGTCATCACCATTAGTACCAAATGCAGAGGTAAATAAGAATGTGATCCAATCTGTTGCCCCACCACTATCCATAATAGAGAGGTCTGAGCAACACTTATAGATCTACTATCATTAACAGCCAATCAGGAAACTTCCCAGTAGAATCTTCCCTAGAACAATAGCTGAAGAACAATATGAAGCAATCAATCTAAAGCAAGGGTTCAATTAATTCATTTGCTTGTTTAACAAATACTTACTGAGCTCTTGTTACAAGAAAAAGTATTCTGCTAGGCTGACAAAATATTTGTTTAATATGCCTTTCTTGGATGATGAGAGGCACCATGGTATGGTGGGAAATATGCTGGATCTGGAGTTACAAGACCTGGGTATAAAGCCCAGATATGCCATTTATTACCTGTACAACCTTAGCTGAGTGACTAAGAGTCTGGGATTCAGTTTTTTCATCTGTAAAATAAGAGGATTAGACTAGATGATCTCTCTAGATGATCCTATGAGTTTTAAAAAAGCAAAAACAAAAAGTCTTTTAACTTCTATCTTCCTAATTTGTTATGCCTGAGCCAGACTAGTAAAATACTTAAAACTGGAAGTAGATTTAGGTTTGGAACTCACATTTTACTTTGGCCAAGTCACTTCTCTTAAAGATCTTAGTTAATACCTGTAAAAGTGAGTGGGTTTTCTTAGGTGACTAATAACATCCCTTCCAATAATAAAATCCTACAATTCTAGATCCAGGCAATTGCCTCACACCTTAAACTAGAGGTCTACACGTACTACTGCAATATGATGGCAGAAGACAGCTGTTGGGTTATACTCATTTGGCTTATACTCATCACGAATTGCAGAGATGTGGTAAATCAACAGCTCACAAGTTTCTAGTTTTGCACTTAATGAAAAGATAATGATTTACTGGGAGAGTACTATCAAGAGCCTATAAGCTCCTTGAGAACAAGGACTCTCTTTTACTTTTCCTTATAACTACAGCACTTAGCACTGCAATTGCACACAGTTTGTGGACAAATGGACTGACCTCCATAGGTGCCATCTTGCACTCCCCTTTTTAATTCGAGTAAGTCAAAATTAGAGAGCATTAAGAAATGAATTAAACCAATCTAAGTGGGTGAAGGTTTCTTTGTTTTGACTATGTGACATTATCTAGCCTAATTCAGCAGCCTTTGCCTAAATTCCTGGTTTGAGTAAATGTAAACAAGATCAGAAAAAGATGTGTCAGGGTTTGGGCTCCCCCCCCCCATCCTTGTAAGTGGAAAAACTCATAAGGGCTTAAGGAGATAACTTTATTTTATAAATTACACCAAGATCAAATAGGTGGCATATCACATACATGATATAAGTGTTTTTCCTCTTTTTCTGGTCATCTCTTTACTTATTGTAGTGCTTTTGTTTACTCTGATTCATAGATACAAGAGCAACAGAGTTAGTTATCAAGTCCAGTGTCCTCATTTTATAAAAAAGGAAACTAAGATCCATTGAAGCCAAGTTCACACAACAAACTGCTTGTGATATATACATTGGCTAGAATGCAGGCTTCTTGATCTGCATTTTAATGCTTCTTCCAGGACCCCAACTCTTTTATGTATGCAAATAACTCTGGCTCACTCTGCCCATCCTTTCCAACTCTTTTATCTCTCATTCTTCTTAACCTCCCTATCTTTGTCCTTACCCTGTGCCTACCCTAACATAAAACTCCATCTTTTCTGGTCCCTCAATCAGTGAATCAGGTAGAGATAAGCAATAATTTGGGTTAATCAGAGATTAGAAGATGCAGTTTCTTCTTTTCAGTGCTTCAAACAATGCTTTTATTCCAACCTTGTTTTCCCCTTTCCTCACCTAGTCTCTTTTTTTATTCCTCTCCTAAGAACCTTTCCCATTCTTTAATCTTTTTCCTGATTCAAATTGTAAAATATCTCCATAGTGCCACTTCTCATTGATACTTTGAGTTTGGAAGAAGGAACTCACATATATATAAGCAATATCAGCAGAATCTTACTGTGTAATAGGGTGGGAAGGAAGGTGACAGACTATATTAATGGCATCCAAATAATTTTTAAGAAAAGTACTAAAATGGAATTCTTTGCCTTTTCCTTCATAAACAAGATTAAACTTAATAAATAATTATTCTTATTTTAAAGAGCCAAAAATTGTACAAAATTCTACCCCTGGTAATGGCTTTTCTTTGGAGAACTCTTAAAGATTTTCCATATATGATTCTATGAGTCTTAAGAGAATTGTGGACCACATGTATGGTCAACCTTCAGTTAATGTGGTTAATTAACCAAGAGAGCATAAATAAATGAAATCTTCAGGGGAATAAGAAGTATCAGATTCCTGCTAATAAAGCTTGCATGTTATTGAGTTGTAAACCCATTTACAAAATTGACTGATTTAAATTTTCTGTCCTGCTCTGTCTTTCTCTTTCTATTTCTGTTGCCATGTCTGTCTCTCTCATTCACTTCAGTCCTAAATCTCAATCAACATTGTAGGGTATATGTTTAAATTCTGGTGTTGCCCCTTCAACTGCTGAACTACAAAGATATTATGAGACCCTATGGTGCAATTCTTTGGTTCTGAACTACAATGGAGATTTTTTTTTTTAACTGGATCTATGATTCCATCAGTATAGAAAATTCCCAGTAAACTAGAACTTCATCTATCACTTGGGTCTCTGTATATTATGTCTGCAAACTGCAGAATCCCTGCCTACTCCAGAATGCAAAGCCTTTATAGTCCTTAGCTCCATACTTTCACATGCCTGCTTACCAAAGCCTGCTTCCTCTTAACTCTAAATGATAACTCTGCTTCCTCCTATCATGTTGCTGCCCCCAGGTGACTTTTTATAGCCTACTTTTCTTCAAATTCAGTTTCTCAATCTACATTCATCTCCTTGCTATTTTTTTTTCTTTTTACTTTTTTGGTCAGTTAAGGGTCTTATTGGGTACCACCTTCCTTCCCTGAGTTCTCTAGGCATTTAATTCCCTTCCTCCTCCATTGTCATTGATATTCCTGGGGTGTTTTCTGTACATAATAAAAGACCAGCAGATATCACTACTAGTGAAAATAGGCCTGTAATTTGCTTAATCTCTCAATTTGAGAGTAACATACTGTTATCTTTACCATAGGTATTGAAATACATTTTTGTCATAAGTAAATTGATTATCTTGATAAGTAACATGGAATTTTTTAATTTTTCTACATTAATAACTACTATTTGGTGTACTGGTATTCAATCAATCAATCGCTAAACATGTGTTAAGCACTCACTATATACTAAGCTCTTTGCTAAGCTCATGGATCCATAAAGGGGCAAAAAATTGTCCTTGCCCTTAAGGAGTTTATAATGTAGTGGAGGAGACAACATGCAAAGTGAGTTAAATGCAAGATAAATAGGAAATAATTAAATGAGGAAAGATTAAAATTAAGAGGAATTAAGGAAGAGTTCTTGAAGGAGCTAATATTTTAGTTGTGCCTTACAAGGAAGCTAGATGTTCTGTGGACAGAAAGGAGGAGACAGAGATTCCAAACATGAGGGGAACAACCAAAAAGAATGCATGGAGGCAACAGATGAAGTGTCTTGGTGGAATAGCAAGGAAGCCAATGTCACCAGAGTAAAGAGTACATTTCAGAAAATAAGATGTAAAAAGGTGCAGGGGCTAAGGGGACCGGGGGGGGGGGGGGGGGATTGGGAGTTGGGGGCATGGTCTATGAAAGGCTTTGCATTTGATTCTATAGTCAATAGAAGTCACTGGAATTTATTGGGGAAGTTACACGTAATCAGATTTTTGGTTTAGGAAAGTCACTTTAGTGATTGATGAGAGGAAAGATTAGAATGGGGAGAGACTTGAAGCAGACAGATTTATCAGTGGCATGAGATGATGAGGGACTGCACTAGAATGTTGGTGTCATAGAAGAGAAGGCAGCATATTAGATGCTGCAAAGATGAAATTGATATTAAAATTGATATTAAAAATCATTGCAAAAAAAAAGAACAAATGAGATACATAATAGCTATTCAATTTGCAGCATATATGGGTAAGTTCAATTGATTTTCCATATCTGTCATTAAATCATAACTGAAATTCATCTTTTAGAAAACTGTCAATGTAAATATCATGTCACCTCAGCATTTTGGTGATATTCCCTTGCTGAGGAATTCAGAGAGTAGATGTGGAATGGGAGGGGGGGCGGGGTTCATTACGTTAAATAAATCTTTCTAATGTCCTACTTCAATACTTCAGTGTGGTATAGAGCTAACATTTGCCCACTTAAAAGATTGTGGGAATAAATTCGGGCAAATTCTACCAAGATGCAAAGGCTTCTAGTTTGAGTTCAACCATAGGATGCATAACTTTTATCCAAGAACCTTTCTAACTAAGTTTACTGGAATGAAGGCCACCAGAGTATAAACTCACTCTTTCTTTCTTTCTTTCTTTCTTTCTTTCTTTCTTTCTTTCTTTCTTTCTTTCTTTCTTTCTTCTTTCTTTCTTTCTTTCTTTCTTTCTTTCTTTCTTTCTCTCTCTCTCTTTATTTCTTTTCCTTCCTTCTTTTCCTTTCTTTTTCTTTTTTTTTTTTTTTTTTTTTTTTTTACCATATCATAAAGATATGGGAGAGATTCAATCTGAATGAGGAAAATGCCAAACCAGGAATAATCAAGGATTTTTTGAAGTATCAAATAAGTCAGCTTGGCAAACAATCAGTGTTAAGAAAAATAAGGGGAAAAAATTAATTTGACTTTGATGACTGTTTCCTCAAACTTTAAAAAGTCACTTTTCATATTTTAACTTTCTTTGCCTATCCTTACACTAAAATGAGTGATTCCTATTTCAGACAGTTTAAGAGTGTTCTAAATGAGCCATAGAAATTCACCAAAATGGCATTTTGTGAATTGTTTTAATCTTTCAATAATTCTGAAACTTAGTAGAGATTTCCTTTTCTACTGAAAAAGCCTGTTTCTTTTTGTGCATTGAGATGACAAAAATCAGCCTCCAGAATCCACATTCAATTACATCTTAATGACTAGCTATACAACAAGAACAACAAAAAAAGCTTTTATTCCCTCTCATTTCCACATTTTCTTATCTAACAAGCCAAATGACACTTCATCTTGAAGAGATCTCTCTTCCTGCTTTTACAGACATCTTGTAAAGATCTAACTACTACTTCTTGTTCCTAAAATATGTATGTAGTTGTGTAACAAAGTCTTCAAACTGTGATTAGCACATGGTCTCTCCTTTTTTTAGTGAAGAACTCTAAATCTCAGGATACCTAAAAATTGTAGAGCTGAATAGACAAGCCAATAACCTGGCAATACCCTAAGCATTCATGTTTCATTTAAACACAAGTTATAAAAATATTAAGAGATCCTACCCTGAGATTGCAGCAAGTTTTTGATGGGCCTGCCGGGCCATCTCACAGCCTTTGGTTCGGGTCTTGTGCATTTCCGCCCTTAGAGATGGACAGTTGACTGAGACATCCCCAATAGAAATGACTAACTCTCGATACAGGGCCACTTGGGTATTGAATTCTTGGACAAGCTGGAATAAAGGCAAGTTACTTTTATGAAACACAATAAAATAGGCAGAGAGTTTCATACTCCAATACATGTGAACAGAGGCCTGCCTTCCAAGTGACCCACTCCAGAAACTAGGCAGAAAATGAATTTTTCAGGTACCTAAACATTTTAGATAATGAACTGCTCAGAACCTTGGAGATAAACATTACTAGTCTTTCCTCCACCCCCACCCCACTACTAGACAGGTGTGTATTTTAGACTACTACTTCCTTCTACCTTCTACTGATTCAGTTTTTAAACAGCAGCAACATATCTGGAGAGCAACCTATGTCAGGGGTTAAGCCCTGGGGACTTTGAAGAGAGATATGACAAGGTATCCTAATTTAGCTCTTCTCTCTTCAAAGGTCTGCCTTTCAAACCAGATCCTAATGATTTCCATCCCCATGCTCACCACTCTTATTGGATCAAGGTTGGCAATCTCTCAAGTTGCTATGAGATTACAAGAAAAAGGTCACTCTTGTCTTGTATTTTTTCAGAAAACACTTTGTCAAGTGGGTGACTGCCAAGCTGCTTACTCTTCTTCAGCCAGGCCCACCACTGCTTTCCAAAGGCTGGATGGTTTGGGGGCATCACAAGCGAAAAATCATTACATTCATTACTGCTCTGGAATCAGCCTCCTTTCTGCAGCAAGCACACTGTTATCTGTTTGGGTTCTCCCCCTCCTTTTTTCTCCCCCCCCCCTTTTTAATCTCCTCCTTTCTCCTTTCAGAAATCTAATTCACCATCTCCTTTGGAATCACCATTCTCAGGAGGGAGAGAAACTACAAACCATCGGGCGCTTCCCGGCCCCCTCATTTCCCCAAGACCCTGTGGTGGTGTCCTAGCACTTTCCTCTTTGAACCAAGACCACTCGAATGTCAACCCGAATTGGAGCGAGATGGGGGGGGGGGACTGCAGTTTTAAAAATAGTGCAACTGCACGTGATCAGAATAGACAAACCGAGGGGGGAGTGGCACTAAAGCAAATGATCAAAATACATGACTCCCCAACCCCCTCTCCCCCTGAAAAAAAAAAAAAAAAAGCTTTTGTTTTTACCCACCATCTTGCAGTCGTCCAGGGCTCTTTGAGTCTTGTGGGCGCTCTCGGAGCCGCTGCCCCTGCGCTCACAGTCCCCGCTCGGCAGCGTCGGCTTGCTGATCTGAAAGATCGAGGAGCGAGTGGAGCGGCCCGGGCGCTTTTTGCGCCCATTCGGTGCAGAACTCATGCAGACACATCCACCAAGCCGAAGCTGCGGCTGGGCTGCCCGGATCCCCAGCTGGCGCGGCCAGAGCTATTCCCTCACCGCGCCGAGGACCACGGCCAAGGAGGCGGCCAGAGTCCCTCTCCTTGGGCGCTCACAGCAGCAGCGACGGCCGGGGCGGCTGATAACCTTCAGCTTGAAGGAGAGCTGAGCGAGCGGGCGCTGTGCTTTGCAGCATCGCTCCCACTACGGGCGCGGACGGAGGATATCAAGTTGGCTTCAGCAGCATCTCAGCCCCTGCAGGGGCAGCTTGGCGCGGGCAGATCGCTGAGCCTTCCTCTCGGCATGGACCTGGAGGCGAGGCAAGGACGAAGGTGCCTGGCACTTCAGAGTTTCCATTCAGAAGGGGGATCAGCTTTCAAAGCCTGAGCTGCAAGGGTTGAGGGGCGGAAGCGGGGGGTGGAGGGGAAGGGGGTGGGGGAGAGAAGAGTCGCTCCAGCTTTTGTGTCTTCCCGCAGCCGCGCTTGCTTCTTCAGCCTCCTCCCCTCCCTCCCCCCTTTCCCAGACCTGAGGACCGTCTGTCCTCCGAGCGGGCCACAGGCTCTATCTTAATGGCTTGCCTGGATCCCGTCTCTAAGGGATGTACTGTTTGAGGATCCCAAATGGACCTGTGGTGGGACTGGTAGACGCAAGGAATCTGGCAGACTGACGTTGTTAGCAACCTAGCCCATTGATAGGACAGGAATACTAATGCGATCCATCAATCCAACCGCCCCTACAGTTTATGCACTTATCCAATCAAATGCTCAGGAACATCAATTGCAAATATTACTTCATCTTCTCTATTATTAGAAACGAAAAGTGTCATCAGAGCGAAGCATATTACCACATGCTGGGACCTAAACACGTATGGATTTAAGCTTAACCAGTGTTGGTCAGAGGCCCTCTCCCTCTGCTTGAGTCCGTGGGTTATCAACTCAAATGGGGGAAGGGACGGAGAAAGGGAGGGAGGTTAAAAAAGTTTTACGTCTCAAACAGAATATCTATCCGTTCAGAATTACCCATACTTTGACTCGGATTTATGAAAATAGATGATTTCTTTCCCATATTCTCTTTATTATGTGTAGAGATTACCAGCGTCAGGTGAAGTAGAAGGTTACAAATGTGATCCTGCCACACCAGGGTCCCTTACTTTAACACCACTTGCTTTCCCCAGCTTGTTAACGTTACTGGAATTGGCCTTGAGTCTCAGAAAAGCTGTGAGATTCTTTTAACAGGCTATCAGACGTGAAAATAAATCAGCAGTTCCCTGTAATAGCCGCCTCTTTTGTTTTGTGGGAAAGTAGCTAACCAAGAGTCAAAGGTTAGTAAATAGAGCAGTAAGGGAGAATTGTAGGTATGATAGAGCCTGTTTGTGCAAAAGTTGTCCTGGAGGGGAAGGAGCCTGAAGTCATGGTGGAGAGAGGGGAAGACACAAGGTCAACGGCCCTGGATTATGGAATGGGAAATGAGGCAGTGGATCAGAAACAGGGCTAATCTAGCAATTTTCTTTGGCTATGGCAAAACTGATACTAATTCCATCAATTCTATCCATTCCAAAGCCCCACTAAGGAAGAGGTAGAGGTCTATTTCTACATCTGTCATTTGATCTTAATGGAAGGAAGGGAAAGGAGCTGACTTGGGAGTATACTGGAACCATTGAATAATTTTTTTTTTGAGAGATGTAAATAAAGAAACAGCTGACAAATAGAAGAGTATTTGTGCTATCCCCCTCACAGAACTGTTGAGAGGAAAATATGTAAATCTTAAAATCTTCCTATCTTCCTCCACTCTTTCTCTCAATCTGTATCAGTTTGGGGAACTCTTTGGTCTGGAAACTTCCTCTACCAATGTAGATTGGATTATAAAATCATAAAATTAGATCTGTTAGAAAATTGCCTGAGGGCACTTAGAGATTAAGTGACCTTTCCATTGTCACACAACTAGAACAAATATTTGACTTGAACCCAGACCTTCCTGACTCCAAAGTTGTATGCCACCCTTCCTCTCATAAAATGCAATATAAATATAAATGTTAGTATAATTTCAAGAAATTAAAATAGAAAAAGGTAAAGTTCCTGATCCTATTTTCTGTTTCTTCTAAGAGCCAGGGGTGAAGAAGAAGAGATTCCCTGGCAGTTCTTCAGTCCCAAGAATATGAATGTATTCATACAGGGGCCGTGCATATAGAATTATCTTCTGCTTCTCTGATATTATGTTTGTTCCAGGAAAAAAAAGAGAGAGAGAGAGAGAGAGAGAGAGAGAGAGAGAGAGAGAGAGAGAGAAAGGGAACTGTTGTCCCTTATTCCTCCAGAAGGGAAATGACTTGGACTATGTAACCTAGGAGACTGAGGGGCATCTATAAATTATTTTAATTCAATGCACACCGCAGATTTTGAAATTTCTAATTTTTGTGTTGTCTAATGAGGACTAGATTCGAAAAAAAAAAAAAGTAACAAAAGTCTTATTCAGCTCTATAAAGATTAGGGAAAGTTGCCGGATATACTGGACATATAGATTCATTTAGAAAATAATTATTTATTGAGCACTTTCCATGTACGAAGCTCTACTTCTAAAATAGAGAATGCCACGTAAACTACACAATCAACCAATATTTATTAGGTGCTTGCCATTATTGAGGAGCAGCCCACAACTGTTGATAAAGGTCTGGCCTGGGAGTCAAGGAGACCTGGGTTCAAGTTTTGTCTGTGATACAGGTGACCAGAGGAAAGTTACTTAACTTTCAAACATTATTGGCAGTTCTCAAAAACTATATATTACACAAAACTATAAGCATATGAGAAATGCTCTAAATTATTTTTTATTAGAGAAATGCAAATTAAAACAACTTTGAGATACCACCTCACATCTATCAGATTGGCCAATACGACAAAAAAGGAAAATGATGAATGTTGGAAAGAATGTGGGGAAAATTAGGACACCAATACACTGTTGGTAGAGTTTTGAACTAACTGATCCAACCATCCTGGAAAGCATTTTGGAACTATGCCCAAAGGGCTACAAAATGTGCATCCCTTTAACCCAGCAATCCCACTACTTAGGTATGTATCCCAAAGAGATCATAAAAAAGGGAAAGGATCTACATGTGCAAAAACATTTATAGTAGCCCTTTTCATTGGGGCAAAAGGCTGGAAATTGAGGGCATGCCTAACAACTGTGGCGTATGAATGTAATGGAATACTATTGTGCCATAAGAAATGATGAATAGTCAGCTTTTGAAAAAATCTGGAAAGACATACAAATTAATGCAAAGTGAAGAGAGGAAAACAATAAAAAAAAATTGTATATAGTATCAGCAACATTGTGAGATAACCAACTATGATTGACTCAGCTCTTCTCAGCAACACAATGATCCCAGACACATACAAAAGACTTTGGAAAGAAAATGCTATCCATTCATATAAAGAACTCCTAATGCAAATCTAAGCATATTTTTTTACTTTATTCATTAGTCTTTTTTTCTTTTGCTCCATTTCATCTTTCATAGCTGTGACTAATATGGAAACATGATGACAAATGTATAAACTATATCAAACTGCATACCATTTTTGGAAGAGGAGAGGAAGAGAGGAAAATTTGGAACTCAAAATCTTGTAAAAATGAATGCTGAAATTTTTATTGACATATATCTGCCAAAAAAATAAAATATCATTAAGAAAAATAAAGCATTAAGGCAAAAAAATAAATAAATAAAGACCACAAACCTATACATTCCAAATAGTCAGTTCTTCTCACATAAAAGAAATTTCCACACTAGGCAATTCAGCACACTATGAAATCATTGATGAAACTCTATCTACATAACAAAACAGAAAAGTATTTCAAATTTATTTGAGTTCATTACATTTTCACAAGGGAGATAACAGAGATGTTATAACCTTCATTATACAAATGAGAAATTGAAGTATAGAGAATCATGCTTAATCATGCAGCTAGCAAATGTCAGGACCAGGTTTAGCACTTAAGTCCCCCTTCTCTACTGCAGGACTTTTTCTGCTCTACCACATTGCCTTTCTATAGTATAGCAAGTCATTTCTTTAGTTCTTTCAAGATTCTGATCAAAACCCACCTTTTGCAAGAAATCCCAGCATTTAGCATTATGCCATCCGAATTACCTACTTTGTATATATCTTTTAACATAAATACTGTTATTTACATGTTTTTCCCTTTTCCTTTTTCTTTATATTCCCAGGGCTTAACATTCTTCCTGGCACATGGTAATTTCTTGTAGGCACTTTGGTACCTATAGGAAAAAATGTAAGACACTATCCTTCTCTTTGAAAGACTTAAAGAGACACAGAGAGAGACAGAGATACACAGAAAGTTGAAGAATTCAATTCATTCTGAAATATCAGCTCCAAAGAAGGTAGAGATAATTGATCTAAAGCTAAAAAGGTCCTTAGAAGTCTTATAGTCAGAAGGTTACCAATTAGAATCTGAAAGAGACTTTGGCAGTTGTATGTCTCAATTCCATTCACTTTTCAATTGAAGACACTGAGTTCTAGAGAAGTTAAGAAGCTTGCTTAAGATCATACAGATACTAATTGATTACGTCAGGATCTGAACCTAGTTCCCATGTCTCCAAATGAAGTACTTTCCCCATTCTATAACAGAGCTTGTCAGTATTTAACAGGAGAACCTGGAACATAATAGGTGCTTAATAAAGTTTGCTTATTTGACTGTCAATATGGGCTGATTTGGTTGGAG
Source organism: Antechinus flavipes (assembly GCF_016432865.1). Lineage (NCBI taxonomy): Eukaryota > Metazoa > Chordata > Mammalia > Dasyuromorphia > Dasyuridae > Antechinus > Antechinus flavipes. The sequence goes on along the minus strand of NC_067398.1, from coordinate 148,953,315 downwards.
AAGGTTTTCTGGAAATAATATGACTTGAGTCGGGCTTTGAAACATACGTAGGCTTTGGAAAGGTGGCAAATGAAGCAGTACAGAAAGAAGGACAGATTTCTTTTGGATTTGAAGAGAATTCATAAACAAAGGCCCCAAAACTGTATAAATGAGCATAATTTATGCTGGAACAGGTTAGCCTGAAGAGAACCTAAAAGGAAGTAAGCATAGATACATACATAGTATAAGGTCAGGAAGTAATTAAAAACCAAGTAGAAAATGTAGTCAGAAGCAGGATTTCCTATTTCCTATAATATTTCTGAGCAAGTGCATTATGCACTCTTTAAAAAGTACATTTAAAAAAAGTGTTTTAATAAGATTAGTCTAAAAGAGATATTCAAGATGACCTAGAGGTGTGATAAGGGATAAAAAATGATGGCAGGGAAACCAATTAGTTTTTGATTATTACAGTACTACAAGTAGGAGACAATCAGGAGTAGGACTAGACTTGTGACAACGTGAACAGAAGACAAAAACCAGAAAAATTTCAAAGGAAACAAAAGGATTTAATAAATATAATAGATGACATTAACATAGTACCTTCAAGTGCCATGATCTCATTGGTTGTGTGACAGAATGAATCCCCATTACAAGCCCTCTTATAAAAATTTCCTCAGGTAGAAGACTGGGTACTTAAAGAAAGCAATCTGAGGTTCCACCCCTGGGAAAAAAACCCATGCCCAGAATCCTTTAGCTGAGCCCTAAGTCTGCTTGGAGGATGTAGCATTACGATTAAGATGTAGACAGCTTTTCTAGGTAGGAAAGAATTTAGCCTTTTTTGTTAAGGATCAGAATGTATCTTATACATCTGATCCCTTGAAGGACCAGAGATTTTTCACTTTTTTTGTCTTTTGGTGCTTCTAGTCAGCCTCACAAAGCTTATGAATTTCTTCTCAGAATCATGGTTTTGAATGCATAAAGTAAATACATAGAATTACCAAGGAAGCAGATCATATTGAAATATAGTTATATAAATATTACAAAACCAAAACCAAGATCATGATTCTGTTATAAAAAGACTCCCTGGTATTTATTAGGGTTGAGGAGCAAAACCAGGACGAGCTGCTATTATTGCCCATTGCTCTCCCAGTTGAAAGGAGTAGCATTTTAACCAACACTCTTTTAGAGTGAAAAAAGAATCCTTTATCAGCAATTCTCATGAGAAGTGGGTGTGCTCATGGGCAAGGACTCACCCCAATGCTGAGGCCTGAACAAGCTTTGTACTCATAATTCAGTTCCTTACCCCTCCCTTCAAGGTTTGGATTGGTTGGGTTTACAGAGTTAATTGCAATTGGCCAGATTTACAATCAGAGTTAAAATTGGTTGGATTTACAGGCAGAGTTACTATTTATTGGTCAGAATTACAATCCTCTTTATTTGACCATTCCATATGTCAAAAGACTTGTGCCCTGTCATTGATCCTAGCAGTTTGGGTCAGTTTAGGTCTGGGCGTCCTTGTCAGGACCTTTATTCTTTAGCCAGTTCCTTGACTCACATGGTGATTGGTTGGAAATATCTTAACAAGAATATCTGTGGGAAACTGATTTTTCATACTCCTTACAGACTCAAAAGTGAAGAATCCTTGGTCTGGGAGGACTGACTTTGATGGGTAAAAATCTTAGCTGCCCAAGCTCAGAAGGCAGCTAGTCCAAACAATTCATAGAATCGTAACTTTAGAGCTGGAAGAGATTGTAGAACTCATCTACCCCAATTCTCTCAGTTTACAAATGAGGACACAGAATTGGAGAGATTCATTCATTTGCTCAAGGTTGTGTACATGAGCAAGACTAACAACCAAAGTCCTCAAATACCATATGTGACTTTTCCCATTCTTATCATACTATTAATCTTCCATCTTGGCCCTGAAGCTATTATATTTGCAGATCTTCTGAAATCTCCTATCAAGTCAAGCTTGACTCCCTGATATTAATTCTTCTGTAACTAGAATCCTGTTTACTTCCTGAATCCCTAAAAAAGCACATCACAAAAAGCTTCACTCATGAAGATAAAGATTGGTGAAGACTCAAAGATGATTCCCAGCTCTTTAGCTTGAGAAACAAGAAGAAAGCTATTCCTCCTGATGAAAGATGAGTTCATTCAGTGAAGGAAGAAAGTGAATTTGATCTAGGACACAGTGAATGTAAGGGAGGAACCTGTGAAATATCCTATTTTCTGTTGTTCAGTCGCTTCAGTCATATCTATGATCTCATTTAGAGTTCTCTTGGCAAAAATACCGGGTGGTTTGGCATTTTCTTCTCCACCTTATTTTACTGATGAGAAAACTGAGGCAAACAGGGTTAAATGATTTGCCTAGAGTTAAACAGGTGGTAAAGAGATTGAGTTTAGATTTGAATTCAGGAAGATGAATTTTTTAGACTCCAGATCTGGCTCTCTATCTACTGTGCTATCTATAAGCAATTGAAAATATTGGGGAATGGCTGAATAAGTTGTGTTATATGAAAGTAATGGAATATTACTGTTCTGGAAAAAATGATGAACAAGCTGATTTTAGAAAGGCTTTTCGTGAACAATTTGCATGAACTGATGCTGAGCAAAACAAGCAGAACTAGCAATACATTATACACAGAAACAGTAAGATTGGTCAATGATCAACTGTGAAAGACTTGGTTATACTTAGTGATTGAGTGATCCAATGCAATCCCAAATAAACTTTGGATTGAAAATGCCATCTGCATCCAGAATCTGAATCCAGAAAGAGAACTATGGAAATTGAATATAAATCAACATATGCTTTTTTGTTCACTTCTTTTTTCTGTTTTTTTTCACCCATGGTTTTTCCCTTTTATTCTGATTTTTCTCTCTCAACATAATTCATGAAGAAATGTGTATTTAAAAATTAATATACATGTATAACCAGAAAAAATTAAAAAATAATAAAAAAAATTTAAAAATGATTTAAAAAAGAAAATATAACAGAGAATATAACCTGGAAATACTTGGCATCAAGATGATAATCTGAATCATTATAGTTCTTCAGCTTATCAGAGAAAATGAGTATAAAGAAAAGAGAAAATCAGGAAACTATGGATTGACACATACCTATTACTAAAAAGCTTGAGGAAGAAAGAAAATCAGGAAAAGTACATCAAAGAAGCCAAAGAAGAAGTGAATTAATGAATAAAAAATATTTATTAACTTCTTGGACAGTGTAAGCTAATAGAAGGAGTACTGACCTTGGGTTCAGAAAGATCTGGGTTCAATCATAGATAAGACCCTTATCAGCTATCAGATACTGGGAAAATTTCTTGACTTCTCTGTGTCTCAGTTTTTTCATCTGTAAGATAAGGGAATTGGATTCAATGGTCTGCACAGTCCATTCCAGCTCTATGTGTCAGGCATTGTGCACATAAAATGGGTGTTTAAAATGTTAAGCAATGGGAAAAACATATAGAGTCAAAAGATTCAAATTCAAATCCTGTCTCTGAGGCTTGCTAAATATATATAAATATATATAAAGTCTTAGTGCAATTTGGGGCAGAACTTACTTTGGGCAAATAATTTCATGTCCCTGAACCTATTTCCTTATTTGCAAAATGAGATGCTTGGACTAGAAAGCCTCTAAAATCTCTTCCAGCTTTAAATTTTATCATCCATATCACAGATAAAAGATACTCAGATCTGAATAAAGGCCATTTGACACAAAGAAGGCCACTGGTGATATTTAAACAAACAGTTTCAGCAATCTATAAACATGAATCTGGAAATCATGAAGTTAAGGTGGGAATGGTGTGTTGGAAGCATAGACAAATGTTATAGGATTTGACAACTTTGATAGTGACAAGTTTAGTAGGACATAAATTAGATAACTAATGGGTAGGAGTCAAGTTAAAGGTTTTGTTTATTTGTGTATTTTTAAGATGCAAGCAATAATTACTGTGGGGTGACTTGGGCTTTGTCCCAGGGTGCCAATATTCAGGTGCTTCCTAATCAGAAAGACATGATCATCCCTTGGCAACTACTATCCTTCCACATTGTTCCAAATCTTCACCTAGTTCATATTTCTTTATGCTATGAAACTCTCTATGATTCCTTACCTAGGTATCCACCCTTAAGGCATTATTCTCTTTTTCTATCCCTTTCTAATAGTCGATCTTTCCTCAAATGAACTGGACTATCTGGGGGATGGGCAATCCCTTCCTCAGAACAATTATAAAACCAGCAGGAATAGTATAGTTGATCTTGACTCTCTTCTATGTTGCCACTATCATTTCCTTCCCTTTCTCCGTGCAACTGAATTTATCCCAGGCATAAGAATTTGAAATTATAGTTTTGGAGATACCAAAGTACATATGAAGTCATGAGAAAAAGGTTGAGAAAAAACATTTTAAGAGACTAGAGAAGGAGATGATAATTAAGAAAACAAAGTTTGAGGGGGTAAGAAGGAATATAATCTATAATTCAAAGGAATGGAAACCTATTAATCTTAGTAAATGAAAACATTTTGTAACAATCTTCCAAAAAGTCCTCAATAGGGAAACTATGATATAGAATTAGAAAGACTATTAAACATAGAAGGAGGATCACTGATTTGGTTTGTTCAACTTTAAATAAAGTATCTCTTCTGAGCCTCAATTTTAGTATTTGTAAAATAAGGATAATAACACATTCATTATCTATTTCATAGTCTGATTATGATAAAAATGATATTTTATAAACCTTAAAGTGCTATAGAAATATGAATCATAACCATTCATTATGTGCATTAATTATTGTAAGTCATTGTGATAAGACTACAGGGAATATGTAAACAAATAATCCATACTGTCTGCTTTTAAGAATCTTATAATCAACTAGGAGAGAAAAGATATATGCAAAAGTAAATATAATAAAAAGGTAGACTATAATAAATGGAACTGGAGTAGCATAAAGTCCTATGGAAGTAGGAAGTAGAAATGAAGGAAAGATTTCTTCTGACTGGAGAATATGGCATTTGTACTGGGTTTTTCATAAAGGATAAGATTCTATTAGCTTGAGAATATAAAAAGTAGATTGGAGTCAGAATGAGGACAACTTTTAAAAGACAAATAGAGAAATTTTTATTCAAGCTTATGGGTAATAAGTAATTGCCAGAATATTTTTTGTGTGGGATAGGGATAGAAATGGCATTTGTTTTGAGAATGTCACTTTGGCAGTTAGGTGAAAAATCAGTAGGAAAGGTCAAAAAGATCAATTAAGAGAGTTTAGGCAAGAGATAATGACAGTCTACTAGCATGATACTGTCATGAATGGAGAAAAGGAAAAGATGCTATAGAGATAGAATCTACAAAACTTGGCAAGTGATTTGATTGGGGATGGGGTTGAGATGGGGTAGAGAAGATGAGTGAGAGTAAAAATCTGAGGATGACTCCAGACTTGTAAACCTGGGTGACTAGAAGGATGGTGGTTTTCATGATAGAAATAAGGATGTGTGTTTGAGGGGGAAATAATGAGCTCTGGTTTGGGTGTTTTGAATTTGAAATGTGTATGGAATAGGTAGATGGTAATGTAGGACTATTATTTTTTGGCCTTCATTTTCAAAGAAGATCAATGACATCATAGAATAATGTCTTGTTCTTGAATTGGATTTCAATGGGCCCCTGTTGCATTTATACTCTCTCATCCAAACCCATTGATTTCCAGTGACAAGACAAAAATCAAGATGACTAGAGACGGCTAGGGATACAGCAGATTATCTTGGATCTTCAGTGTCTGACTAAATTCTAAGTGCTCCATAATACTTGTTTCAACCATCTTGCTGGCTTTTGGAACAAATTGTTTTTATTCAGGAATTTGATCGGAGAAAATCTTTACATGCTTGGGGAAGACAAGAATGTCCTTGAAAGGCAGGTTAAGGAGTCTGAAGTTTATATGGTAGGCAATAACTACCAAAGGTTTTTAAGCAAGGGAATGATATGACCAGAGATGCAAATTAAGATTAATCTGACAGTGATCTGAAAGATGGGATATTGAAGGAAGAGCCTGAAGAGACAGGGAGACCAGTTAAGAAGCAATTGCAATAATATAGTACAATTGTTCTTAATTGTGTGCTACAATAAGAACTATACTTAGGTGGGATGTTCTGTATTATTAACTGTGGGATGTTAGTTTGGTGGTTTTTTTTTTAAAATGGTCCTGGAAAGAAAGAAATAAGGAATAAGCTTGTTATCCCACATTGGCAGATTCACCATTGAAAGACCCTTGGAATCAGAACTTAGATCATGCCTCCAAACAAAACAACCTCATTGTATCCAAGTGTGCCAGTTTGAAAGTTATTCCTCCAGTGACGTGCTCCAACATCTGAGAGACTTTGCAATCAGGAAATCTTTATGGATAACTGAAATTTCTCCCTGAGGCAATTTAATTCCATTTCCTTGGTGGATATAAGAAATCAGTAGCATCTATTGCCAAATCAGAAGAAAGACAGATGTGACTGTAGCACCAGTGAAATTCCAGAATGCTGATATTAAATAAGTGCTTCAAATGGATAGGAGGTGGGAAGATTCTAGGCTGGAAAGGAATCTCTTCTCTCCAGAGACCTGCAGTAAAGAAGAAAAATGGGAGATTCTGAATTTCCTTTTCCTAAGGAAAACTGATAAGAGAGGGTTTTTGAAGGGACTTAGACACTAACAATCTTTTCCCTTTTCACAGTTTCCAGTTCATGGGGAAACTTACCTGGGTTCCTCCTCTTCAGTAATTCCTTCTTCTCATTTTCTAAAAACGTTCTCTGATCTCAACCTTCAAAACTTAGGTAGAGTCACAGACAGTCTTGTTGGAATTTCACTTTGGCAGCAAATGCAATTGCGGTACCACTGGCCCTTTCCCAGCCAATTCAGAGTCCACTCTCCAGTCTCACTGAATTGTTGCCTGGCTGAAGGGAAGAGAAACTGGCTGTGTTTCTCTTTATGATGACTCTTGGCATAGTTTATGGCTTTTATTGTCAACTTTCAGACATAGCTTCTGCAAACAAAGTACTCGCAGGTCTGTAACTTTTCTTCAGGGCCTTTATTCAGCTCTATAATAACTTTTGCTAGATCCTTCACATATCTCTCTCTGAAATAGAAGAACCACCCACTGATAGGTAGTATGGTCAAGACAATGCAGTCAATGTGAGGGGTTAGTGTAAGATTTGGATTGAAATGGGATTTAAAAACCATCTGGTCCTTGTTTTCCAGATGATGCCAAGAGTGGTAAAGTGATTTACTCAATCATATGAATGGTAAACATTAGAACCAAGAACTGAAACCAGGCCTTTTGACTCTACATATGTGTTTTTGCTGCTGCATTACTGATATTCATTATATGCGAATGTAAGAGTGGGGACTTCCGGCCAATATGGCGGAGAGGAGGCACACAGCTATGTAAGCTCTGCGTTTTCTCTCACTACCCATTTTATTACAAGCCTCTGAATTAATGCTTGACTGAAAAAAAAAAAAAACATAAATAGTTACCAAGGGAAGACATCCTTGAAACTCACCAAGAAAGGTCTGTTTTTGCTCGAGGGCGGGGACGGTTTTAGATCGGGCGCAGGCTGAGGGCAGCAGCGGCAGCAAGAGCACAGGAGCAGAGCGGAGAGGGGTTAGGGTATGATCACATCTATCTCTGCGGGAACAGCTTTGCTACAGGATTGGATACTTTGCCCTGGCAGCAAGTCAGCAGCCCAGCAGAGAAGCTAAAAACACCAGGGGGTGGGGGGTGGGGTGAAGAATACAACCCCAAACAGCTGGAGTCTCTCGGGACCTGGCCACCCCTCCCCCACAGTGTCACAACACGCTCTCAGAGTCTCAGAGCACAGGTACAGCACAGTCCTGCTTGTGCCTCGCTGCTGCCCTGCAGTCTGTAAAAGAAGCTCGGTAACACCACCCAGCCCCTCCCCCAAAGAAAGCAGACTCCATTTAGGGTTTTTTTCTTTTTTTTCTTTGCTAGTTTGTCTTTGATTCTTTGACAAAATGAGCAAAAAATTGAAGAGGAATTTAACCCTTGACAGCTTCTATACAGATAGAGAGCAGACTCTAAACCCTGAGGAGACTAAAAACAGACAGTCTCCAGGTGAATCCCCCAAAGGAGGAGATCATCTGTTCCTCAGCACAGATGAACCTCATAGAAGAAATTAAAAAGGCTCTCACAAGAGAGCTAGAAGAAAAATGGGAAAAGGAGAGGGAGGCTTGGTAAAAGAGTCTGGAGAAGTCATCCCACTCATTTAAAGACAGATTGGATAAAGAAATAAAATCCTTGAAAAATAGGATTAGTGAACTGGAAACAGAAAATAGCTCTCTAAAAAACAAAATTGGCGAAATGGAAAAAAATTCCACAGAACAAAAGAACTCAATGGGACAATTAGAAAAAGATTTTTAAAAAGTGAGTGAAGAAAATACTTCATTGAAAATCAGAATTGAACAAATCGAATTGAATGATTCGAGGAGACAAGAAGAATCAGTCAAGTAAAACCAAAAAAATCAAACAATGGAAAAGAATGTGAAATACCTTCTGGGGTAGACAACAGACCTGAAAAACAGATCCAGGAGAGACAATCTGAGAATCATCGGACTCCCAGAAAAGTATGATGAAAAAAAGAGCCTGGACACTATTTTCCAGGAAATTATCAAAGAGAACTGCCCAGAAGTCACAGAAACAGAGGGTAAAAATAGACATTGAAAGAATTCATCGATCACCCACTGAAAGGGATCCTAAAATCAAAACACCAAGAAATATAGTGGCCAAATGCCAGAACCCTCAGACAAAGGAAAAAATACTGCAAGCGGCTAGAAAAACCCAATTCAAGTATTGAGGAGCCACAATAAGGATCACCCAGGATCTAGCAGCATCCACATTAAAGGATCGAAGGGCCTGGAATATGATATTCCGAAAGGCTAAGGAACTTGGGACCAAAATAACTTACCCAGCTAGAATGAGCATCTTTTTCCAGGAAAGAAGATGGACATTCAACCAAAAATAACTTACCCAGATAGAATGAGCATCTTTTTCCAGGAAAGAAGATGGACATTCAATGAAGGAAGCGAATTTCACCTATTTTTGATGAAAAAGCCAGAACTTAACAAAAAGTTTGATCTACAAATATAGAACTCAAGAGAAATCTAAAAAGGTAAAGATTAATCTTGGTAACTATATTTATGCTATAAAGATGTATAAAGAATACATGTATACCTTGTTCTAGAAACTAGATGTGGAAAGGACATTGTACCAGAAAAAGGGTAAAGTGGGGGTACTGCATCTCATGAAGAGGCAAAGGAAACCTATTATATCTGAGAGAAAGAATGGAGGGGGATGAATATAGTGGGTATCTTACTGCCTTCAGAATTGGCTTTAAGAGAAAAATTTTAGACATATTCAATCTATGGTGAAACTTCTCCCACCTCATTGAAAAGTGAGAAGGGAAAAGTGAAAAGGGAAGGAATAAGCTAAGCGGAAGGGAATACGGAAACTGGGAGGGAAAGAGGTAAGATAGGGAGAGGAAATCTAAGGCAGGGGGCGGGGAGATACTAAAAAGGGAGGGCTGTGAGAAGCAAGTAGTGCTCACAAGCTTAATACTGGGAAGGGGGGCAAGGAGGAAAGAAGGGAGAAAAGCATAAACAGGGGTTAACAAGATAGCAAGTAATACAGAATTGGTCATTTTAACCATAAATGTGAACGGGGTAAACTCCCCCATAAAGAGGAAGCGGCTAGCAGAATGGATTAAAAGCCAGAATCCTACAATATGTTGTTTACAGGAAACACACCTAAAGTGGGGAGATACATGCAGGTTAAAGGTAAAAGGTTGGAGCAAAATCTACTATGCTTCAGGTGAAGTCAAAAAAGCAGGGGTAGCCATCCTGATCTCAGATCAAGCTAAAGCAAAAATTGATCTAATTAAAAGAGATAAGGAAGGGCACTATATCTTGCTAAAGGGTAGCATGGATAATGAAGCCATATCAATATTAAACATATATGCACCAAGTGGTGTAGCATCTAAATTCTTAAAAGAGAAATTAAGAGAGCTGCAAGAAGAAATAGACAGCAAAACTATAATAGTGGGATATCTCAACCTTGCAATCTCAGAATTAGATAAATCAAACCACAAAATAACTAAGAAAGAAGTCAAAGAGGTAAATAGAATACTAGAAAAATTAGATATGATAGATCTCTGGAGAAAATGTAATGGGGACAGAAAGGAGTACACTTTCTTTTCAGCAGTTCATGGAACCTATACAAAAATTGACCATATATTAGGACATAAAAACCTCAAAGTCAAATGCAGTAAGGCAGAAATAGTTAATGCATCCTTTTCAGACCACGATGCAATGAAAATTACATTCAACAAAAAGCCAGGGGAAAGTAGCCCAAAAAATAATTGGAAACTAAATAATCTCATACTAAAGAATGATTGGGTGAAACAGCAAATCATAGACATAATTAATAACTTCACCCAAGAAAATGATAATAATGAGACATCATACCAAAATGTATGGGATGCAGCCAAAGCGGTAATAAGGGGAAATCTCATATCTCTAGAGGCCTATTTGTATAAAATAGAGAAAGAGAAGGTCAATGAATTGGGCTTGCAACTAAAAATGCTAGAAAAGGAACAAATTAAAAACCCCCAGTCAAATACTAAACTTGAAATTCTAAAAATAAAAGGAGAGATCAATAAAATTGAAAGTAAAAAAAAACTATTGAAAATAATTAATAAAACTAAGAGTTGGCTCTATGAAAAAACCAACAAAATAGACAAACCCTTAGTAAATCTGATTAGAAAAAGGAAAGAGGAAAATCAAATTGTTAGTCTTAAAAATGAAAAGGGAGAACTCACCACTAACAAAGAGGAAATTAGAACAATAATTAGGAGTTACTTTGCCCAACTTTATGCCAATAAATTCGACAACTTAAATGAAATAGAAGAATACCTCCAAAAATATAGCTTGCCCAAACTAACAGAGGAAGAAGTAAATATCCTAAACAAATGTAACAGTGGGATTTGTGTGTGTGTGTGTGTGTGTGTGTGTGTGTGTGTGTGTTTATGTACTGCCTATCTAAGTAATGTCTATGTATTAATGGATTCCTCTAAATTTGGCTCTGTTAAAATGTGAATAGATATCTCTGGAATTTTGCTTATCAAAGGAGTCCTTGATTTCTGCTTAAAGCAGACTAGAAAATTCTGCTTTGCTTGGAGGAGAGATATCAAATTAAAATTAGATCTATCTGACGCTCTAAACATCATTAAGTCTAGAGAAAATGATTTTAAGTTTAAACCACTCTCCTGATCATTATCCCTTAATGGAAGAATGGCCCAGATTATATCCTAAAGCTCAACCCTCTTCCCACCAACTTCCAGTTACATCATAGTAGAGGACAGTGGATAAACCCATTTGGTGTATGGGGAGAAATAGAGAATGGGGAGAGAAAGAAAAAGAGGGAGGGAAGGAGGGAAGGAGCAAGGCAATTTCCTCTCACTCAAGAGGAAATTCCCCAAAGTCTCCAGGGTAGCAAATTAGAAAGTAGAAGGAACATGCTCAAAGTGCTAGTGCCAATACAGGTCAATCTCTTTCCAAAAATCTTTCTTTCTCTCTAGAGACCTCTCTTTTAAAAGAGCCTAGAGCTCTGTGCATTCTCTTTTGAAGACAGAGTCCAGAATAAACAAAAAGAACATTTCTTCCAAGCTCTCACTAATTCCTCCTCTCACATAGGCACATGGAATGTTGAATAGTCATTCTTTGAACAATGATGTGTCTTCTGCAAATTACATGGGCTTTAATCCAGGTTATATTAATTTTTAAAACTGCAAATTCAAATGATGTCTATAATCCATTAAGACCTATAAAGAAAAACAAATGAGCGAATGATTTTGTTTGATAGGATCAGTAATTAGAGAATAAAGTAACAACTGTTAGACAAGGAACAAAAAGTTCATGAGGGAAAAAAAAGTTGATCAAGCTATTCAACAAAAACTTCATATGACAAACTTTTGTTTCAAGACAAATGGACTATTTTAGTAATTAAAAAAATTTCTGATCTGTTCTCTTCTGTATACTTAAATATGCACATAAACAAATACATATATGCATATGCACAAGCATATATATACATATATGTGTATGTGTCTATATTTACTTATATATGTATGCATGTGTGTCTGTGTTTATGTATATGATATCAGAGAAATTGAGGCAAGACAGAGATTAGTTTTTAATCTTTTAATGTGGAAAGTTTAGACTAGCTGAACAGATGAGACTCATGTCCAGATCATTTAGCCCTGAGGAACTGAGGTAGGGAACTTATATAGGGTTTTAGCTAACTAGGGTTTGCAAACAGAATACATAATATGAGTATACAATCTTATAGGGGAAACAAAGGCAGATAAGGGGGGCAAGGACACTGGGAGGATGGACAAGCCATAATTCTAGGAAAGGATCATAACTTCATCTTGGCAGGATAAGGATCAAGATAAGAAGGTTGAGGGCAGGAGACAGTGAGGCATGGGACAATACTCAAAAGGAAGAGGAATTATCCCAGCAAAGATTTAGATAATGCCCCTGGATTTTATGATACAATGGCATGTAAAGATGATAGCAGCTGCAAGGCTTTTCCTGATTCAATTCTCCCAGTTCTAATAACAAAGAAGGGGGTAGTGGCCATAATAATATGTTTTTTCAGTGCATAACATGTATATAGCTAGTGAGGCAACTAGATAGCTCAATATGTAGAGCACTGAGTCTGGAGTCTGAATTCAAATGTGACCTCAGATACTTACTGGCTGTGTGACTTGGCTAGATACTTAATCTTTGTTTGCCTTAATCCACTGGAGAAGAAAATGGAAAAGCACTCCAGTGATATTCCAGAAAACCCCATACAAGGTCACAAAGAGTTGATTAGAACAACTACTGAACAAAAAAAATTTATATGCATATTTAAACATATATGTACACATAAATGCATATTAATATTATATATATATATATATATATATATATATATCATGATCAATCAGCAAGCATTTATTAAACATTCACTATGCACTAAGCAATAGGCAAAACAGCCTCTACAAAAAGGAGCTTACATTTTAATGGTGGAAACAACATTCACATATAAAATGGCTACAATAACCTTAGGAGAAAAACTAGAAACAGGGAGGCCAGAAATGACCTTATACAAAAGTTAGCACTTGAAGTGATTCTTGAAGAAACAGGAGATTCTAAGAGGGGGAGGTTAAGATTATGATCCAGAAAAATGAGGATTGGATAATATGACACAGAGATGAGAGATGGAATGTTTTGAGTGAGATAGTAGCAAGAAAGTCAGAGTACAGAGTAGTGGAATAATATGTAATAAGACTAGAAAGGTAGATTGGGACCAGATTTTGAAAGTTGTATATGCGAAGCAGAGAAGTTTATATTTCATCTTAGGGATAATGGGGAACCACTGAAGGTTACTTGGTAGGGCAGTTACATGATCAGCTCCACATTTTAGGAAAATCATTTTGAGACTTATATGAAGGGTAGATTAGAATCCGAGGCTGAAAGATTAATGGTCTTGATTGAAATTGTGAAAGGTGAGGATATCTTATTATAGGTTATCAGGGGTCCTCAAACTATGGCCACGAGCCAGATGCGACAGCTGAGGACGATTATCCCCCTCACCCAGGGCTATGAAGTTTCTTTATTTAAAGACCCAGGAAACAAAGTTTTTGTTTTTACTATAGTCCGGCCCTCCAATAGTCTGAGGGACAGTAAACTGGCCCCCTATTTAAAAAGTTTGAGGTCCCCTGGGTGGGTTTATAAATGGAGAGTATGGAGCATACATGAGAAATTTTGCAGATGTAGTAGCAAACAATTATGGTTACTGATTGGGGTTGTGAGTCAAGTAAGAATGAAGATCCAAGGATATCTTCAGGGTTGGGAGTCATGGTGACAAAGATTGATGTCTGCAAAAGAAATAGGAATATTTCAAAGAGGGGCTGGTTTTTGTGGAAAGATAATGAGTTCTGTTTTGACATGTTGAGTTACAGATGCCTGTAAGACACACAATTCAAAATTTCCAAAAGGCAGTGGATCACATGATTCTGGAGTTGAGAGAGATACTGGACCAGGCTATTTAGATAGCAATCATTTGCATAGAGAAGATAATTAAATTCACAGGATCTGATAAAGTTACAAAGTTAAAAAACATCTAACATCTAAAAAAATCTAAACTGAGAGGATCCATCTATAGTTAAAGGATATTACATGGATAGTAATCCATTTGGGGAGACTGAGGAGTGGTCTGATAATAAGAAAAGAAAAAGTGGGGAGATGTTCAACAGTGACAGATGTTGCCATTTTTTTTTAATGAAGATCTCCAACATGCTTAGTTAAGTTAGATGTTAAACAAATAAATACACAGTTTTCCTAAATGTTTGGAAGATGATTAGAGGGAGTGGTAGAGGATAGAGACAAAGGATGCAAATCTGGGGAAAAAAAAGTCTTGGGAAAGGCTACAACATCAAGATGTTGACTTTGAATGACATTACCTGTCTACTACTATATATTCTTTGATTATTTAAACACTTCAACACCTCATAGGATCCAGTCATACTAATATAGATTACAATTCAGGCAAATTCTTGTCCCTGTCCTTCCATAAATCCTTCAAAGAGAATCTTGTTACCATTCTGAAGGTCTTCATAATCAGTGAATACTAGGGCCAATCAATCCATCAAGCAATCTGTCAACAACTATTTATTAAGTGCTTACTATGTGCCAAGCTCTGTGCTAAGTTTTCAAGAGATTTTCTAATGGTAGCAGACAATGTGTATCCTGAATTTGTAAATACATAACAAAAACAAAATGAATGCAAGTTAGTTTATGGAAGGGAGACCATCAGCATCTAGGTATCAGGAAAAGTTTTTTACAGAATGCATTATCTGGGATAGTTTTAGACACTTGGCAGTTAGCTTATTTCTTACTCTTTAATTACATAGTCTTTTTTAACCACCCATTTCCTAGATTCTACTTTTTATAGAAATTCTCCCATTCCAGTAATATGTTATAACTTATGAAATCCATCAATATGCCTCTTTATTATTTGAAGACAATAATAACACTAGAAAATATTTAATTTTTTGTATGTTTGAAAAACAATTTTGGGTTATTGAAAATGATACACAATTTCTGAAATGAAATTCATTCTATTCTCTTCTTCTTCTGGAATTCTGAGCTCTGCCTTTTCAGGCTCTGCAACATATGTGCAAGGTCACCATTCACCATGATGGACTAAGTCAGTGGATTGTCCATCCAATTGCAGGCCATAGTTTGGGCAGTAGGCATTCTTTATACATTTATTTCATGGATTATTAGTCCAACTGCTTTTGAGTAGTTGTGAACTTTTTAAAGAGGATAAGTAGTATGCTGGGACTTGTTATAGTTAGTGCCATATCATTTGCAAACCAAAGTTTCTCAAAATATTTTCAGGACAATCTGGCTTAGTTATATCTCATAATAGGCTTTCTGCAGACTCATCTTCTCCTCTATTGCTCTTAGCTCTTTTGTGAAGTGATACAGCATGCACTCTTCCACTATTCTTCTCTGTTAACATTTTGGAAATGTGTTTATATTATAATCCATTGTTGACCTTGGCTGCCATGTCTGTGTTTGGCAAGGAAATCGAATCCTTGCTGACTGAGGCAATTTCTGGCCTCTTTGGCCAATTCATTATAGAAATTACTTGATCAATATTATCTAACTTTTTCAGGAAATGATTGTCTGTATTGATAGCACCTCTTTTATTCAGTTTGATTTTAGTTTAAGTCAATTCAATCTGATCCAATTTAGGTTAACATTTATTTATTAAGCACCTACTATATACCAGGCACTATGCTGGATACTAGAGACAGAGAAACACAAATAAAATCTCTTCCTGCCTCCAGTTTATGTGCTATTGGGAGAAATAGAATTTAGCACAATAGATTGTGTCAAGATAAATGTAAAATAAGTACAAAGTAATAGTTTGTAGTAGATCTAACATTTAGGGAAATACAGAAAAACTTCTTTCAGGAAGTGGCACATGAGCTGACTTGGAGGAAGCTAGACATATCAAGAAGTAGGTAAGAGGAGGAAGAGTCTTAGTTCTAAGGCTGTACAAAGCATGGAGCCTAGAACCAGAATGTAGTATATGTAGAAGGGAGAGCAAAGTGGATGAATTTGAATGTAATATTGAGTTTGTGAGGAAGTATGAGGTGAAATTAGATTGGAAAAAAAACACAACAAAAAGAATCACAAAGAGTTCAAATAAAGGCCTGCAACAGAATCTGTTATGCTTTGATTGAATTTAAAAAGGCAGAAGTGACAAATGTGATCTCAGATAAAACTAAAATAAAAATATACATAATTAAAAGAGATAAGTAGAGAAGTTATTCTTATAAAAGATATCATAAACAATGAATTAATACAAATACTAAATATTACCATGCTTTAAGAAATAATAAACTCAATGATTTTAGAGAAATATGGAAAGACTTGCACAAAATAATAGTGAAATGAGCAGAACCAAGAGAACATTGTATACAATAATAGCAATATTGTTTTAAGAATGACTTTGAGTGAATAAGTTATTTTGTCTATTATAGATATACAAATTAACTATAAAGGTCATATGAAGAAGGATGCCACCTACATCCAAAGAAATAACCGATGAATAGAATTATGTATAGAATAACTTTACATAAACACACTCATATATATACTTATTTGTGTCTAGTAATAGCCAACATGGTGGAGTGGAAGGAGGAGGGAAGGAAAAGACATTTATATGATAATTTTGTTGTATATTTGAAAGGAATAGCAAGTTGTGCATAGAAGATTTGCAATTTGCTGTACAATCATGTTTTTATTTTACCATGTTAGGGAAATGCTCACTTTATCACATAAATTAAAATTTTAAAACCATGCTTGTCAAATGACATATGACTTAAGCTATTAAAGGAATATTTAATTGAGTTACAGGAGAAAATAGTAAAATTATAATTGTGGGGGAAGGTACTGATTTACTACCTATTAAACTTAGATAAGTCTAACCATAAAATAAGCAAAAGAATTTTAGAAAACTTAGATATATGACAGACCGCAGGGAAATTCTTAATGAGCATAGATAGGAATGTACATATCACAAAAAATTTAAAATTTATTGGGTCATAAAAATTTCAGTGATAACATATTAAAAATTTGAGGATACAGTCAGAAGAGTACTTTCGGAAACTTTGTTGTCTCTAAGTATTTACATCAATAGAGAAAAACCATAGCAATATATTGAACATACAACTTAAAAATTTAGAAAACTAAAAAAATTTAAAACTTCCAATTAAACATCAAAAAATAAATCTTGAAAAATCAAAGCAAGGGGTTAATAAAATAGAACAGTAAGGAAAAGTCCATTGAGTTAATAAGTAAAACTAAGAGCTGTGTTTTTTTTTTAAAGCAACAAAATAGACAAACTGTTGGCTAATTTGATTTTTTTAAAAGAAAAATAAATTACTAAATATCAAAAATGTAAAAAGATGAAATCACAATGAAGAGATTTAAGGCCAACTATGTGCCATTAAAACTGACAATTTTTAATAAAATGGATGAATATTTTAAAACACAAATTGCTTAGATTAATAGAACAAGAAATAAAATACTTACAATTAAAATATTAGAAAGAAAAATTAAATAAATCATAAAAAAACCTTAAGGAATTCTACAAAACATTTAAAGAACAATTAATTTCAATGCAATTTAAACTGAAAAATCAAGAAGGAATCCATCCTTCTATGACAAGTATATTTATACAAGGAATGGTTTAATTTTAGGAAACTGTGTGGATAATTGACCATTTTTACAACAAAAATCATCTGATTATTTCTATAACTACAAAAAAAAAAGCATCTTATAAAATATGGTTCTCATTCCTGTTAAAACAGTAGAAAGTGCAGGAATAATGTTTTCTTTAAAATGATAAGTAGCTATCTACAACTGAGAAAAATCATTATCTGTAATGAGGATAAGGTATAAGCTTTTCCAACAAGATAAAGAGTGAAGTAACTATATCCATTATCATCATTATTATTTAGTATTGTACCAAATTGCTATTTATAAGAAGACAAGAAAAATGATATTGAAGGAATTTGACAATGAGGAAACAAAATAATCATTCTTTATAGATGATATAATTTATTTTCAAAACCCTAAAGGGTCAATTAAAAAAAAATAAATGAAACAACTTCACCAAAATTGCAGAATATAAAATAAACCCACAGAAATCATCAGCATTTCTGAATTTACCAACAAATTCAGCAGGAAAAGATATATTCCATTTAAAACAACCAAAGATATCACAAAATACTTGAATGTTGACTGACTGAAATTCATAAAAAATATTTGAGCACAATTATAAAACATTCTTTATACAAATAAATATCAATCTAAATAATTAGAGAAATATTAATTGCTTATGGGTAGGCAGAACTGTGGTGATCTTTTTCTTCTCAAAAACGCAGCCAGGTGATCAAAGTTCAGATCTTTTATTATTTCCAATATAGCCCGGTTAGCTTAGAGGCCTATCTCTCTGCTTGGTTCCAAGAGCTCTCTCCAAGTGTCACCAAATCCAAAGGTCTGGTCCTTCAGCCTCTGCCTCTGCTTTCTTCAGCCTCCAGCCAGCTCCAATCTTCATGTCATTCCGGTGAAATCTCGACTTGTAGCGTCTTCACTCTCTAGAGAACTCTCCGACTGGCCCATTGGCCTATTTATGCTCCTTCCAGAGAGAGGGATTATGGGTAGTTCTACTTAGTACCTTGTTTCAGGTTCTGCCCAAAACATCTTCTTGTAAGATTAGATCAACTCTAATTACTTAGCAGTTAGTAAGGATTCCAACATCTCCCCCTTTCTTTTGTTTTAAAACATAGGGAGTTTCTGAGGGGGTACACATAAATCCATCAATATGGGCCAGAACTTTGTAACAGATATACATGGTATACATAAATCCATCAATTTGGGAGGCATTATACATAATTTACAAAAGCACACAGCAATATAACACAGGCTAGTGGTAATGTAACAAATAACATGAATCAACATGAAAATTTAACTACTGCAAAAAGTCTCATCAACAATCTTTCATCTCAAGAAATCCAATGATTCTTGCAATTGCTTAAAATACATAAGCACATAGTAATATAACACAGGCTAGTAGTAATGTAACAACATAAATCGACCTGAAAATTTACAAATGTCCATAAGTCCTAGAAATAGTCCATAAGGAATCCATTGTCCATTAGTTCATGCGCCAGGAATCTAATAATTCCTGTAAGCTCTGAAGTACTGCAAAAAGTCTCATCAACAATTTTTCATCTCAGGGAATCCAGTGATTCTTGCTGGTTTTTCAGGAACTGAAAGCTGAAGATTTTAAAGTTCTTTTGACAGTCTCATTGTTAGCCATCTGATTCCTTTTCCACCTGTGGAAATATAAGCAGATCCTCTTCCCCAAGCAGTTAACCTATCTAATTCTCTTCTATTTACCACTTTTGGGATTTCTCCTCATCATCTGGTAATTACATTGGAGCTGTTTGCATTGGATATTGTCTTGTTGTCTTAAAAGGCCTGTATTCTTCCCAACTGTAATCCTGATTGCTTTTCTGTTGGTTGATGACATCAGAGTTCTGAATTTCTAAAGTCTCTCTGGGTGTAACCTCAGCTGCTATCATGCCCCACCTGTCCTTTGATTGATACTTTAGAGCTGGGCCCTGCCTCTCATTCCTCTGGATCAATATACATTTAGAGGCCCAATGAAAGCCTCGGTTACATTTTGGACATGGGGTTTTGGGTTTTCTCTCACCCTGTCTTCTCACTCTATCTCCATTTCTACAATGAGCTCTCAAATGTCCAATTTTTCCGCACTGAAAACATCGACGAGTTTCTCTAGAATTCCTCTGCCAAGAAGGACCTTGTCTTTCCATGTTCATCATAGTCTGGGCATAATAAGCATTTGTGCCCACTGTGGCACAGCGTCTAATGATTTCTTCTAAAGGAGCATCTTTGTCTAGCCCCCATATAATTCTCTTGCAAACCTCATTGGCATTTTCCTTAGCCAAATGTCTAGTCATTATTTCTGTTGCTGCATTGTCTCCAATGGTTCTTATTACAGCTGTTTGTAAACGTCCCACAAAATCTGCAAAAGGTTCATTGGGACCTTGCTCTATTTTTGTGAAAACATTATTTCCATCTTTCTGTCCAGGGAGAGAATTCCAAGCTTTTATTGCAGCCTTAAAAATTTGCTCATACACTGTTACGTGATAATAAATCTGTTCTGAACTCTCTGCATACTGACCTTCACCAGATAGTTGGTCAAAAGCAACTTGTACAATAGCTCCTGTTTGCCTATTGCATTGGGCTTGAATCCTACATAATTCATGAAACTCTGAAAGCCACAATAAATTTTGTCCCGGTTCTAGACATGTTTTAGTGATGGATTTCCAGTCATTCGGGGTTAGGATTTCATTAGACAAATTATCCAGTAACATCTTCACATAAGATGATGTAGCCCCATAAAGAGTGCAACCCTTTTTCAAATCTTTAATTTTTCCCAAATTAAAAGGAGTGTATTTTCTCTCTTTTTGACCTGAGGAGTTGAGCTCTTCAATCACAGGATATGCATTTATAAAATCAGATATATCTTCTCCTTCATTTTTTGCTTTAATTAATGCTTTTTCTAATCTTGTCAAATTCTGCTTTACAGGAGAAGCTGACTGTGTTTCTGTCTCTCTCCCTCCCCCTTGTTCCACCCATGAAGGGTTAATTGTGGGGGGAGGGTCATGAGATGTGGAATCACCTAATTCCTCTTGCTGTGAAGTATCATGCTCAGAATTGTAATTAACTCCATTCTCATCTGATTCGTCCTCCTTTTCACCTAGTAAAGTTGGCACTTCTTCCTCCTGTACTTTCCTTTTCATCATTCTATCACTTAAATAACTTCTTATAGCCAATTGTATTACATTATATGTATTAATTATTGAGTTAGGCCCATTTTTATCATAGAATTGACAAAGATCCTCTCCAACCAATTTCCATTCATTTAGATCTAATTCCTTATCAAGAGAGAAACAAGGACATATGTCCTTTACAGTTTGTAAAAGTTCAGTGATTTGCTGTAAACTTATAATTAAACCTTGGCTTTCCATAATTTTGACAATGCTCTCTAAACATTTTCCTTGAACAGAAACAGACTGTTTTCTAAATATCTGTCCCATCTTAGATGAAATTCTACTTTAACTCTTCTAACAAAATTTCTTTGTTGCACTCACCCTAATTTCTGGGTTGAAGTTTTTTCCACTGGATCAGGATCAGAGGCTTTTCCACTTGAATCAGGATCGGAGCTTTTCCACTGAAATCCACTGAGGGGTCTGTTTGTCCCACGTTCAGGGCGCCAAAATGTGGTGATCTTTTTCTTCTCAAAAACGCAGCCAGGTGATCAAAGTTCAGATCTTTTATTATTTCCAATATAGCCCGGTTAGCTTAGAGGCCTATCTCTCTGCTTGGTTCCAAGAGCTCTCTCCAAGTGTCACCAAATCCAAAGGTCTGGTCCTTCAGCCTCTGCCTCTGCTTTCTTCAGCCTCCAGCCAGCTCCAATCTTCATGTCATTCCGGTGAAATCTCGACTTGTAGCGTCTTCACTCTCTAGAGAACTCTCCGACTGGCCCATTGGCCTATTTATGCTCCTTCCAGAGAGAGGGATTATGGGTAGTTCTACTTAGTACCTTGTTTCAGGTTCTGCCCAAAACATCTTCTTGTAAGATTAGATCAACTCTAATTACTTAGCAGTTAGTAAGGATTCCAACACAGAACCAATATTTTGAAAAACTACAATAATACATAAATTAATTTATTATGGAAAGCAATTTGAAACTATGCCTCAAAACATTAAACTATGCCTATGCTTTAACCCATACACCCTACTTTTAAATCTATCATAATCAAAGAAAGAAAAAAAACAGTATGTGTGTGTTTGTGTATACATATATGTATCTATATATACACATATAGGTCAATCTTTTTGTGGTAGCAAAGAATTGGAAATTTAGAAATAGCTAAATAATTTATAGAATATGTATATGGTAGAATACTATTACATTGTAAGATTTGATGGAGGAAATGCTTTCAGAAAAGACCTGGAAAGACTGAATTAAGCAAAATGAAGTGAGAAGACCAAAAGAACAACTGATAGAGTAAGAGAAATATTGTAAAAATAATCCACTTTGAAAAACTTAGTAATTCTGATCAACTTAACAATTTCAAAAGATTCAGGATGAAACATGTTAACTACCTCCAGAAAAAGAATTGATGCACTCAGAGTGAAGATTGAAGCATATTTTCTTCTATTTTTTCCCCTTTCCTTGCTTTTTTTCTGAAATATGACTAATTTGGAAATGTGTTTTCCATGTCTATACATATTATGATGGGTTTCAGTTTTCTTGTTTTCTCATTGACTGGGGAAGCATAAGGAAGGAATGGGAGAAAATTTGGGATTGAAAATTAAATTAAATATTTAAAAATACAATAGGAGGGGGTAGAGCCAAAATGAAGAAGAGTAAACAGGATGTTATCTGAGCTTTCCACAGATTCCCTCAGAATCAACACTGGATCAAATCTCTGAACAGATTTTGGGAGTGACAGAACCCATAAACATTCAAAGTGTAATAATTTTACAGCTTAAAATATCTTGGAAGAATTTTAAGAAAGATCTGCCTAAATTTTGCAGCAGGAAGCATGCCTCAGGGTAGGCATGGAGCAGACCCAGTGAAAAAAAAATCCAGTGGTGGGTTCTTAGCCAAAATACAGCAGCTTTG
This sequence comes from Antechinus flavipes, assembly GCF_016432865.1. Classification (NCBI taxonomy): domain Eukaryota; kingdom Metazoa; phylum Chordata; class Mammalia; order Dasyuromorphia; family Dasyuridae; genus Antechinus; species Antechinus flavipes. The sequence goes on along the minus strand of NC_067398.1, from coordinate 148,930,437 downwards.
GCTGCTCTGTCCTGGTTCAGAAGGCCAGTATATTAGCAAAACAGCCGTGAAACCTCCAACATAAGTAGAGAAGACAAAACTATGAACCCCTGAACCTCAATATAACCAGCAGGACTTGGCCAGGCCACTCGGTGCAGAGGAGAAGCTTGCAGCACTAGCCCCAGTGCAGTTAATGAAAAACTCCTGTTGTCCCACAGAGGAAGTTTGGGACAATATCCCCTGTGCCCTAAGAGTAGACCTCAACCTTTAAAAATGAGCAAAAAAGCAAAAATAGATCTGGTTTGAGTGAGCTACTGTGGAGTCAAAGAAGATCAGAACACAAACCCAGAAGAGGATAACAAAGTCAAAATGTCTTCAAATGAAGCTTCAAAGTGGGAATCTAAACTGGTCTCTTGTTCAAAAGGCTCTCTTGGAAAAAAGGGTCTTAAAAGAGGGATAGAATAAAAATGGGGGAAAGAAATGAGAGCTTTACAGAAGAATTTTGAAAGTTGGGGGGAGGGGAGGAAACCAACACTTGGAAAAGGAAGCACAGACATTTAATGAAAAAAAAAAAAACCAGTTTCTTAAAAAATAAATTTGGTGAAATGGAAAAAATATATACTGAAGAAAATAATTTCTTAAAAAATAAATTTGACTGACACACTAATGCATTGTTTGTGGAGTTATGAACTAATCCAACCATTCTGGAAAGCAATTTGGAACTACATCTAAAAGGCTATCCAACTTGGCTACTGGGCTTTGATCTAGCAGTATCTCTATTGAGTTTGTTTCCCAAAGAAATCATAAAAAAGGGAAAAGGACCCACATGTGCAAAAAATGTTTGTAGTGGCAAGGAACTGGAAATTGAGTGAATGCCTATCAATTGGGAAATGGCTGAATGAGTTTTGGTATATGAAAGTAATGGAATATTATAACAAATGAAAAGAAGGCTGATTTCAGAGAAGCCTGGAAAGACACTTTGCTAAGTGAAATGAGTAGAAGCAACAAAACATTGTATGTGGCACCAAAAAAATTATGTGATGACCAACTGTGATAGATTTGTCTCTTTTCAACAATGAAGTGATTCGAGGCAATTCCAGTAGATTTGTGATAGAAGGAGTTATTTGTAGAGAGAGACAGAGAGAGAGAGACAGACAGACAGACAGAGACAGAGACAGAGAGACAGAGAGACAGAGAGAGACAGAGAGAGAGAGAAGGAGACTGAATGTAGATCAAAGTATAGTAATTTCACCTTTTTTTTTTTTTTTGGTTTGTTATTTGCTTGCTAGGTTTTTTTTTCTTTGTTTCTCATCTTTTTTTCTTTTTGATTTTTTTTTTTGCACAGCATGATGAATATGGAAATATATTTAGAAGAATTGCACATGTCTAACTTGTTTTAGATTGCTTGCTGTCTATGGGAGGAGGTGAGAGGGAGGAAGGGAGAAAAATTTGGAACACAAGGTTTTGCAAGGTGAATGTTGTAAATTATCTTTGTATGTATTTGGAAAAATACAAAGCTATTAAAATTAAAAATATAATAAAAGATCACTGATGCATTATGAGCAAAAGATGAGTTTGTTGGAACTTCCTTTGGTTTAGCAATATTGATTTGGTAGTCATGAGAAAAGTGGTTTGGAGAAGGGAGTGATGAGAAAGGATGCAGTGAGACTAAGAGGCTACTGCAATATGAGAGAAAGGATATGAAAAGTGAACAGTTGGCTAAGAAGATAATGTTGGAGTTTGTCATTTGGCTCCTAGACTGTGGCATAAGATACAGGAATCAAAGCCTCTTGGCTAAGGACAGAGTGCATCTAAGGGGAATTGGAAGAATATATTTGGATATTGGTTGATTTAATTTAAAGAATTTTAAACTGAAGATGTAAAGAGAGGAAAATAAAGTATTTGACCATATAAATGATTGTTGGATTCTCGGGATAATCCACAAAATTTTATTTAGCTCAGTAACAGTGGGTTGTGGTAAAGAGAAAAAGAGGCAGTAGTAAAGGCCAAAATGGCCTAATTAAGAGAGGAGATACTCATATGGCTGCTAGGTAACTCAATTTAGACACCCATTTATAATGGCTATCCACATGGGAACAAAGAATTGAAACTATTATATTATGACTTCCAACAGCATCAGAAAGAAGCATATTTGAATTTTAAGTATAGATAAATCTTTGCCAAGTCAAATATAATCCATGTCTTGGCTTTTCTCAGTGTAGATAGTCAAGACTTTATCATGCTCTAATTATAATTTTTCTACTGCCTTTGATGCTGTTAAAGAAGAAAAACAAAGTTTCTTGCTTGATAGGTAAAGTTCTGTAAATTGTGGGTGTTATTGGGAGTATTTTTACCTTCAGTATTTTTCTTGGCTCTGCTTCCTATAGATATAAATCTCCCTGGGTACTCTCAAATATTTAAATTAGCAATGACAGCTAGGAAAAAAAAGTTTCCATTTTGAAGATTTTTGTAATGCCTTTTTAGTCTTTATTTGAAGAGAAAAAAGTGTCAGAATTTTAATTTTTAGTGATACTCTCTCTCTCTCTGTCTTTCTTTCCTCTACCAATGTATACTATAATATACATTAGTGTATTGGGTAGTGCTGGGCAGTGATAGAAAAATGACATGAGCAGGTACCACAGAAAGGTCAAGGGATAAAGAACGTAAAAGGAAGGATTCTAAGGCAGGAAGAGAGGAGTAGACTTCTCCTTCACAGGATATGCTGCTGAATGTACCCATCCTGCTTTACAATGGTTAAATAGAATCAAAGGACATTAGTTGTCCCCATCAGTGACAATTAAAGACACTGACTGTGAGAGCTTCTGTCTTCTCCTGAGTCTAACTAGATTTCAAGTCCATCCCTTGTGCTAATAAGTTTCAGGTCCAAAATCTCTACATTTTTATCTAACAACCAGACTTGTTGGAAGAATAAATCACCATAAAGACATCACATTTTAAATCAAATTTGCTCTTTTGCATGGGTCAAGTGGGTACTGATTATATTTTTTCTGGAACTTCTAGCCTTCAATTGAACCTATGTACTGCCTGACACTTTATGGGCAATGTATTATCTTGCAATTCTTGGTAGTTTTTTTTTTTTAGATGATAAATTTTTTTTTATTGTTGGATAATATTTTCATAATAAATTAGAAGTTGCTACTTTCTACAACTTTGAGATAAATTTTTATTATAAACATAGATAATTATGTTTTGTAATTTTTATTACAATTATTATTTTTATAATATTGGTTAATGGCAAACATATAGTAAAATATTCAGATGTTGAAGCTCTCAGTGCCCAACCCTATAAATTACAGTTAACCCACTGGAAAATCAACAAAATGTTTCATCTGGACTTTGCAAACTCCCTTCCTACTAGATGTATACAGAGAGAAAAATGGGGTTTCCTTTTTATTTGTTCGATTAATTTGAGAATTAATCAGACCCCTGTTATTATTGTTGTTATCAAACATGTGTTTTGATTGTATAGGGAACTTTGATGGGGAAACCTGTTTACTACTTAAAAGTTCTCTAGGGTTACCTGTGGTTCCCCCTTTCTTTTGTTTTTGGAGGATCATCTTGATGTCTCTGTTTCTCCTCTGTACTATTGCCTGTCCTTGAGGATTAAAAGGTATGCCTGTGGTGTGTTAAATACTGTGCAAAAAAGTATGCAAAATGTTTAGAAGTATATGCAGAAAATGTTTGTTGCTGCCCTTTTCATAGTGGCTAGAAACTGGAAATTGAATGGATGCCCATCAATTGGAGAATGGCTGAGTTAATTATGGTATATGAATGTTATGGAATATTATTGTTCTGTAAGAAATGATCAGCAGAATGAACCAGAGAAGCTTGGAGAGACTTCCATGAACTGACGCTAAGTGAAATGAGCAGAATCGGGAGATCATTATACACTTCAACAAAAATACTGTATGAGGATCAATTCTGATGGAAGTGGCTATCTTCAACAATGAGAGGATCCAAATCAGTTCCAGTTGATCAGTGATGAACAGACCCAGCTACATCCAGCGAAAGAACACTGGGAAATGAATGTGGACTGCTTGCATTTTTGTTTTTCTTCCAAGGTTATTTTTATCTTTCTAAATCCAATTTTTCTTGTGCAACAAAAAAACTGTATAAATATGTACACATATATTTTATTTAAGATATATTTAAACATGTTTAACGTGTATGAAACTGCCTGCCATCTGGGGGGGGGGGGTGGAGGGGAAGGGAGGGAAAAGTTGGAACAGAAGTGTTTGCAAGGGTCAATGTTGAAAAATTATCCATGCATATGTTCTACCAATAGAAAAACTATAATAATAAAAAAAGAAGTATATGCAGGTCCATTATCTGTTTTTATTGCTTGTGGCACACCCATAATTGCAAATGCTTGTATAGGAATTCAGTGACCACTCGGGCTGTCTATTTTGCTGCTGGTATTGCAAAAGTAAATTCTGAAAAGTTATCTACTACAACATGGATAAAAGACAGACAACCAAAAGATTTATAATGGTCACGTCCATTTGCCAAATTTCATTGGGTCTCAAATCATGAGGGCTCTTCTCTGGAGGCAGTATAGGAGTATGGAAAGGAAGGCAAGCTGTACAGGCTTTTACTGCGCTCCTAGCTTCCTCTTTTGTTATCCCAAATTGCAAACGTAAAACTCGAGCAGCCTGATGATATTTAGAATGAGATTCTTGGGCTTCCTGAAATAAAGGAGTATTGGCTATGGTTGGAAGGCTATCTGCCTTTGAATTTCCACCAAAAATAGGATCTAGAAGTCTATTATGAGAATGGACATGCAAGATATAAATTTTACCTGGATGCTTTCTCACTTGCTCTTGAAGTTCCTGAAAGAGCTGATATATATTGGAAGCTACAAATTTTATTTGGGCTGTGGCAATTCTTTGTACCACACCTACTCAATAGGCTGAATCATATACTTTTATACCTCCTGGATAATAAGTAAGAGCTAGAATGATTGCAAATAATTCATTCTGCTGAGTGGACTGAAAAGGAGTTCTGACTATTCTCTTTATAGTTGAGTCATGAGAGTATACAGCACAAATGTTATCTTTGGATGCATCTTAGAAACTTTTTCTTCAAAAATCCATTGCCAGTTATGCAATAGCTGGTTTTATTTTAATGGAGACCTGTGTGTAAAATTTGGAGCTGTGGCCAATAAATTTTGCCATTCTGGGATGGTTTCATAGCATACATTAATTTAAGAATTAGAAGTAACCTATAATACATATGATCTAAATTATACACAAAATGAATCCCCACTATAAAATATCTCATGAAAGGTCTTCTGGTTTCTGCTTAAAGACTTCTAATAAAGGAAAACCATCTGTAGGGACAGTTCATTATACTTTTTAAAAATTGTATTTTGCCCCAGCTACATGTAAAAACAATGTTAAACCTTTGTTTTTAAAACTTTGAACTCCAAATTCTCTCTTTCCTTTGTTCCCCTCCTCATTGAAAATGTAAGCAATTCAATATAGATTATATGTATGTAGTCATGAAAAACAATTTAGTAATCACAATTTTGTGAAAAAATTCATGAGAAAAATAAAGTTTTTTTTTTTTAAATGTATGCTTCAATCTGTATTCAGACACCATCAAATTATTCTCTGAGTATGGATAGCATTTTTTATTATAAGTCCTTCAGAATGGTGTTGTATCATTGATATGCTGAGAATAGTTATGCTATTTACAGCTGATCATCTTACAATATTGCTTTTACTGTGTACATGATACATTGATTATTTTGAATCAACTCACGGATGTCTGTACAGGTTCTTCTAAAAGCATCTTGCTCATCATTTCTTATAGCACAATAGTATTCCATCATACTCACATGTCACAATTTACTCAGTCATTCCCAAATTGATCGCCTCTCCTTGATTTTCAATTCTATGTCCCCGGAGAAGAGCTGTTATAATTTTTTACACAGGTAAGTCCTTTTTTTGTTTGTTTGTTTTTTATCTCTTTTTGGGATACAGATCTAACAGTGGTATTGCCAACTCAAAGGATATGCATTACTTTACAGCCTTTGGACATAGTTCCAAATTGCTCTACAGAGTAGTTAAATCAGTTCACAGCTCCAGCAGTGCATTGATATTTCATTTTACCTTCATCCCCTCCATCATTTGTCATTGTCCTTTTTTGTCCCATTAATGGATATAATAAATATACGAGAGATTATATTTCATATTTGTTTTCATTTTAATTTTTAAAATAATAGAGTATTTTTTCATATGGCTATTGATAACTATGATTGCTTTATCTGAAAATTGTTAATATATTTTGATCATTTATTAATTGGGAAATGACTTATTTTTATAATTTTGACTCAGTTTTCTATATGATTGAGAAATGAGGCCTTTATAAGAGAAAAATGCTTCATTTTTTTTTTTACAATTACTCTTGCTAATTGTATTTTCTCCTTATTTATTCCACTCTCTATCTCCTTTTCCCCTCATCTTCCTCAAAAATGTTTTGTTTCTAACCCTGCCCCCAAATCTGCCCTCCCTTCTTTTATCTTTTACACAAAAGGAGAAAGGTTTACTCATTCTTTCTTACTTCTCCCCTTATCCCCTCCACTGTGAAAGATTCATCTTGCCTGTTTTATGTGTGATAATTTATTATATTATACTTCTCTTTTCCCCTTTGTACCAGTATCTTCCACTCAAAGTCCTTAACTTTACTTTTTAGATATTATCCTTTCACATTCAACTAATACCTGTGCCTTGTCTATAAATGCTTCTTCTAACTGCCCTAATAATGAGAAAGTTCTTATGAGTTAAAAGTATCATCTTCTCATGAAAGAATGAAGTCTAATATTATCAAATCCCATCTTTTCCTATTTACTTTGTCATGTTTCTCTAGAGTCTTGTGTGGGAAAGTCAATTTTTCTATTCAACTCAGATCTTTCCATCCAGAATGCTTGAAAGTTCTTTATTTCATTGACTATTAATTTTTTCCCTGAATGATTATGCTCAGTTTTTCTGGGTAGGTGATTATTGGTTATAATCTTAGATACTGTATCTTCTGGAATATCCTATTACAGGATGTTGGTCCTTTAGTGTAGAAACTACTAAATTTTGTGATATCCTGCTTCTGACTTTATGATTCTCCAATTGTTTTTTTCTGAATGTTTGCAATATTTTCTCCTTGACCAAGGAACTCTGGAATTTGGCTATAATTTTCCTGGGAGTTTTCATTTGAGATCTCTTTCAAAAAGTAATTGGTGGATTCTTTCAATTTCTACTTTACCCTCTAGTTTTATAACTATAGAGCAGTTTTCCTTGACAATTTCTTGAAAGATGTCAAGGTTGTATTTATGATCATAGTTTTTAGATAGTCCAACAATTTTTAAATTTTTAATAATAGCTTTTAACTTTCAAAATGCATGCAAAAATAGTGAATGTTGAAATTCACCCTTGCAAAACCTTGTTCTCCACATTTTTCTGCCTCCCTTCCTCCCCTTCCCTAGACAGCAAGTAATCCACTATAGGTTAAACACGTGTGATTCTTCAAAACATTCCCATATTTATCATTCTTCACAAGAAAAATCAGATGAAAAAGGGGAAAAATGAGAAAGAAAAAAGCAAGCAAATGATAACAAAAAAAGGTGCAAATACTATGTTGTGATCTACATTCAGTCCCCACAGTCCTCTTTCTGGATGTGGATGACTCTTTCTATCAAAAGTCTATTAGTCCAATAATTTAAAAATTATTTCTCCTGGATCTATTTTCCAGCTCAATTGTGTTTCCAATGAGATATTTCACATTGTCTTCTATTTTAAAAATTCTTTTAGTTTTGCTTTATTATATCTTGATTTCTCATAAAATCATTAGCTTCCATTTACAAGATTATAATTTTTAAGGAATTATTTTCCTTGTGAGCTTTTATACCTATTTTTCTATTTGGCCAATACTTTTAAAGGAGTTGGTTATTTGAGTGGATTTTTTTTTCATTTGGCTAATTATGCTTTTTTATTTTTGTTAAAATGAGTAAAAAGGCAAAGCAGGCTCTAACTATAGATAGTTTCTATAGTGAAAGAGAGCAGATTTCAAATCCTGAGGAGACTAAAAACAGATTGTTTCTAGATGAAACCCCAAAGGGGGATATGATCTGGTCCTACCACATAAAACTCTCATAGAAGAAATTTAAAATGATGTTAAAAGAGAACTAGAAGAAGAATGGGGAAAGGAAAGGAAAACTTTGCAAGAGAGTCTGGATAAGGCATATAACTCATTAAAAGATAGAATGGAAAAAGAAAACAACTCCCTGAAAAATAGAATATGTGAATTGGAAAATGTAAACAACTCCCAGGAAAACAGAATTTATGAATTGAAAAAAGAAAATAACTCCTTAAAAAACAAAATTTGTGAAATGAAAAAAAATTCCATAGAACAAAACAACTCATTTAAAAATTCAATTGGACAAATACAAAAAGAAATAAAAAAGTAAATGAAGAAAATAATTCATTAAAAATCAGAACTGAGCAAATGGAAATTAATGACTCAAGGAGACATCAATAATCAGTCAAGCAAAACCAAAAAAAAAAAAAATGAAAAAAATAGGAAAAAATGTTAAATACATACTTGGGAAAACATGGACCTGGAAAATAGATCTAAAAGAAATAATGTGAGGATTACTGGACTCCCTGAAAATCATGATGAAAAAAATAGCCTAGACACTTCCAGGAAATCATCAAAGAGAACTGCCCACATATCATAAAATGAGAAGGTAAAATAGCCATTGAAAGAATTCATCAGTCACCTAGTGAAAGGGACTCCAAAATTAAAACTCCAAGGAATATTGTGGCTAAATTCCAGAACTATTAAAGCAAGGAAAAAATACTACAAGTAGAAAAAAAAAAAAAAACAATTCAAATACCAGGGAGCTACAATAAGTATTACTCAGGAGCTAGCAGCATCCACATTAAAAGATCTAAGGGCCTGGAATCTGATATTCTAAAAGGCAAAGGAACTTAGAATGTAGCCAAGAATAAATTATCCAGCTAAACTAAGTATTTTCTTCCATGGAAGAAGATGGATATTCAATGAAATAGGTGAATTCTATTTATTTCTGATGAAAAAACTAGAGCTAAGCAAAAAAAAAAAAAAATTGACTTCCAAATATAGAACTCAAGAGAAGCATAAAAAGGTAAAAAAAAAAAGAACTCTAGAGAATTGTATTTCTGGTATGCATATACATAATGAGTACATGTATAATTTGATTTTATGGTTATAATATAAAAAAGGAACTATAAGTGGAAAGGAGATTGTACCAGAAAAAGGGAAAAGTAGAGGTAAAAACAGGGAAACTACCTTTCATGAAGAGGCAAAGGAAACCTTTTATATGTGAAGGAGAGAAGGGAGGGGGAGGGACTCTCATCAGATTTGGCTCAAAAAGAAAATATTAGACATATTTGGTTTACAGAGAAACTTCTCCCACCTCACAGAAAAGTGGGAGAGGAAAAGCAAAAAGAGAAGGGGTAGGCTAAATAGAAGGGAATACAGAAATAATAGAGGAAAGGTGTAAGAAAGGGGAAGGGACTCAAAGCGGGAGGGAGAGATTCTAAAGAGGGAGGGTTGCATGAGGCAAGTGGTACTAATAAGTTTAATACTGTGGAAGGGGTAAGGGGGGAAGGAAAGAGATATCAGGAAATACAGAATTAATAGTTTTAACCATAAATGTGAATGGGGTAAACTCACCCATAAAGCAGAGGTGGGTAGCAGAGTAGATTAAAAGCCAGAATCTTACAATATATTGTTTACAGGAAACACACTTGAAGCAAGATGATTCATACAGAGTAAAGGTAAAAGACTGGAGAAGAATCTACTATGCTTCAGGTGAAGTCAAAAAAGCAGGGATAGCCACCTTGATCTCAGATCAAGCAAAAGCAAAAATTGATCTAATTAAAAGAGATAAGGAAGGAAACTAGATCTTGCTAAAGGGTACCTTAGATAATGAAGTAATATCAATACTAAACATATATTCACCAAGTGACATAGCATCTAAATTCCTAAAGGAGAAGTTAAGAGAGCTGCAAGAAGAAATAGACAGCAAATAATAACAATAATAAAAGAGTGGGAGATTTCAAACTTGTATTCTCAGAATTAGATGAATCAAACAACAAAATAAATAAGAAAGAAGTTAAAGAGGTAAATAGTACACTAGAAAAGTTAAGTATGATAGATCTTTGGAGAAAACTGAATGGAGACAGAAAGGAGTACACTTGCTTCTTGGCAATTCATGGAACCTATACAAAAATTGACCATATATTAGGACATAAAGACCTCAAATTCAAATGCAGAAAGGCAGAAATGGTAAATGCATCGGTTTCAGATCACGATGCAATAAAAACTACATTCAATAAAAAGACAAGGAAAAACAGACCAAAAAATAATTGGAAACTAAATAATCTTATCCTAAAGAATGAATGGGTGAAACAGCAAATCATAGACACAATTAATAATTTCACTCAAGAAAATGACAATAATGAGACAACATACCAAAATTTGTGGAATGCAATAATAAGGAGAAATTTTATATCTCTAGAAGCTTACTTGTATAAAATAGAGAAAGAGAAGATCAATGAATTAGGCTTGCATCTAAAAAAGCCAGAAAGACCAAATTAAAACACCCCAATCAAACACCAAACTTAAAATTCTAAAAATAAAAGGAGAGATTAATAAAATTGAGAATAAAAAAATTATTGAATTAATAAATAAAACTAAGAATTGGTTTTATTAAAACAATCAACAAAATAAATGAATTCTAAATTTGATTAGAAAAAGGAAAGAGGAAATTGAAATTGTTAGTCTTAAAAATGAAAAGGGATAACTTTCCACCAAATGAAGAGAAAATTAGAACAATAATTAGGAGTTGCTTTGCCCAACTTTATGCGAATAAATTTGATAACCTAAATGAAATGGATAAATACCTTCAAAAATATAGGTTACCCAGATTAACAGAGGAAGAAGTAAATGGCTTAAACAGTCCCATTTTAGAAAAAGAAATAGAATGGCTTAAACAGTCCCATTTTAGAAAAAGAAATAGAACAAGCTATTAATCAAATCCCTAAGAAAAAATCCCCAGGACCAGATGGATTTGCATGTGAATTCTACCAAACATTTAAAAGAACAATGAACTCCAATGCTATATAAACTATTTGAAAAAATAGGGAATGAAGGACTCCTGCCAAATTCCTTTTATGACACAGACATGGTACTGATACCTAAACAGGTAGGACAAAAACAGAGAAAGAAAATTATATATCTCCCTAATGAATATTGATGCAAAAATCTTAAATAAAATATTAGCAAAAAGATCCCCAACATATACATCATGACCAAATAGGATTTATACCAGGAATGCAGGACTGGTTCAAAATTAGGAAAACTGTTAACATAATTGAGTATATTAATAACCAAATTAACAAAAACCATATGATCATCTTGATAGATGCAGAAAAAGCATTTGATAAAATCCAACATCTATTTCTATTAAAAACACTGGAGAATATAGGAATAAATGGAGTTTTCCTTAAAATAGTCAGTAGCATCTATTTAAAATTATCAGTAAGCATCATATGTAATGGGGATAAACTGGAACCATTCCCAATAAGATCAGGAGTGAAATAAGATTGCCCACTATCATCATTACTATTCAATATTGTATTAGAAATGCTAGCTTTGGAGATGAAAAAGAGATTAAAGGAATTAGAGTAAGTAATGAGGAAACCAAATTATCACTCTTTACAGATGATATGATGGTATACTTAGAGAACCCCAGAGATTCTACTAAAAAGCTTTTAGAAATAATCCTCTACTTTAGCAAAGTTGAAGGATACAAGATAAATTCACATAAATCATCAGCATTTTTCTACATTATTAACAAAATCCAACAGCAAGAGATAAAGAGAAATTCCATTAAAAATAACTGCTGATAGTATAAAATAGTTTGGAATCTATCTGCTGAGTGATAGGAACTATATGAGCAAAATTATAAAATGCTTTCCACACAAATAAAGACAAATCTAAACAATTGGAAAAATATTAAATTCTCTTGCATAGAGCAGGCAAATATAATAAAAATGACAATAGTATCTAAACTAATCTATTTATTTAGTGCTATATCAATCAGACTCCCAAGAAACTTATTTTACTGACCTAGAAAAAATAACAACAAAATTCATCTGGAAGAACAACAGGTCAAGAATTTCAAGGGAACTAATGAAAAAAAAAAATCAAATGAAGGTGGCCTTGCTGTACCTGATCTAAAACTATATTATAAAGCAGAGGTAATCAAAACCATTGGTATTGGCTAAGAAATAGACTAGTTGATCACTGGAATAGGTTGGGTTCACAGGACAAAATAGCCAATAATTATAACAATCTAGTGTTTAACAAACCCAAAGACCCCAGCTTTGGGGATAAGAATTCACTGTTTAACAAAAACTGCTGGGAAAATTGGAAATTATTATGGCAGAAACTAGGCATTGACCCACACTTAACATTGTACACCAAGATGAGGTCAAAATGAGTTCATGATCTAGGCATAAAGAATGAAATTATAAATAAATTAAAAGAACATAGAATAATTTACCTCTAAGACCTGTGGCAGAGGAAGGAATTTGTGATCAAAGAAGAACTAGAGATCATTATTGATCATAAAATTAAAAAAAAAAAACTTGATTATATCAAGTTAAAAAGGTTTTGTGCAAACAAAACTAATGCAGAGAAGATTAGAAGGGAAGCAACAAACTGGAAAAACATTTTTACATTCAAAGGTTCTGATAAAAGCCTCATTTCTAAAATATATAGAAAATTGACTCTAATTTATAAGAAATTAAGCCATTCTCTAATTGATAAATGGTCAAAGAATATGAACAATTTTCAGATGAAGAAATTGAAACTATTTCTAGATATATGAACAAACGCTCCAAATAATTATTGATCAGAGAAATGCAAATTAGGACAACTCTAAGATACCACTACATAACCCTCAGATTGGCTAAGATGACAGGAAAAGATAATGACTAATGTCGGAAGGGATGTGGGTAAACTGGGACACTGATCCATTGTTAGTGGAATTGCGATGAATCCGACCATTCTGGAGAGAAATTTGGAACTATACTCAAAAAGTTATCAAACTGTACATACCCTTTGATCCAGCAGTGTTACTACTGGGCTTATATTCCAAAGAGATCTTAAAGAAGGGAAAGGGACCCATATGTGCAAAGAGCTGTTTGTGGCAGCCCTTTTTGTAGTGGCAAGAAACTGGAAACTGAGTGGATGTCCCTCAATTGGAGAATGGTTGGGTAAATTGTGGTAGATGGATGTTTTGGAATATTATTGTTCTGTAAGAAATGATCAGCAGGATGATTTCAGAGAATCTTGGAGAGATCTACATGAACTGACTATTGTCTTTAATCATATAGTAAGTTGTTTTATGAATAAGGAATTAGGTATACTCATCTTGGCTCTAAAAAGTTAAACCACACTATTGGATAAGAATTACAGTTAAATTCTTAACAATTAGGGCTTTCTGAAAGGAGAATAGTCCTAAGGTGGTGAATTTCCAATGGCTAGAAATGCCCAAGGAGAGAATGGGTAATCAAATGAAGTTGATATAGAAATTATTCATGCATTTGGGCATTTGGATGGACTAGATGCCCTCTAAAGTCTCTTCTAACTATGAGATTCTATGATTCTATTATGATTCATTATTGAAAAGGGGATTATTTTAGTATTTTGTGGCAGACATTCTCTCCCCCAAAGGTTTAGGTAACTGCCTACTCTACTTGTAATAAGGCTGAATCTTTCTGTAAATATTTATAAGCAGCAGGAAATGGGAGAAGAATATTAACTTATATTTTGATTTTTATACTTTCATTTTAACCAAAAAATTGCATTTGATGACCTATTTATCTTGCTTAAAGGTAATCTTTCTATAAAACTAATTTGGATGGATTAAAAATATAAAGTGTTTTTGAATTATTGTTTCATTATACTAAGAATTAGATGCTGTAATGTCAGCAACCAATTACTAAATTAGTAGTAGGGTTTCAAAATGAGATTACCAATCATGGAATCATTTTATTGAAAAAAAGAAATCAACTACCTAAAGAGGCAACTGAAATTTCAAATTGAGATCTTTGTAAAATGGATTTTTTTTTTTTTGGCTTTTGAACTGCTTTCCAGGTGTAGTTAATCTGTGTTATGTCTCATGAGAAGGCTCTTAAGTATTTGTTGAAGTACTGTTTTTCCTAGTAGAAACAATCTACTGCTTCTAAGGGACATACTGAATGATATTTCAAAGATAGCACAAAGGCTTCTATATTAATAAAATTAATGCATTCCCAATTCATTTTGAGAAATTTTATCAGATGTAAAGATGTTATAGAAGGCCTAACAGTGTAGTTCATAGAATGTTAAATAAGAAATGGAAGTTAGACTTGATCTACTACCCTCCCCAATTTTGCAGCTGAGAAAACTAAGATCCAGATGAGGGAAATGACTTGTGCAAATGCATACAGGGGATAATGGCACAAGTGAAACCTCCATACTATAAATAGAAATAAAAGACCTAAAAGGCAAAAGACTGGTTAGAACTTATTGAACTCTGATACTGAAATTTATGCAGTCAATCAAGGAGAAGCACCGAAGTAGAAAAAGCTAAAAATATAGGAGACTTAAGCCATGAGTTCTAATATTCCCTCCAATATTTACTATCTGGTGTATTTTTCTGTGAGTCATTTAACATCTCCAGGTCAGTTATTTAATATGTAAAATAAGAATTATAACAACTTTGTTGGTAGGGCATTGGCCTAAATGATCTCTTAATATGAGTGAGTTACTATCTTGCAGGACCTTGCTTCTCTCCACCAGCTGGAATCTTGCTTTCCTTCATGGTTCTGTGGTTATGACTATCATAAGTAAATTATTATAGAGCATTTACTGTGTTCAGAGCACTTTGCTTGGTTGTGAGAATTTTCTGTAGAAGGCAATTTCATAAAATATGCTTAGGAAAGTGAGACACATGTTAATGAGATAAATAATAGTACAAAATACCACATGGTGAATGCCAAATGACCACTCATTAAACACTGCTGGATGTCTGAAGGAGTATAACTAGAAGACATTTTGGAGAAGATAGGCTTCAAAGGAAGAAAAGGTCTTAAATATATGGACAGAATAGAAGAAAGTATTCCAGAAAGCAGAATTCATTGAAACAAAGGTAAAGATAAGACATACAGACACAGACATGTATATCTATCTTATCTATCCATCATCTATCTATCTGCACATCCAAAGAATTGATAGATGTATAATTTTACATATACACACATATATGTGTGAATATACACACATACACATACATTGATATATTTCTGTATAATGATAGCCATCTCTAGAGGGTAAGGGAAAAGGTAAAGAAAAAAAAAGAAAATTATATGATAATATTTGAAAGGAATAGCAAATTTTGCATAGTAGACTTGCATTTTCATATATAATCATCTTTTTTATTATACTATGGAAATGCTTGTTTTATTTCATAAATTAAAAATAAAATAAAAAATTTAAACGACTATATATTGTATCTAAATGAAAAGAAAGCAGTTTGGAGTAGAAATAATGGTTAAACATGTTGTGGTATATGATTGTGATGGAATATTATTGTGCTATAAGAATTGATAAGTAGGATTAGTTTTAGTAAAACCTAGGAAGACTTAAATGAACTCATGTAACGTACATGAATTCATGAGCAAAACCAGGATACCATTGTACACAGTAACCACAGTATTGTATAATGATAAACTATGAATGACTTAGCTATTCTCAACAATACAATGATCCAAGACAATTCCAAAGGATATATGATAAAAATGCTAGCCATTCCAGAAGGAAAAAAACCCTGATAAACTGAATGCATAATGAAGCATGTGTGTGTTTGTGTATGAATTTTATTTTTCTCCTTTTTAAATTTATGTAATGTAGCTATATAGAAATATGTTTAGCATGACTTTACATATATAATTGATACCAAACAGTTATCTTCTCAAGTACTGGGGATGTGTGGGAAGAAAGGAGAGAATCTGGAATTTAACATTTTAAAAAATCAATGATAAAAAAATTTACATCTCATTGGGAAATATTTAATGAAATAAAAATATTTTTTAAAAAATTTGGTAGGGAGGAGAATTGCATGAGGACCTTATATGTTGGGTAAAGACTTAGTAGACAATTGGAAGCAACTGAACTTTTTGAACATAAAAATAATATGACCAGTATTGTCAATAAGAATTTTCCTGATAGTGATATGGACAGATTCAAAAGAAAGCAGAAGTAGGAATCACTGATAGTAAGCTATTGCAATTGTTCATGCAGTAAGAAAGGCCTGAAGAGACAGATTCAAGAAATGTTCTAGAAATATTAATAGAACATAAGAATCAATCAGCATTTATTAAGTACCTTCTAAGTCCCAGACACTATCCTAGAAATAAATTCAAAGAATGAAACTATTTCTATTCTTAATAAGCTTGCATTCTAATTGAGTGTAAAAGGCAAATGAGAAATAGGTGAAAATATTTGTAAAGGTGAAAGACCGTATAAGTCATGATGACAAAGACAGACATAGTGAGGACAAAAGGAGGAACAGGTTTAGAGGAAAGAAAAATATGTTGAGTTTGAAGTTGTAACTGGCCATTCAGGTGGAGATCTGTGGAAATCTATTTACAATGCTAGAAGTTGACAGTTGCCATCACTACTTCTGTTTTTTTTTTTTTTTCTAGAATCATTACTATCACTTTCAATCAATAACTTCAACTACTGATTGTTTTTATGTTCTGTTAACCATTTCTTCTTATTTTGGTCTTAACTGGCTTCTGCAATTTTATCCATCCTTCTTGGCTTTAGACATGAAAGTGAGAGAGAGGCTAAGGTTGGAGGCAAACTTGTTAATCTACATACTGGATGCAGACTTATGGTCTCTGAATCTTTTGAGTTGTCTTTGTTTATGTAGGGTTGAGTGTCACTTATTCACAAGAAGAGATTAATTTTCGGGTCCACGTCTGAATTCAAAATCATTCTAGAATCTGAGGGATCTGAAAGTCTGGCATCTGGAAACCTGTGATATAATCTTAAGAAGACATCTGTGAGTCTATGACTCATTAACTGCGATGCAATTTGCCAAAATGTTCTATTGCCAATTGTCAAAAGATCCCTGTGCATAAAAGACTAACCCTGTTGCAAAACTGGGAGAACAGCTACATCAACAATTCTGGTAGAGAACACATTATGAAGGAAGATTCTGAGGAGGCTCTCTAGTACGGCACATGTCATGCCTATCAGTCTTTGGGACCAAAAAAGTTTCTGCCAGGAGTTCTTGTATGAGCACACAGCATAGGGAAGTTTCAGATAATTATAAGGAAACCTTAGGAGCTGGAGAAAGAATAAAGAGGAAATAGAGAAAGAAAAGATTCTGAGATTTCTCTTACGCTGCACTTCATACCACAAAGATTTCTAGACATTGAAATTTCTTCTTCCCTTTGTCCAAAGCAAATTTTGAGACACTGCTGTTATAAAACTGTTACATCTCAAGGAGACTGCATTGTTTCTCCCAATTCCTGATTTGGGGCCCTTGTGGTCGTGCCCTCCTAACCAAAACACCTTGTCCTTTTGTTCAGTATCTTCATGTTCCTGAAAACTCAGTATTACTTTGGTATTTAATAATGGTTTGCAGGTATTGAGTCGTGGCATTCCTGTGGTCTTGGGTAAATCTCTAGGACCATTTCTATCCTCTAAACCAGTGGTGTCAAACTCAAATAGAAATGGGATTATGCCTGTACATGAGAATCCTTACAGACCACATATTGACTTAGAAAACCCACACATTTATATGTTTCTTTTTTTATCAATACATAGACACATTAATATTAGATAGGAAGTAATTTCAATCTGGTCTGCACCACATTTGAGTGTTGTGAGTCCCATGTGCGATATGCTTGACACTTCTGCTCTAGACCAGGGGTTTATAATCTTTTTTGTGTGTGTCATGGACCCCTTTGGGCATTCTGGGGAGTTCTGTGGACCCACTCTTACAATGACATTTTAAAATAATTGAAGGAAATAAATTTCACTTAAGAATTTACTGAAAATAAAGATGGAATGTTTTTTCATCCAAGTTTATTTGACCCTCTGAAATCTATCCATTAACCCTCTGAATGTAGACAGACTAGGTGAAGAAGCCCTGATTTAGATGAAGTGCTAAGATGACAGCAATGACATAGTATAGATATGTTGCCTTCTCTATATCACTACAGTGTGATATCATGTGATTAATTCCTGGCTTATTTTGTAGGAAAAAGAAATTCAAAGGGACTGAGAATTCAAAGAACTAATTTTAGTAGATATGTACCTATATCTGCTTAATTAACCAGAGCAAATAGAAATGATCTGTCACATTAATAATAGGTCAAATTTTTGTTCTTCAAATTCTCATTCTTTTTACATTCCACATATTTCTTTTCTACCTATTCTCCCATATTTGTCTTAACACAAGACATTTGCAAATTAAAAAATGACATTTTAAAAACATTGCTAAGTTGCAGAATACCTGAAAAGAATGTCATTTTAAGCCATTTGAAAATATTGAAACTTTATTCGTAGTGAATAAAGAAAAAATATTTTAAAGTTAAAAATCATATATATATATTCACATTTTAAAAATGAGCATCATTTTAATTATGTTGATCCCCCAGCCTGAACTTCCCTATAGATCTGTCCATGACTCAAACCATCTTTGCTGAATTCCTTTTGGGTTAGCCCACCATGGTGGTATTCTACCTTACAGTGTCTTTCTTCTTATCCCATTTCCCCATGGTGTTTAATCTGCTTCTGTAAAACTGTCAACCTGGGATAGTCTCACTTTCTTGCTGTATACAAATCTGGTAAAGGTCACAGTTTACTCATATTGAGGGTACCATGAACTAAACCAATGAAAGGGAGGGGGGAGAGCTTTCTTTTCCTCTTCCCTTTTTATCCTGTGGCTCTAAGAATCAGAGTAAGAATTAGGTTTTGGTTTATATCTTTTATCTGTTTTGGTTCTAAGATTAGGTGGTAGAATTCCATTGCACCCAGGAATTACAACTATAGCGACTTTTGAGACAGGTCAAATTGAAGTCAGTCTGCTCAGTAGGGAAAGCCTCAGAATCCAGGTTTCCTAAGACTCGAGCCAAAGGGGAATTTTGGACTTGGAACTTGGAAATTGGGCCTCCCCTATATCACTTGAGCTAAGTAGTGAATATCCTTACTATTCCCAGGAGAGGGTGAGAATTATGTCCCCAAGTGTTAGAGGGAATGATTGTATATTTATTCTTGCTATATTTTTGAAGTAAATATTGTTTTGTAAAAGTTCATCAGCTATTAAGTGGTTAAATGGAACTACAGTACAAAGGAATTTCTTACAATCAAGGGAGCATCTTTGGTGGAGGCCAGAGAGTCAGGAGCAGAAGATTTGGAAATCTTCTTTTACTATTTATATAAACAATTTATGTATAGTGAAGACCCTGCTAGCTGGAAGTTATATATTTTATGTCTTCCCTCTCCTCCAAGGTTCTCATTCATGCTTAAGGAGATTTGAGGCATCATCTCTTAGCTAAAAAAGGATAAACTAGAGATTCAGAATGAATCATAGATTTTCAAATGTAGCTGATGTGGATTATTTATCAGTGATGTGTTTATTTGGTACAAGGGAAGGTTGACTTATAAAAACTTGATTTACATGCAACTATTCAGGAAAAAAAAAAAAAACACCTGTCAAGATATACTTATTTGTCAACAAAATCACTATATTATGACTGAAAGAACAAATAGAAATCAAATTAGGTGAAACACAGAAAAGACAAAGCCCAGTGTTCATTTTAACTAAATTTACATGGTAATTTCTAAATTTATTTAAATAAGTATTTTAATGGCATTTTTGTCCTTTACAAAATTCTTACTCCAATGCCTCATTGTGGAAGCCTTAATCAATTGTTGGATATGAGTTCTTCAAAGTTATGCCAATGTAATGCAAGTTCTAGCAGGTCCTACCAGTGTGTAAAAGCTTTAAATGAGGATATGACAATGGACTTCACCTGTTCTCTAGACCTATAGTAGTTTAGTTGTATACAGAGAGTCTCATCATCAAGTACTATATTGTCTACTATCACCCTCATACTCATACTAATATCTTACTACCATTTTTCACATCTGTCAGAAACTTCCAAAGGTTGTGTTGTTGTTTTAAAGACATTTTCATTAGGGATCAAGAGAATTTACTGATTACTTTTAAAGCATGGGGGTGAGGTGGGGTAGGAATTAATACTTGTAGGCAACTATGGTTAAACTGCATCTTATACACACAAGTTATTTGCCTTTTCCTAAATTTCCCTGTCTCAATGGCAAATGTGATATACTCTTTAAATATGAAAGCATAAGCATATCTTGTTTTATTTCACTGTTTTACTGTATTTTGCAGATGTTGTGGGTTTTTTTTTTCTTTTTCTTTTCTTTCTTTCTTTCTTTTTTCTTTTTAAAAACAAATTAAAGATTTCTGGCACCATTTTTCCAACGTGTGCCCACATTGTATCTGTGTCACATTTTGGTAATTCTCACAATATTTAAAATTTTTTTCATATCATTATATCTGTTATGATGATCTGTGATCAATGACCTTTAATGTCACTATTGTGTATAGTAGTGGTGGTGGTGGGGGAACATGCCCATATAAGTCAGGGAATTTAACTGATAAATGTGTATTCTGACTGTTCCATCAATGGATTGTTCTTCTTCTTTTTGCCTTTCCTCAGGCCTCCTTATTTCCTTAGGCACAATACTGAAATTAAGCCAATTAATAACACTGCAATGGCCTTGACACTACAAAGTGGCCTACCTGCCAATGACCCTGACCATGACATATCTGCTTCCATCCATGCCTTTCCACTGTTGCAGAGGTGGCAGAATTTGTTCTGCCCTAATTATGCCAATTGTAGGATGGCATAACCTCCAAGAGAATAATGAGATACTGAAGAAAGAGGGGCCCATACCAGCATGGTTATTAATAGATTTCATTAGGATTAATTAGGTTAATTGGAAAGTTTTTCTCTCAAGAGGCTTGTCCTTCTGGATGGCAATAGGACAAAATGACACTATGGATCCTAGAACCAATGCCAGGCCAGGCTGAGGATTTTATATATATATTATAACAAAGATGGCATAGTGCCAGTATGGCCTAGTGTCACATGCAAGATTCCCCATGGACCTTTTTTCATTGTTTATATTTATTCAAGGTAGTTTACATTTTTTCCTGTGGAGTCATAGGTCATATTCCCACTTTCATGTACTATATTATCATATAGGTAGTTTATCCATTCCTAGGATGTTGTCTTTCCTAACATCTGCCTTTTGAAACCCATAGTTTCTTTAATGGCTTAAGCATCACTTCTTGCTAGAGATTTAGTTGTCTAAGTTGTTTGTGTTTCCCCATTTTCCCTCCTAAAGCACTGTGTATTTATTTCTCATACATCCAAGACTTATGAACGTAGGTGGCACAATGGATAGAGTACTGGGCTTGGAGTTAGGAAAACCTTTCTTTCTGCATTCAATTCTGGCCTCAGAGACTTTACTATTTGTGTGATATTGGGTGAGTCATTTTGTCAAGAAAATGGTAAATGGGATAACCAAGAATTGGTGAGGAAAGGAAGAAAGAAAGAAAGAAAGAAAGAAAGAAAGAAAGAAAGAAAGAAAGAAAGAAAGAAAGAAAGAAAGAAAGAAAGAAAGAAAGGAAGGAAGGAAGGAAGGAAGGAAGGAAGGAAGGAAGGAAGGAAGGAAGGAAGGAAGGAAGGAAGGAAACAAAGAAAGGAAGGAAGGAAAGAAAGAAAGAAAGAAAGAAGAAAGAAAGAAAGGAAGGAAAGAAAAAAAGAAAAGAAAGAAAGAAACAAAGAAACAAAGAAACAAAGAAAGGAATGAAGGAAGGAAACAAAGGAAGGAAGGAAGGAAGGAAAGAAAAAAAGAAAAGAAAGGAAGGAAAGAAAGAAAGGAAAAGAAAGGAAAAGAAAGAAAGAAACAACACAATGTAAGCTCTTTACAAAAAGGTTGTCTATTGACAGATGGACAAGAAATATTTAAAAAGTAAAAACATATGGAATTTTAAAATTAAAAAGAGCAAATCATAAAAGTTAATTTTTAAAACCATAATAAGTAAATTGTTTAGGATTAGTCTACGTGAAATGGAGAAAATCTTACATAATTATTGAACTATTTCTTCTATTTCATAATAGTCATTTTATTCCTAAAATATATTCACCTAAATTAGGCAAATCTATTTTTAGTATAGTTTGAATCAACTGTGTAAATTCATTCTAAGAATTGTTATTTTTCCATAAATATGATCATACTTTTTTATTTTGCACGAATAGGTTCAGTGTTAATTTTATTTATTTTTTTGAAATAGCTGTACTTAATTTCAAGGATATGTTATCACTGTGCATGGAAATTGGTTTGTTTTAATGGCTTGTTTTAATGGCAAGGAAAATGGTTTGTTTAATTAATCAAAATATAAAGTCATGTTTTCAGTGTAAAATTAGCTAGTCAATATTAACTGGAAAGGAATGAGGTACTATTGTAAATTAGATAATCACTCTAAAATATATATTTTTTAGAAAACTGTGCCCCGCACATTGCAGGATATAGCGCCTCCCATTTATTTTTGACACCAAAGCTCTCTGGACCTTTGCAGTCTCCATCTATGCATAAACGATTTTCTGACAGAGTTCATGGTCATCCTCAATCGTTGTTGATAAGGTTCAAAGAAGCTAAATTTGCATTTACTGATCAAAAATCAGCAAAGGCACTGCCTTGGCTTTTCTCCATAGTCCCGGGGCATTAATATTATTACTTATTTGTCCAGCAGTTTGGGTTAAAACAAAACAAAAACGGGTCCTTTAAAACACTCGAGTCATTCAGGACCGTGCTTTTCTCCTGTGTAGCAGAGGTGACCACCATCACCGCCCTAAGTTTCCGTTACTTAGCCCGCAACGGGCCAACCCTTAACAGCCTCCAGCCCCACCCTTAACAGGCCTCCATTCCCCACACCTGCGCAGTAGGAAGGAAGGAAATAGGCCCAGGCACGTGCAGGAAACGAGACTACGAGCTTTCCACGCCTGCGTGACAGCTCAGCCGGATGGGATGGTGGGGAGAGGAAGGGGGTATTCCGAAATTCCCCGCCCCCTCAATAGTGCCTAATAGTCCCCAGCTGGAGAGTTAGTTAGTATAGCTGCGAGGCTATCAAGCCCCTTGGGTAAATGGAAACCGCCAACTCGGCCCCTGTGTCTGGCTCTTCTCCTTCTGAGCTCGAGATGGAGGTCTCTCCCTTAGCCTCGGGGGTCCTGTGCATGGAGAATGGCCCCTGCGACCTCACCATCCTCCATTTTAATGATGTTTACGACGTAGACTCGAGAGTCGAGGAGCCCGTCGGTGGGGCCGCCAGGTACACCCCTCGCTGTCATCTTTGACTATCTCCTGCATCCCCGGAGGGAACCGAACCCAAGGGTTTGGCGAGGTCCTAGAGGCGTTCTTAGACTCGAAGGCCTTGGGGCTGTTCAGGATGCTGGGGCCCCCCACGATACCCGGGCTAGCGAACACTAGGGGCCTGATCCCTCCTGGACAGAGCTGGCTGTGCAGTTGCCAGTAGAGAGCACGGGTGCATCGCGCTGACCTGCCTGCTCCTCCAAGCTCTGGACAATAAGAACTCTTTCTGGCCTGATGGGTGGCGCCCACACTCCCCCATCATCGTTATCAGAATTCCCTCAGCGTTTTAGTTGAGTGAAAGGCAGCATCAGGAATTATGACTAATCGGTCTGAATTAGCCTTTACAAAAACCGTTTTTGTTTCTGTATTTTGTTCTTGATGTCACCATAATTTCTTTCCCCTAGTAGTTACCAAACGTTAACGATTTCCCTTCCCAGCGATCCTTCTAATATAACAAGTAGTATTTTTAAAGACAAAAAAAAAGGGTGTGTGTTTGTGTTTGCTCTTAGCTTCAATTTTCAACCGGATTAAAAAAAATGTAGATAAAAATAAAAGACGTATCTACTCCAGAAGAATTGTTATGAGAGTAAAATGTGAATATAAACAAAGCACTTTGCAAAAATTGTACATAAATGTCATTTAATATTCCATGATAGTTTTCAAAATCCTTTATTCTAAATAACAGCAGCCACAACAACAATCTTAATACATGCTTCCACTTCTTTTTTTGTCACTTTTAAAAAACTCTTTGCAATCTAGCTTCCAATATCATTCAATTGAAACTCTCTAAAATTACCAACAATCTCTTAACTTCCAAATCTAATTGTCTTTTCTCAATCCCCAAAGTCTAACTCTTTGAAGTCTTTGACGTTGTTAATCACCACCTGCTCCTTATATTTACCTCTCTAGATTTTCATGACCATACTTTATTCTAGCTCTATTTGTTTGACCATTCCTTCTTTGTCTTTTGCTTTCTTGGTTTCCCTAAGGCTCTGTCCTGAGCTTCATGTCTTTGCAACCCTAACCTTTCTCCTCACCTTCAATCTCCCATTTTCAACTACGGACTGGGCCTCTCTAACTGGATATCCCCTAGACATTTTAAACACATGTCCAAAATTGTTGCTCACCAAATCTTCCCCTTTTCCTAATTTCTCTATTACTATGGAGGATATCACTATCTTTTCATTTATCCAGGCTCATATTTTTGATTCTTTCTCTCTCCCCTCCCCTGTTCTCTCTCTCAACCTCACCCCATATCTAATCATTTGTCAAGCCCTGTCATTTCATTTGTAACATTACTTATATATGTCCCCATTTCTGAGACTACTTCTAATTTTTATATCTTTGTACATATTTGTTGGCATATTCTTTCTCCCATTAAACTGTGAACTCACCGTCTTTTGCCTTTTGTGTATGTATGTTTGTGTTTCCAGTGATTAGCATAGTGTCTGACCCAAAGAAAGCTTAATAAATGCTTGTTGACTTTCTCATTTGACTCTTATCCTTTGGGGAGTACTTCTATTATTATCCCTATTTCACAGAGGAGAAAACGAATTCTGAGAGAGAGAAATTAGCTAACTCGTCCAGAGTCACATAAAAAAATAAGGATTAAAGGAGGTATTTAAACTCTTCTCTTCTATAGGGGAGTGCTATTGTATCCATATTACAATTGAAGAAATTGAAGCTAAATTTAAATCAAAAAGCCATAGTTGTTCAAAATAGGATTTAAACTCAAGTCTGACTGATTCCATGTTTGTCCTTGTTTATATATTAAAATACTATGCTATCTAGCTACTTAACCTCTCTTTTGTACTTTACCTTAATCATTGATTGGGTGTTGCCTCAGGCAAACTGAGACTTATTAAAGACCTTAGCTTAAAAAGATCAAGTTTCCCACTGCATCAAGGGCCATCTCCAGTGCTCCTGATTTATATCTGGCTTCTGGACTCAGATGACTCTGGAAGGAAAAGTGAGGCAGGTGACTTTGCAGGAACCATGTTCCTCTACCACAGAAGAGTAATCCCTTTGATTTAAAAAATCTACCCAGAAATTATACTGTTTTAATAGATGAAAAGTCACCTAACATAGTGATGTGGACTTTGAATTTACTCTATTCTCTTTTCAGGAAGATCAGGTATAACCAAGCCCTGGACATAACAGGAACCCTGAACCAAGCTTCTGTTTGTAAAGAGTGATTTAGTAAAGAATCTTTAGTGTCTATCCCTCCAACCCTTGGACATTTTTAAACTACCTTTGAGATATTGATTAGCATGTCTTTTAAAAAGTCTGGGACCTGGTCTGCCAGGTATGTTCCATCTGGCTCTTACTTGATCCCTCCTTCTGAGCTACCAAATTCTTCCCTGATACTTCCCCTCCTCCCCTGAGAAACCATTAAGCTTATATTTTCCCTATAAAAAATTTGCTCTTGATGAATATCTTTGCTAAATCCTTTTAAGGACTAAGCCTTTTATGAAGTGCTCACTCTTTCCTTCATATTGTCTTCCCTTTAGTAGCATCTTTCTCTTTACTATAGCTAACAATTTATTAATCTTCTAAACTGCCAGTCGATGGAGCTACTGAGGTTTCATGGCATATTCCAAACTTTAAAGGATTCTTCCAAATTCCTACCCCTGGTGTTGCTCTCCCAAATCTATTTCATACTTACCACTCCTAGTGCCTAATTTACCTCTTCACTTTGTCTGTAGTCTCTTCTCTTAAATAAATAAATGTCTTTTGCCACAGAAAATGGCCATTATGAATTTATCACGTTTATTTCGAACTAGGACTGACCTCATCAGTAATATATTTCCCCGGCCCCAGATCATGCTTTGTATCTCATCTAGCTAGTAAGAAGTTTTTGCTATCTGTTCCTATATTCCCCACTTCTTCCGTACTACATTTCTCTAGGAACAACAGTTCCTTCTACTAAGGTACTACTGGTACTTTAGTTATTTTCACAGTCAACCTACCTTTTCAGCCTTCTTACTATTCCCTATGAATATTATTTTCCAAACATAACAACTTATTGCCTTGTGAATATAACTTACCCTTTCCTGCCTCCAGACTTTTGCTCATGGCCTCCTTTCTCTTTATTTATACAAACCATACGCATTCTTTAAAGGCACAGCTCTTCTTTGAGTAAAACTTTTCTAATAATTCTAACTGGAATTGATTTTACTTTAAAAAAACCCCTCATATTTATTGTCATTTTCATTTATCATAATATATTATCTATTGCTTTAGTTTGTTGATTCTCTGACTGTATTATGATATCCTTGTTATGAAGAGGTTGTCTTATACTTCCTTGTATGCATACTTGGACCCAGTACAATTTCATCTTACATAATAAATGATTTCAGCAGCATATTACTTCAGTGCAATCCATAATTCTCAGAAAACAACTTAACCATCAAAATGGAAAAAAAAATTGGATTAAAAATGTATATTATTGAGCATAAACTTTTCAATGGCCAGTTCAGTGAGCTATCATATCAATGTTCTGAAATAAGCATAAGAACGACAATGAGTTGGATTCAAAATTGGGCAGAAAAAAAGAGTAGATTGCATTTTTGAAATTTCATGATCACAAGCTGTTTTCTGACAGAAATCCATGCCAGAAACCAAAATGTAATTAATTTATGAATTCTAGTTGCATGGTGAGGTTGGGAACCATACTATAAAAAGTTAAGAGAGTGAATAAGAGGGAAAGAAGTTGAAGCTTTAATTATAAGTGACCTTCTCAAACATTTTAGCCACAAAACAGAGGAGTATGCAAAATAGCTAATAGAGATGGATATATCAAGTGAAAATTTTTGAGGAAGAGGCAGACATGGCCATATTTATATATGGAGCAATACATCCAGAGATACAGGAGATGATTAATATAGATGACAAGTAATTAGACCATGGGAAAATAAAAAGGGCAATCTCCTAAAACAATTTGTGCTTATAGAGAGGATTGTCTTGGCAAGGAAAAGTAATACCTCTTCATGTGAGACACTAGTAAAGAAGATGATATAGGAGGCAGCTAGGTGATGTTCAGGAGAAGGGCAGAAAAGGGAGCTCTTAGCAAATGGCCTCAGTTTTTTGCTATTCCAATCTGATAGGGTAGTTGGGGAGGGATAGATATAGATTTAAGAAGGGATGAAAAGATCTGGAGAAGTTACTATGGTAAAAGTGACAGTAAATCAGTTAAGGATGTTTATTCAAAAGTATTGTCTTGCTGCAGTGAGGGTCCAGTTTATATTACATAACTTAAATTTTTGGTTTGGGGTGTTCTTTTTTTATTTTCTCAATAGTATTTTATTTGTCAAATTATGTGTAAAGATGGTTTTCAACATTCATTTCTCTAAGATTTTGAGTTCCAGATTGTTTCTCCCTTCCTTCCTTGCCTTTTTCCTCCTCAAGACAGCAAGCAGTCTGATATGATAGTCATATTAATCATATCTTCATATTAGTTATATTGTGAAAGAAAAATCAGAACAAAAGGGAAAAACCACAAGAAAGAAAAAGCAAGCAAATAAAAAAAGATGAAAATAGCATACTTCAATCCACATTCAGTCTTTGAAATTTGGAACCAAACCTTGGTTCACTATTGCTGAGAAGAGCTAAATCTACCATAGCTGATCATCATATAATCTTGCTGTGTACAATGTTCTTTTGATTCTGCTCACTTCACTCAACATCAGTTCACGTAAATATTTCCAGGTTTTTCTGAAATCAGCCTGCACATCATTTCTTATAGAACAGTAATATTCCATTATATTCATATAGCATAACTTAGCCATTCTCCATACAGGCATCCTCTCAAATTCCAATTCCTTGACATCACAAAAAGAGTTGCTGTAAACATTTTTTTTGCATATTTCCTTCCTTTATGATTTCCTTACAATACAAACCCAGTAGTGACACTGTTGAATCAAGAAGTATGCACAATTTGATAGCCCTTTGGGTATAGTTCCAAATTGCTCTCCAGAATAGTTGGATCAATTCAGAACTCCACCAATAATGCATTAATGTCCAGTTTTTGTTTTGAGGTTTTCTTTACCTTTATTCAAAAGTATGTGAATAAAAGCAAAAGAAGTAAATGATAAAAGTAATACAGGACTAATATTTTGAGAAGGGAACAGAATAAGCATTTATTTACCACATAGTATGTGCCAGGAATTGTGCTAAATGCTTTACAAATATTATCTCATTTGATCTTCTACATAATCCTTCTAAGTAAGTATTACTATTATCCCTATTTTATAGTTAAGGAAACTGAGACAAATAGATTAAATGATTTGCTCAAGCTTATATTTGGTAAATGTCTGAGTTGGGATTTGAACTCAGGTCTTCCTAACTCCAGGCATTTATATACTGCATCACCTAGTGTGTCTCACTTTGGTAGGGCAAGATTGGTGATCATATAACATGTCAGGAGACTTAAGAGAGCTCTAAAGAATAAAAATTGAACTGGTTTATCAAAGATTCAAGATAGGGAAGGTAGGAGAGTAGCTAGTGATGAGAATGATAAGTTGAGAAAGAACTGAAGAATTGAGGTATTGGAGGTTATGATAAGGATAAAGAGTAGAACTTGAGGTTGTAAAGCAGATGGAGAAATGAAATTAAAACAGTTAATTTTGATTAGATAAGGAAATTTCAGAGTTCATAAATATGAAAGGGAGGGGTGTATTTGTGGGTGATGGCAAAATCAAGGATATGATCTGTGTGTGTGTGTGTGTGTGTGTGTGTGTGTGTGTGTAGCTGAGATAGAGTGAAAGGATTAAGTCATGTAAAATGAGTCTGTTGAGAAACTATGAGGTTAGAATGTTTTAGGAACTCTCAGAATGTATGTTGAATTTTCCCTAATATGAGGATGAATTTGAAGAGATTATAAAGACTATCAGCCTAGCACTGAAGTCATTGAGGGAAAAAAGCTGAAAGGCAGCAACTACTAGAATTTTAATTGGATAGTAGATAGGGATTGTATGAAGCTCAAAGGAGAGACTATTGAGTGATAGTGATAGAGGGTGAGCTTGGTAGGAAATAATATTCTAATTTCCCACCTCAACCATTGAATGAAGGGAATGAGTGAAAGTCCAAGTACTACTGTAAAGGCTAACCAGGAAAGTTGTCTTTTGGGAAGGAATCCAGATCTCTATGAGATCTAGAAGATAGAAGAAGTGGAAAATGATTCCAAATGAAAGCAATTTGGTTGCCTACAGATAAAGCATTCCAGAGAGCACCTCTGAAGGAATGGGTGTGTGACATTGTAGGGATCAGTTTGGGGAGATACTCACAAAAAGAAGTTACTGGATAATGACAGCTGAGTATTCTGGATCATTCAGAGGATTTTAGAGCATGGGAGTTTGTTAATCATTGAGGAATGAATTAAAATAGTTTTATCATCTTATCTATTAACTCCTCAGGGTAGAGTCCTTTCAGGATAGATAGCTTAGGGGAACACAATTGAATGACTAGTTCTCTTTTACTTGCAAAGAGACCAAGTCAAGCAGTCTATGAGACTGCAGATAATTCAAAGTATAATGAACACATTCGGGGTTGTTTCTAGTAGACTTACCAGTCATATCAATTAGTGCTATTCATGCTTAAGAAGTGGGGTAAGGAACATCACTGAGAAAATATGTGATTGGATCTCTTGATACATACACACACACACATATATGTGTGTGTGTATATATATATTCATATACATATATACATGTATCTATATCTATATATCTCAGGCCATAAATATACAATTAGTATTCATGAAATTCAAAAAGAACTACAAAGAGGTCTCTAGCACAAGTTAATTATTTGTTTAGGCTCCTTGAGAGAAGAATTGCACAGAATAGGAAGGTATGTATGGGTTGTGGTCTGTACTGACAGAGAAAATTGTTAAGGACCATGACTAAGTGAAGGGGCAGGTCAATTCTCCTAGCGCCTTCACAGCTGTGAATCATAACACTTGAAGTAGTTTCAAAGCGACTTTTACTAATACAGATGTTCCTTATGGATTGGGAATGAAATGAATTGGAGGCAGAGGGAAGAGGAGAGAGGTAGGAAAATGCAATTGCCTCTCAGTCTCCTTGTATTGTCATCATCCTCTCACATGAAGAAATCCATTCTAAAGGTCTGAGTTAGACCTCCAGTAGCCACTAGCAAGTGGCTCCTTTTTCACAACAGGGTTCTGTTGTGATAATTCTCATATTAATGAGAATTCTTTCATTGAATATGAGGATGAAAATGCCAATAATGGACATCAGTTCTCTAACCTATTTTCTCAACTTTAAAATGAGGGGATTAGACTATGTGATTTCTAAGATCCCTGAATTCTATGAATAATTTAGCTGTCTAAAATGATAGATAGCTAAATTAGATCCACACCTAACATCATATACCAAGATAAGGTCAAAATGAATTCATTATTTAGACGTAAAGAGTGATATAAGCAAATTAGAAGAACATAGGATAGTTTACCTCTCAAATCTGTGAAGAAGGAAGGAATTTGTGACAAAGAAGAACTGGAACTCATTATTGAACAAAGAATAGATAATTTTGATTGTATTAAGCTAA